>NW_016815849.1:131151-140378 GCF_001698545.2 Rhinopithecus bieti | reverse complement strand
TGGCATTTTCATGATCAAGAAAACTGAAATGTAAAAGAATAATTCTTTAGTGTTAGCAAAAAAGAAAACATCATGAAAATTTTACATCTCTTAAGAAAGACTTTGTTTTTAATACAAATAATCCCAAAGCCAATTTCTCTTTAGGGCATAGAGCCAAAATCTGTGATGTTCCCACAGTACTGTATACACATGGAGATTTAGGAATTAAAATTCAATTTTACTTTTAGTCAGGAGAGTTCCAGTAATAAAAGGTCAGATTTCTAATCGTATTTGAATTTACTTTGGATGAAAAAGAAAGTTCTCAAATGAGCAGTTAACTTCACACTTTGTCATCACTTGAAAATAGCTCATTGCGGATCCTTGCAAAGTGATCCATCACCCTGGCTGGGCTGTTTTCAGAATATGGTTGCCCAAATGACTTTGAACAAATGTCTCCTGAAGAACAGAAGCCTAATTATGGTCCAGCTGCAAATGTGACCCCAATGTCTGTCACTAGATGTTAAAGAAAAACCACTGCATTAATTTGATAAAGCAATTTCAGATCAACAGCACTGTTGGTTGACAAGTGTTATAAGAATTGCAGTGATCTGAACATCTCTCCAGAATTCAGGATGTGGTGTTTTTAAGCTACATCTACCTAGTCTGTAGAGACACTCCTGAACTCTGGAGGACTGATATCTCTATCTGAATTATCTTTCTCCTTCCCTCCCTCCTTCCTCTCTCCTCTGTCTCTCTTTCTCTCTCTCTCTGTATATGTGTGTGTATATATATACACACACATATATATCATATCTCATATATATATGATAATCATTTGTTGCATAATGACATTTGGTCAATGATGACATTATATGACAGTGGTCCCATAGGTTATAATAGGAATTGCAGTGATCTGAACATCTCTCTAGAATTCAGGGTGTGTTTTTTTAAGCTACATCTACCTAGTCTGTAGAGACACTCCTGAACCCTTTAGGATTGATGTCTCTATCTGAATTATCTTTCTCCTTCCCTCCCTCCTTCCTCTCTCCTCTGTCTCTCTTTCTCTCGCTCTCTCTCTGTATATGTATGTGTGTGTGTATATATATACACACACGTGTGTACATGTGTATATATACAGGTATACGTGTACATATACATGTATACATATATACACACATATATATCATATATATGATAATCATTTGTTGCATAATGACATAAATATATATACATGTATACATGTATATATACACACATATATATCATATATATCATATATATATGATAATCATTTGTTGCATAATGACATTTGGTCAATGACGACATTATATGACAGTGGTCCCATAAGGTTATTATACTGTATTTTCACTGTGCCTTTTCTATGTTTAGATCCACAAATACCACTGTTGCCATTGCCTACAGTGTTCAGTACAGTCACATGCTGTACAGGTTTGCATCCTAGGAGCCTAGGAGCAATAGGCCACGTAAATATAACCTGGGTATGTAGTACGCTATACCATTTAGGTTTAGGCAAGTACACTCTATTATGTTCGCACAATGATGAAATTGCTTAATGACACATTTCTCAGAATATATCCTCATTGTTAAGGAATGCATGGCTGTATACACACATGTGTTTGTGTGTTTTCATGTGTATACATATATGTGTGTGTATGTATAAAATTAATAACAGGGACTCAAGAAGTTGCTGGAGTTGTTCCTTTCTTCAAGGGTCTAGCAATATATCTGATGCCATCTCAAGAGGACCAAGGGCTTATAAGACGAACTTTCCAGGGTATTTGGGACTACTTCCTGATTAACTCCAAAAGGAAGAGAAAGGAAAGTAAAAGGAAAGGAAAGCAACGGAGATGAACTAAACTTTCTTCCCTTATTTTCATTGCAGCTGTTCACTCTACGGAGTGTTCTAGTCCCTTGACATCCCTGCTTTTCCCTGCTCTTCAAGTTCCTTTTGGGCTCACTTTTTGTCTTTGGATTTAGCCTAGACTTTTTCTCTTCAACTTTTTTTTTTTTTTTTTTTTTTTTTTTGAGACAGAGTCTTGCTCTGTCGCCCAGGCTGGAGTGCAGTGGTGCGATCTCAGCTCACTGCAACCTCCATCTCCCAGATTCAAGCTATTCTCCTGCCTCAGCCTCCCGAGTAGCTGGGATTACAGGTGCCTGCCACCATGCCCAGCTAATTTTTGTATTTTCAGTACAGACAGGGTTTCACCATTTCACTATGTTGGCCAGGCTGGTGTCAAACTCCTGACCTCAAGTGATCTGCCTGCCTGGGCCTCTCAAAGTGCAGGGATTACAGGTGTGAGCCACCAGGCCAGGCCTCTCTTCATCTCTTCATTTGCCAAATTTCTCAGTTTCCTTCACTTCTTTGCAATGCTGTGCCTATCCTGCAATCCTAGACCCTAAATCTGAGCAGCCATCTGCCTTCACCCTTCTCTTCCCAGACAGCCGAGGACTATGAAGGAAAAAATCACCAAACTGCAGATGAATGCCACCAGATATTGATGCCCCACAGCCTCCACCCACCTCTCTGCTCAGCAACTCATTTATTTGGCCCTGGACACTCCTAAATAGCATCCATACCTGCATCCATTTACAGTCGTTCCTCAGTATCCATGGAAAATTGGTGGCAAGACCCCCTGCAAATATCAAGATCTGTGGGTGCTCATGTCTCTGATATAAAAATGGCTTACTATTTGCATATAATCTAAACACATCCTCCTTTATACTTTAAATCATCTCTAGGTTTCTCGTAATAGCTAATACAATGTAAATGCTATGTAAATAGTTGTTATGCTGTATTGTTTAGGGAATAATGAAAGATAAAAAAGTCTGTACACGTTCAGTAGAGATGCAACCATCCATTTTTTTTCTTGAATATTTTTGATCTGCAATTAGTTGAATCTGTGGCTATGGAACTCACAGGAAGAACTGACTGTACAGTGAGGTTGAGTGAAAAAACAGACTTTAAAATCAGATCAGGCAGAAATAGGTTTGAATCAAGTATCTGCCTCCTCTAGACCTGTGACCTTGGACAAGTCACGTAAGCTCTGAACCTTAACTTTGTCAAATGTAAAATAGGTTTAACAGTAGTATAATAAGAATATCTACCTCACAGGTGTTGACAGGATCAGTGAGACAATATGCTGGTTATCTCTTTTTCTCCCTACTCCTTTCATGTTGGCCCTACTTTCTTCCATTTTAAATGTCTTAATTCTCTTTAGCTCTTTAATAACTTTTGTGTAGCTCTTTTCCTTCCTTAATCACATTTATATAATGAAATGACTATTGTCACGATCCGAAATGACCTAAAGAATAATTTTGAGTTTGTGTATTTACTGGCTGCTCTAAATAATTTCTAATTGTTGATCTCTCCCTTTTTAGGAAACTCTTTTTATAATAATCACTCTATTCCGGTTCCCCTCTTTGCTGTAACTCCTGTTATCCATCCAGCACTTGAATTGATTAACTCCTGTTCCTCTCCGTGGCCCTTAGAAGTCCAAGGTTCTCCCAGGCTCCAGCCTCAGCTTTTTCCTTTTTCACTTTATACGTACTTGCCAGCGCTGGGACAAGAGTGAACTAAACAAGGCATGTAGGGCACAATATTTAAGAGGTCCTCACTTCTCGGGGTGTACAAGTATATTTATGCCCTACAGGCCTTGCTTACCACACCCTAGTCCGGCCCTGACCCTGTTAACAAAATTTACTGAGCATATAACCACTACTGCCAGGCACTGTACTAGGTATCACAGTATCCATGCTCACTCTCTAGATGCCCACACACATGGCTGTAACTACTGTTTACAGAACACTGAGTTCCAAATACTCATCTATAGTCAGATATGTCTCCTGAATTTCAGATTATCTTTCCAACTCCCTAACTGATTATCATAATGTAGCCAGTAATAGCTGATGTATATGTAATGCTTCTGCTGTGTTGGACATTGTGCTCAGTAACTTTGCATCCATTATCTCACTTCATCCTCACAAAAGTCCCACGAGATAGGCACTATCATCTTATTTTTATAAATGAAGAAAACTGAGATTCATAGAGGCTAAGGGCTTTGCCCAAGGAAACATACTAAAACATCAGACCCAGGATTCAGACTCTGGTAGTCAGACTAAAGAGCCAGTTCTCCTAGACATTATGCTGTGGCCCATAATCACATCAAACACAAAATGCCCAAGACTCTAGCCACTTCCCCTCCCATACCCAGATGGTTAAGTCATACCACTTCTACTTCCTTAATATCATTTAAACTCCCCTCTTTTCTTGTACAGGTACTGTTCAGGTTCCAGCCTTTATGTCTCCCGTAGATAATTGCAATAGTCTCAAGACTGCTCTCTCCTAGTCTGGGTACGGCCTCCCTCCCCAGCTATCATTTCATTAGAGTGTTGCCAGACTGGGCATCCTAAATCAGCCATCAGTCGTACTCCTTATGTTTATACTTTGGTACCTCCATATTGCATTTTATTGCCCAGTCTCCTTAGGTTAACGCCTTCATTATCTGATGACCACCTCTGCCTAGTTTACCTGCCTCACTTGTCATACTCCATATGGAACCATACAAAACTCCTGAAATACCTCACGTTCTTGCAGATCTGAGTCTTTGCACGAGTGATCCTCTTTGCATAAAATGCCCTCATATCAGACATTTAAAGAGACAGAACACCTCATCTCTTTAGACCCAGATGAAAATATTTTCTATCAAGTGTGTCCCCATTTAATATGTTCTTTTCTCTATGATCCCTTGGTAACTGGTGCACATTTTATCACATTATATTGAAACTTCTCACCTGGCCTCATGGTGCTTTAGATCAAAGAGGGAGTCTTGTTTGTCCCCATACCCCTAATACCCTGACACAGTACCTGGCACCGTAGTTGTAACTCAGAAATATCTGAATGAATGAAGGATATCTTTGATGCATACACTTTACAAAACTAAACTGGTTTTACAGAACTGTTTTAATTTCAAAATTCCAAACTGTTGCAATAATACCTAAAGGCAGCAGCCATGAAAATGCAGCATCTCAGCAAATCACTCACAGAAACTCCTTTTAGAAGCCAATGAGAGTTTTAATAGCAGAAGAGAGGGCTGCATTAATACTGTCCATCCTTAGAAAATTCCCCTGGCCCCTCCTCAAGGGCTTCTTATCTCCGGCTACAATGGCTGCAGAATCACATTCCCTTTCTCCTTAATATTGTCTGGGGATCATATATTTAACTTCCCTTCAGGTTTATCTCTAGTCATTATTTCCCTTGCTCCAAAAGCCTGGTTCATCTTTATTCTTATGTATCCTTTCCCCAGCATCTGAAGTCTTCAAGGGGGCGGAAGCCCTCTACCTTGATCATCTCACCACTTCTATAGAAGAAAGGGTTTGGATCCTTTGTCCTCCCAGATGTCACACTAATGAGATATGTCTAATGACCTTGCTTTATGTCCTGCTTTGTGAGTTTTCCAACAAATTTTCTTTATCCCTTGACTTTACTCACTTTGCTAGTTTAACCTCTGTATTTTTTTAATCATTATTTCAGCATTTCAGTCTGATTTCACAGCTGACATCATGTCTGGAGTGGGAACCACAGGGCCAGTCAGCTTTCTGGGGGTGCTTAGGGTTGGCACCCCTGATCTTGGGACTGTCAACTACTAGATTTGATTCTAGAAGGTTGACAAGTAAGTGTGATAAATGCTTCCTGTGAGAACATGCTGTTTGTCCAAATGGGATAATTTCTTCCCCATATGCCTTCCTCTGGGGAATATATAAGTCACCGCAGTTGTGAAAAAACAAAGTGATATATGTTGCATTAGCTAACTTCCTACTCTTCATGTCAATTCTTAGACTTGCTTTTCTCTCCTAGGGAACTCAACTGAGTATTGTGTTTCCCCAAATATCAACTCCAAGATGTTTTACATAGAGACAAAATAATTTTTTCCTAATCCATAAAAAGTTTTGGTGATAACTAACAGCTTGCTAATGAAAGGTTAATCTTTATGCTTTAACTAAAACTTTAAATTGAAGATATATAATTTACAAAATTAGAGACATACCTCATTACATACTTCTAAAACCTTGAAATGTCATGTATCTTAAAATCAGACTTTTTGTGTAAATAAGACCATTGTGCTTTTGTTTCCTATTTTGATTTCAAAGTGGTAAGTCCAAACAAAAAATAATGTGGTTAATTTTTTCACTGTATTCTGCTATTTTTTTGTTTTCCCACTTTCGATTTTTTTAAACCAAGGAGATGAATGTTTTCTAACAGGAATTACATGACCAAATCATAAACTGAACAGTGTTTGTTAAACATAAATGCATCATAAGCATTGTCGATCTGTTTAGTTTTAAAATGAAGAAGAAGTCTACGGCCATACCACCCTGAACGCGCCCGATCTCGTCGTCTAAAAATGAAGAAGAAAACCTAGCTAACAAAGAACCAGTACTTACCAACCTGCATGCTGGCTGCTAGACTCTTCAATATTGCTGTCAAATCATGTAATCAAAATTTAGTGAAGAAGACAGCATCAGATATTTCTATATCTAAAAGGCAAGCATACTCAATGTATTTTAAAAAAGGAAACAAACCTGTACATTCAGCACTGAGTAGATATCCTAAAAGGCAGATGGTGATGAGGCCTGGTGATTCTGCCATGATCATGTTCACACGCTGCATAACCTTTGCTAGCTGATTGTGCAAGTGGTAAGGTCGATTAGTTGTACCAAAGTACAAGCTGAGCTGTATTTACTTCTGGGAAATAATGTCCATCTCCCTCAATGGGTCTTTGGACTATTTCCAGTGGCCTCTTGGGACAAGTGAAGAGAATGGGCAGTGGTCATTATCAAATTTCGCCTCTGACTTTGTGGGCTTCTGCCACTGTGGCTGATTTGAGGCTGAAACAGGAAGTGACACATCTTCAGAATGGAGATAGGCATAGTGGCTACATTTACTGGGGCATCACAGTTCATCAGTGGGACACGTCTTATCTTTGTAAGAGAGCACTGATGTTTGCCAGAATGGCTGTACCACTTTACATTTGCATCAGCAACCTATGAGTGGTCCAGTTAGTTTATTTGATTTTTTTTTTTTTTACTGTCAGATTCTTAAGGTTGTTTATATATTCTAGATATGAGTCCTTTCATAGATATGGGGATTACACATATTGTCTCCAGCCTGTAGCTTGTCTTTTGTTCCCTTAATTAAGTCTTTCACAGAGCAGAATTTTTTGGTTTTGATATAGTCCAGTTTATTTTTTTATTTTATGGATCACTTTTAGAACTCTTCCACTAACACTAGATCCTGATGATTTTTTTTCTAAACGTTTTACATTTTGAAGTTTTAGATTTATGCCCATGCTCCATTTTGAGTTAATATTTGTGTAAAGTATGACATTTAGGTCCACCTTCATTCATTTTTTTTTTTCCATAGAGATGTCCAGTTTACCCAGCACAATTTGTTAAAACAAAAAACGAAAAAACCACCCCATCCTTCCTTGATTGAATGGCTTGCGAAATTTTTTCATAAGTCAGTTAACCATATTTTGGGTCTAATTCCAGTTTCTCTATCTATTCTTTGTGCCATTGATGTATTTATCCCTCTGTCAATACCACATTGTCATAATTATTCTAGCTATATAGTAAGACTTTATAATAGGTGGAGTGATTCCTCCAACTTTATTCTTCTTTTGGTAAGATGTTTTTAACTGTTCTAAGGGCTTGTATAAATTTTAGAATGATCTTATATGTATCTAAAGAGATACTTACTGAGATTTTTATAGGAATTATGTAAAACCTGTATGTGAATTTGGGAAAATTGATACCTTCAATGTGTGTTTTTTTTTTAGATGGAGTCTTGCACTGCTACCCAGGCTCGAGTCCAGTGGCACGATCTCGGTTCACTGCAAACTCTGCCTCCTGAGTTCACGCCATTCTCCTGCCTCAGCCTCCCAAGTAGCTGGGACTATAGGCACCCACCACCACGCCCAGCTAATTTTTTTGTATTTTTAGTAGAGACGGGGTTTCACCATGTTAGCCAGGATGGTCTCAATCTCCTGACCTCGTGATCTGCCCACCTCAGCTTCCCAAAGTGTTGGGATTACAGGCGTGAGCCACCGTGCCCAGCCTAGAATTGTGATGTTTTCATGTTGGACAAAGCCTTTTATCATTATATAATGCCTCTCTTTTTCTTTTTTTATTGCTGTTCCTTTAAAGTTTGTTTTGTCTAATATAAGAATAGCTACTCCTGCTTGTTTTTGGTGTCCATTTGCCTGGAATGTCTTTTGTCACCCCTTTACCTTAAGTTTATGTGAGTCCTTATGTGTTAGGTGAGTCTCTTGAAGGCAGGAGATACGTGGTGTGTGAATTCTCATCCATTCTGCAATTCTGTATCTTTTAAGTGGAGCTTTTAGGCCATTTACATTCAATGTTTGTATTGAGATATGAGGTACTGTTCTATTCATTATGCTACTTGTTGCCTGTATACCTTGTTTTTTTTTCTGTATTTTTGCTTTTTAGGTCCTATGAGATTTATGCTTTAAAGAGGTTCTGTTTATTGTTGTTGTTGTTGTTTGTTTGTTTGTTTGTTTGTTTGTTTCCAGAATTTGTTTCAAGATTGAGAGCTCCTTTTAGCAGGTCTTGTAGTGCTGACTTTGTAGTGGCAAATTCTGTCAGCATTTGTTTGTCTGAAATAGACTAAATCTTTCCTTCATTAATGAAGCTTAGCTTCGCTGGATACAAAACTCCTCACTGATAATTGTTTTGTTTAAGGAGGCTGAAGATAGGGCCATAATCCCTTCTAGCTTGTAGGGTTTCTGCTGAGAAATCTGCTGTCAACCTGATAGGTTTTCCTTTATAGGTTACCTGGTGCTTTTGCCTCACAGGACTTAAGATTCTTTCCTTCATCTTGATGTTAGATAACCTGATGACAGTGTGCCTAGGCAATGACCTTTTGGCAATAAATTTCCCAGGTGTTCTTTGAGCTTCTTGTATTTGGATGTCTAGGTCTCTAGCAAGGCCAGGGAAGTTTTTCTTTGATTATTCTCCCAAATATGTTTTCCAAACTTTAGACTTCTCTTCTTTTCTTCAGGAATACCAATTATTCTTAGGTTTGGTTGTTTAACATAATCCCAAACTTCTTGGGGGCTTTTTTCATTTTTTTTTTTTTGGTCTTTTTTCTTTGTCTTTGTTGGGTTAAGTTAACTTGAAAACCTTGTCTTTGAGCTCTGAAGTTCTTTCTT
>NW_016815849.1:122480-128460 GCF_001698545.2 Rhinopithecus bieti | reverse complement strand
TTTTTTTTTTTTTTGGTCTTTTTTCTTTGTCTTTGTTGGGTTAAGTTAACTTGAAAACCTTGTCTTTGAGCTCTGAAGTTCTTTCTTCTGCTTGTTCAATTCTATTGCTGAGACTTTATACTACATTTTGCATTTCTCTAAATGTGATCTTTATTTCCTGGAGTTGTGATTGTTTTTTATTTATGCTATCTATTTCACTGAAGATTTCTCCTCTTATACCTTGTATCATTTTAAATTTCCTTAAATTGGTGGTGCCTTTTTCTCATTTCTCTGGTGCCTTCTTTATTAGCTTAATAATCAACATTCTGAATCCTTTTTCAGGTAAATCAGGGATTTCTTCTTGGTTTGGATCCATTGTTGGTGAGCTAGTATGATTATTTGGGAGTGTTAAAGAACCTCATTTTGTCGTATTACCAGAATTGTTTTTCTGGTTTCTTCTCATTTGGGTAGGCTATGTCAGAGGGAAGATCTGGGGCTCAAGGCTGCTGTTCAGATTCTTTTGTCCCATGGGGTGTTCCCTTGGTGTAGTACTCTCCCACTTTTGCTTGGGATGTGGCTTCCTGATAGCTGAACTGTAGTGATTGTTATTTCTCTTCTGGATCTAGCTACCCAGCAGGGCTACCAGGCTTCGGGCTGGGTCTGGGGATTGTCTGCACAGAGTCCTGTGATGTGAATTGTCTTCAGATCTCTCAGCCGTGGATACCAGCACCTGCTCTGGTGGAGGAGGCAAGACAGTGAAATGGTCTCTATGAGGGTCCTTAGTTTTGGCTATTTAATGCTGTCTCCCAAGGTCCTGCAGGAGCAATCCACTTCTTTACAGCAAAAGGAAACTATCAACAGAGTAAACAGACAATCTACAGAATGGGAGAAAATATTCACAGGCTATGCATCCAAGTAAAGTTTATCCAGAATCTATAAGAAACTTAAACAACTCAACAAGCAAAAACCAAATAACCCCATTAAAAAGTGAGCAAAAGGCATGGACAGACACTTCTCAAAAGAAGACATATTAGCAACTGACAAACATATGAAAAAATGCTCAACATTATTAATCATCAAAGAAATGCAAATCAAACCCACAATGAGATACCATCTCACACCAGTCAGAGTGACCATTATTAAAAAGTCAAAACCCAACACATACTGGCGAGGCTACAGGGAAAAGGAGACACTTATATACTGTTGATGGGAATGTAAGTTGGTTCAGCCACTGTGGAAAGCAGTGTGGAGATTTCTCAAGGAACTCAGAACTACCATTTGACCCAGCAATCCTGATGCTGGATATATATCCAAAAGAAATAAATCTTTCTACCAAAAAGACATATGCACTTGCATGTTCATTGCAGCATTATTTACAGTAGCAAAGATATGAAATCAACCTAAGTGTCTATCAACAGTGGATCGAATAAAGAAAATGTAGTACATATACACCATGGAATACTACACAGCCATAAAAAGAATGAAATCATGTTCTTTCAACAACGTGGATATAGCTGAAGGCCATTATTCTAAGTGAACTAATGCAGAAAAAGATAACCAAGTACCACATGTTCTCACTTATAAGTGGGAGCTAAACATTGGGTACTCATGGACAAAGATGGCAATAATAGGTAATGAGAACTACTAGAGGGTGAGTAAGGGGGTAAAGGTTGAAAAGCCACCTATTGGGTACTATGCTCACTACCTGGGTGGTGGGATCATTTGCATTCCAAACCTCAGTATCACATAATATACCCATGTAACAAACCTGCATATGTACCCTCTGAATCTGAAATAAAAGTTGAAATTGTAAAAAAATTGACAATGATTCCAAAATACCATCAAATATCCAATCAATGTTCATTTGGTTCTGATTTCCTGATTGTCCTATGACTATCCATTTTCATAGTATGTTTTGCCAATGTCCTTCACAAGCAATTAATGAGGTATTTAAAAATATAACGAACGTTAAAAAAATTTTAGGTTCGGGAGTACATGTGCAGGTTTGTTACATTGGTATATTATGTAATGCTGGTTTGGGCTTCTACTGAGCTCATCACCCAATTAGTGAACATAGTACTCAATAGTTTTTCAACCCTTTTCTCATTCTAATGTGAGCATTAACTGCTCTAAATTTCTTTCTCAGTATTGCTTTAGCTTCATTTCACAAAACTGACATGTCCTATTCTCATTTTTATTCAGCTCAATGTTTTCTTTAATTTCCTTTGAGGCTTCCTTTTAAACCCATGGCTTATTTAAAAGTTAGTTAAGTTTCATGTGTTTAGATATTTTCATTTTATCTTTCTGATATTGATTTCTAGTTTGATTCAATTATTGTCAGAGAACACCCTATATAATTTCAGTTCTTTTCCATATGTTGAGTTTCTTTTATGGCCCAGGTTATGGTCTGTATCTGTGAATCTTATGTGGCTCTTGAAAAAAAAGTGTATTCTGCTATTGGGGGTGGTGGGGGAGCATTGTATATATACCGATTCTATCCTGTTGGTTGATTGTGTTATTCATATCTTCTGTATTGCTAATATTATGTCTAGTATTTCTTTCAGTTACTGAGAGGACAGTGTTGAAGTTCCCACCTATAATTTTGGATTTGCCTATTTATTCTTTCAGTTCTATCACATTTAGCTTCATGTATTTTGAAATGCTGTTATTTAGTGTGTACCCATTTAGGGTCATTATAATTCCCTGGTAGATGGATCCTTTTATGTTTGTTATGTCCTTCTTTGTTTTTAGTAATTTTCTTTGCTCTTCTGTTGACTTATTTTATATTAATATAGCTACTTCTGTGTTTCGTTTTATTATTAATGATTACATGATATATATTTTTCTATTTCTATCCTTTTGCGTTCATCCTTTTAAATTTCATTTAAAATTATTTATTTATTTGTTTGTTTGTTTGTTTGTTTGTTTGTTTGTTTTGGAGGTAGAGACTTGCTTTGTTGCCCAGGCTGGTCTCAAACTCCTGGGCTCAAGTGATCACTCTGCCTCAGGCTCCTGAGTAGCTGGTACTATAGACATGTGCCACCCATCTGGCTGAGTCATATGTTTTTAATATCTCTGTCAATTTCTGTCTTTTGATTGGTGCATTTAGACCATTTATATTTATATGTCTGCTCATTCCATCTTCCTATCCAATCCTCCAAGATTTTTTCTTTTATTATTTGCTTCTTTTTAAATAATTTTAAGGCCATTCATTAAAGATAAGTCTGTTGGCGACAAATTATTTTCATTATTCTTTGTCTGAAAATGTTTTATTTCCCTTTTACTCCTAAAGAATGGTTTCAGCAAACATATCATTTGTGGTTGATAGTTCCTTGTTTCTTCTTCAGTACTTGAAAAATGTGCCACTTCCCTCAGACCTCCATGATTTCAGGTCAGATATTGATACTTATTCAAATTCAAATAGGTAATGTGTCATTTTCCACTGAGTGCTTTCAAGATTTTCTTTTTTTTTTTCAGAAGCATACTTATTATGTGTTTTGGTATGCATTTATTTGTGTTTATATTACTTGAAGTTTATTAAACTTTTTGAATCTTTAAGTTTGTGTCTTTTGCCAAAACTGAAAAATTTCAGCATAATATCTTTGGCCCTCGTTTCTTTTTCTTCTACCTTTGGGACACTGATGATATAAATGTTACATCTATTTTATTGTCTTACAGGTTCTTTAGTCTCTTTCACTTTTATTAGTCTTTATTATCTTTTTCTCTGTTCTTAAGTGTTGGGGACCAGCCTCAACACCACCCGTAGGGTACCCAAAGTCCGGTGGCGACAAAGGAATGAGAAGGGACAGGTTAAGAGTATGTAAAGAGTGGGGGCCAGGGGGCCAATTGTAAAATGGAGGCTGCAAAATGCTCAGAGCTCTGGTCTCCACATTATTTATTGAGTACAATTACTTAGATTTAAGAAGCAGACATTCAGGGCGAAACAGTGAAAGGGAGACAGTGTGTCATATGCATAATTTATAGCAGTGGCGGTTTAAGTGAATCTTCTTTGTGTTCAAACAGTATATCCTTAACTTATCAGAGAGTCGCTGGTGGGAGCGGGCTTAACTAGGAGCCTGCATATTTGTCCACATTCCAATGCTTTAAGGGAGTGTCTTTCTCCTTGAACACAGCGTTTATAGATAAGAGAACAGATCTCACTCTGAGCATGGGAACATGATGGCAGTTAGGAGGCTTTCCTCCTCAGAGGACTCTTGTGGCTTTCCACAACTTATTGTCCCATATTTTTATGGCCAGTTTAGACAGGCACCCACAAGCCTTTCCCCCAACACTTAAGTAAATCTGTACTGAACTCTCTAAGTTCGTGATTGTATCCTTGCTTGGCTACACTATAATATTGAGCCCATCCAGAGATTTTCCAAATTTGGCTATTGTTTTTTCAGTTTTATAATTTCCATTTTCTTCTTTTAAAAAATCAACTTCTACATTTTGCTGAGGTTTTCAGCTTTTACTTTTGAGATAATTTGTAATTGATTATTGAAACATTTTTATGATGACTGCTTTAATATCCTTGCAGATCATTTTGACATCTGATATATTTCAAAGATGGCTCTCCTTGACTATCTCTGTTTATTAAAATTGTGATTTTCCTGTGTCTTGATATGAAAGGTGGTTTTTACATGTATTCTGGACATTTTGTAAAGTATGTTAGCAGACTCTGGATCCTATTTAGCAGGCAGTAACCCTTTTTAGGGTTAACACACAGGTCCTGGCCTAATTTTCTGGGCCATAATTCCAATTTAATTATCAGATCCTTTTGGTGTTATTTTGATAATTAAAGTTCCAAGTTAGTTGATGTTATGATATAGAGAATATCTATATGAGCCTGACACAATCAGGTGCGTACTTTAGATGCAGAGAGCTTTCTACAGCTGATAGCAAAAAGAGAAGTCAGAGACATGCAAAGTACCTGAAGGATTTGGTAAAGCATTTATGACTTTGAAGATGGAGGAGGCCATGTGAAAGGACTGAAGATTGGTCTCTGGGAGCTCAGAGTCACCCCTGGCTAACAGCTAGCAGGAAATTCAATTCTGCCAACAATCTTAATGAGCCTAAAAGTGGATTATTTTCTAGGGCCTCCAGGCAGGAGCCCAGTAGGCTTACATCTTGACTTCAGCCTTGTGAGATCTTAAGCTGAGCTCTCACCTGAGACAGCTTATACTTCTAACTTACAGAACACAGCAAAAGAAAACTGTTACTCCATCATTAGTGTTTAATTCGTGCTAAGCATAGCTTTCTCTCTGAAATGCTTTTGAATTGTCCATGCCTCTGAGAGGGCCAACACATACCACTTTTAGAACATTAATCAAGTTTATAAAAGCTTTATAGTTTTAGCATTTATGTTTTAGATTATCATATATCTTGAATAATTTTGTATATGAAATGAGGTAATAGTTGAGGTTTTAATTTTATATGGATTTAGAATTTTCCCAGAACTATTGATTGATAAGTCTGTCTTTTGATCCTAGTATTACCTTGCCACTTTTGTCAAAAATCAGTTGACTCTGTAGATGTGAATTTATTTCTGAACTCTCCACTCTGTTTAGCTTGCGTATATTTTAATTTATAAGAATAGGATGGTATTATATATTTCATTGTTTTCTTTAACTTTTAAAATCAGTGCCATAATTTTAAGATACATTTTTATTGCCATACACATATCCAGTCTAGTGCTCCTAACTGCTGCCTGGTGTGCAGATACCACATTTTTTCCCTAACTACTTTTCCAGTAAATGACATCCAGGTTGCCTAAAACACCTTGTTTCCACAACTAATGCCTTCTTATCAGTACTCTTATGGAGTGGTGTGATAACTTACTTGGGATTTATGTACAGGAACATAATACCATGATGTTGGAGTATTCATATCTCTGATTGGTCTAGACACTGCCAATTTGTCTCCAGATTGGCTGCACCAATCTACACTCCCACCAGTAGTGCATATATATTTCTTTTTTTTTTTTTTTTTTTTTTTTTTTTTT
>NW_016815849.1:111843-121858 GCF_001698545.2 Rhinopithecus bieti | reverse complement strand
GTTTTTGCTTTTATAGTCTGTGTCTTTAAAGTCTTATTTAAGAAGTACTTCCCTGCTTCTAGGTCATAAAGATATTCTCTTAAATTTTTATACTAACTTCGTAGCTTTATCTTTCACATCTAAATGTATAATTTAATGTAAAATTTAAGTCTATAATTTGACAACAGGGTTGATGAGAGTAGGAAAATGAGCACTCTCATATACTGTTGGTGGGAGTATAAAGTTCTGGAGATCATTGAGGCCATACCAAAAGCTTCAAAATGCACTCCTTTTAACATAAAATCAAGGCGATAATTATAAAAGTACAAAAAAAAAATTGGAGGATATTTATTGTAGTCATTATAATAGCAAAATATTTCAAAACAACCCAAATACCCAACAATAAGAATCATTCAAATAAATTATGGTAACAAACAATGGAACAGAAATCTATTAACATACTATGGTTTGCCAGAATAGCCAAAACAATCCTTAAGAAGAATGAAGTTGGGGGACTTAATGTTTTCCGATATCAAAACTTACAGCAATGCTAGTGTAATCAAGAGAGTATAGTATTGGCATAAGGCTAGACATGTAGATTATATTAATTTCCTGTTGCTGTGGTAACAAAGCACCACAAATTTGGTGGCTTAAAATAACAAATGTATTATCTTCTTCTCTGGAGGTCAGAAGTTCAAAATCAATTTCAGTGGACTAAAGTCAAGGTGTTGCCAGGGCTAATTTCTCCTGAAAGATCAGAGTAGACATTTGATTTCCTCACATTTTTTGTTTCTAGAGGCTGCCAGTATTTCCGACTCATGGCCCCTTCCTTTTGTTACTCCAAACTCTTACTTTCATCATTAAATCTCCTACTGAGTATGATCTTATTGCCTCTCTGTTATAGGAATTCTTATAATTTCATTGGGCCTATTGAATAGTTATGGAATATCTCCCCATCTTAAGATTCTTACCCACATTTGCAAAGTCTCTTTTGCCATATAAGGTAACATATTCATAATTTCTGGGAACTTGGAAGTAGACATAATTGAGGGGCCAATATTCAGCCTATCATATGGATCAGTGGAACAAAATGAAGAGTCTGTAAATAAACTCTCACATTTATGGTCATTGATTTTGACAAGGGTATCAAGATAATTCAAAGGGGGAAAATAATAGCCGTCAGTACTGGGACAATCAGATATCTACATGCAAAAGAATGAAGTTGAATCCCTAACTCATGCTATATGCAAAATGGATTACTAGGATGACTATAATCAACAAAATGAAAAATATTAGGCCAGGATGTGGAGAAAGTGGAACCCTTCTACACTGCTCTTGGCAAAGTGAAATGGTATACTTACCGTGGAAAACAATGTGATGATTCATTAAAATGTTAAACACAGAGTTACCTTGTGACCCAGGAATTACACTCTTAGGTATATACTCAGAAGAAATGAAAACATGTCTACATAAAAACTTGTACATGAATATTCATAACAGCATTATTGCTAATAGTCAAAAAGTGTAAACAATTCAAGTACCTATCAACAAATGCACAGATAAGCAGAATTTCGTATATCCATACTATGGAATATTATGCAGCCATAAACAAGAATGAAGGATTTATACATGCTACGACATGAATGAACCTTGACAACGTTATGCTAACTCACAGAAGCCAGCCACAGAAGGCTCATATTATATGATTCCATTCATGTGAAATGTCAGAAGAGGCAAATCTATAGAGACAAAATAGTAGACTAGTGGTTACTAAGGGCTTTATGGGAAGGTTGGGGGAAATAAGGAGTTACTGCTAATGGGTATAGAGTTTCTTTTGGTGGTGATCAAAATATTTAAAATATTGTAGTAATGGTTCCACAGTTTTGTTAATGTGCTAAAAAACATTAAATTGTACACTTTAAATTGGTGAATAGCACGGCATGTGAATTATGGTTTCAATCAATGTATACAAATAAATGAACTAGATCTGAAAAATAATATGGTTTACAATGATTCTAAACTGGAACATCTGCTTTATTTTCAAGGAAGCTTAAAATATACAATTTAAACTGGATTTAAATTGCAATAATAGGAAAGGATATTTGATATGAAAAGATGCTCACAATTGCTAAGGCAGGGAAAAATGAGCATGTTAATGTAAGTATATTCACCGTGTGTGTGTGTGTGTTTGTATGTGTTAATTTTAATACATGTACACTTACAATAAGTTACCCCAAAATTTTCAGTGTTTTTTTCCTCTGAGGCTGGGTTACAGGTTTTTAGCATTTCTTCTTTTCTTGTTTATAATTTTTTTTTGTAGTGAGTATTTAACTTTTAGAAATTAAGAATAAAACAGCTAGAGCTAATGTACTCAGATATAGTAGTGGCACTGAGGAAGTAGAAATGTTCACTGAACCTGTTTCCCCCTCAATGTTATCTCCTTTGGTTCAGGGCAGGGGAGAGGGAAGACAAACCTTGCCTCAATTGATATGAAAGAACCAGCCTGCTCCTTTTCAGTGGAAGAATGGGGGATAATGGGCACAACGTTTCTGTTTATTTTGGGGTAAAATCTCAGAACAGCAGACGTATCCACAATCAAATATAAGTACTCAAAACACCTATACACCTAAAGCTGAATGTAAATGCATTTAAAAATGCTTATCATACTTCTGATTGGATTCCCTGCATCTTTGTTAGTTTGTGTGAATAAAATTGATAGGTTTTTTGGTATCTGTTGTAAGTTGTTTCACTTCTATATGTTTGGTGTCCCTGAGCAGCTTGTAAGTTTTTTGAGGTCATGTGATCTTGGCTTTAATTCCTGTTCTTGCTCTCTTGAAGCCCAGTAATGGTGCTTTGCACACAGCAAGGACACAGCCAAAGTAGATGAAATGGTTGTATTGGCAGAAACCAGAAGAGATTTAATAATCAACTAGCCCTGCTATCTATTTGTATCTAGAGAGATTTTCTGTACTATTCTCAAACCAAAGATTTCTTTTTTGGTAGGTGGTCCATACCATTTAATTGGCTTATAGTTAACAAATGGACTATTATTTTGGCACACATTTTAGAACAAATCTATCTTCTATTGGGTACTTCTTTTCTTTTCTTTCTTTTTTTTAAGATGGAGTCTCACTCTGTCTCCTAGGCTGGAGTGCAGTAGTATGATCTCAGCTCACTGCAACCTCTGCCTCCCAGGTTAAAGTGATTCTCCCATCTCAGCCTCCTGAGTAGCTGGGATTACAGGTGCATGCCACCACGCCCGGCTAATTTTTGTAGTTTTAGTAGAGACGGGGTTTTGCTATATTGGCCAGGCTGGTCTCAAACTCCTGACCTCAAGTAATCCACCTGCTTCGGCCTCCCAAAATGCTGGGATTACAGGCACGAGCCACAGTTCCTGGCCCTATTGGGTACTTATTTCTGTACAACAAATTATTACAAACATAGTGGCTTAAAACAACATGCATTTATTATTTCACAGTTTTTTGTGATCAGTAATCTAGGCATGGCTTAACTGGGTCCTCTGCTTAGGGTCTTATAAGGCTACACTCATGGTACCAGTCAGGGTGTATAATAATTTGAATACCCAAATGAAGAAGAATCTCCTTCCAAGCTCAATTAGGTGGTTGTCAGAATTCATTCTCTTGGGATTAAGAGTACAGCGGGCCCTAGGTTTATGTTGACTGCTGTCTGGAAGCTGTCTTCAGTTCCAAGAGGCTGCCCACAGTTTTTAGAAATCATCCATAGTTGCTTACCATGGGGGCTTCCCCAATATGGTCACTTAACTTTACTGAACCAGCAAGGAGTCTGTAAAGACAGACTGCTAACAAAATGAAGTGGTATACAATGTAACCTGATCATCAGAGTAAGATCACTTTTGCCATATGTGTCAGTCAGAAGCAAGCCACAGGTCCCACCCACATTCAGAGGGAAGGCATTATATAAGAGTGTGGATACCAGAAAGAGGGCATCATGGAGGCGACCTTTTGATTTATTTTATAAATTACACTTGTGATTTATTTTAAAGTGTGTACCAGGAAATTATGTTGTTTTATGTTAGACATTTTATGATTATTTTATATTTTTTAAATGACCGACATGAGTATTTGATTCACTACAGCTAGACTCACTGCTAAAGTACATGATTCTGTTCTTCACTGGTAGTCTAAAGGAGCTCCATTTTAGTGACTTGTCAAGGAACATTTTCAAGGACCTCCTGATGTTAAAATCCAAAACTCAGTTGTGGGCGCCATAGTTGTGGGGGATCACCCAAATATTGTCATCCGTTCATTCCTACAAAAGTTCTAAAACCTCTCTCTAAATTAAGTCAGACCTTTGGAGAGCTGCTTACCTAAATCCTGTAACTCTGGCTCCTGTAGAAGCTGGACTGTGCTTTGGCTCAAAGTCAATGGCCTATAGGAGGGATCATAGAGGAAATAGCCCTATGAACTATGTTGTTGTAGATAATGTAATGTGATGTCTTGTCTTGGTACCCACGAATACCCATGCTTCTCTTGTTTGGCTTATTTCCTATAGGCATCGTAAATCATGTAACTGCTTTTCCTTCTTCACACTGGCCAAATTTGTAGCTCACCAATTAGCAAGTTTTGGGCTTCCAGTAGACATTTCGAGTACTAACCTTTCTCCTGTCCCTGTTTTAACCTTTCTACCATTATTTTCACCTTCCTCTGATTGCCTGAGTTATTGTTTTTTCTTTTACAATTTTAAAAAATTCGTATAACGTTATGGGGTACAAGAGTAATTTTGTTACATGAGATATATTACATAGTGGTGTAGTCGGAGCTTTTAGTGTATCCATCACCCAAATAATGCACATTGTACCCATTAGGTAATTTCTCATCATCACTTCCCTTCTCACTCCCAACCCATTAGATAGAGTCTCCATTGTCTCTCATTCCACACTCTATGTTCATGTGTACACATTATTTACAGTAAGCTACCTTACATTTTTTTTTTGTAACAAGGAAGGGTATAAATAACTTGTTTGATTGCTACAAAAGTCTCAAAGTGTACACTGTAATTGTGCCCATAGCCTCCAACACATGTTTCCTAAATGGAAAGGTGGATGTTGTGCCATTCAGCTGAACCTGATGAAGACACTAGTGTGCTCAGTAGCAACTCAGAAAGAGGTTTCCTTGGTTGCAGTCACTTGTCTTGGCTAATGGGAATGCCAATCCAAATAGCTACGTACTGATAAAGAAGACTTATGGAGGGAACATTAATTTAGAGCGATAGTGGAGATTGATCTTAAAAGAAACTACCACTGGGATAATGCAAGAAGTGAGGTGATAAAAAGAGAGAAGTGAAAGGGAAAAGGTTCCCTTGTCCCTCTCGCCGGGTGGATGACAGGGGGAGTGGTTTGCTTCTTTAGTGCCCTGCTACTCAAGCCTTTAGGGGAAGCATGCAGACAGGTTGTGGGGCTCTGACCCCATAGCAGTGTTTAGGGGTGAATGTTCAGAGCTCCTAAAGCCCCAGTGGGCGTGTGTTACAGTATGCTCTTTCAGTTTTGCCATCTGTAGGTAGCTTGTGTTTATCAGCTCAATTAGACCCTCTGCCTTATCACAACGACAGAGGGCTTTCTGTATACTGGGTTCTTGCCTTGGTGTACTGGAAAAATCGGATCACGTGTGGGCTTGGAGAATGAGTGAAAGGTTTTATTGAATGGTGGAAGCTCTCCTCCTACTGCCCCAGCTGGTTGATGGCCTGCTGGTGTGTTCTTCTGCTGGTGTCTTCCTCTCGATGTCCATCTGCTTGTGTCTCTGCCTGCTAGGGTCTCGGGGTTTTATAGGCACAGGATGGGGCATGGTGGGCCAGGGTGGTCTTGGGAAATGCAACATTTGGGCACAAAAACAGAAATGCCTGTCCTCACCTAGGTCCATGGGCACAGGCCTGGGGGTGGAGCCCTAGCAGGGACCCCGTCCTTCTTTTCCCAGCACTTCCCTGCCGCCCCCCTCCCCATACCAGAGGGACCCTGGAAGAAAGGTTTATTCCATGAAAATCCCATTTGCCTTCAAGTTCAGCCTTTGGCCGGGATGATTGTTGGGGTGCTGATCCCTCTTACTCACACCTGTCAATCCAGGGCTGTATAGAAGGCTGTGGTAGAACAGGTGTAGGAAGCTGCTGGCAGTGGCAGTGTGTGGGCTGAAGTTTTCTATGGTCAATTTAAGAGGAGTTTACTCTGAGTTACCAGCAGGTGCTAGGTGGGGAGATCACAGAATCATTTGAGCAGGAGGAAGCCAAAGTAATATGTCTGGATGGACTAGATTATCTGTCCAGCTAAGGGAGTGATTTAGAGTTGCAATGGTTGAGGGTCAGTGGATGAAAGAAATCAGAATGAGGAAAAAGGTACAGAGCGAGTGAGAGTGGGAAGTTGTGAACACTGAGCACGTGGCATGTTGTAGTAGGGGCAGCTTGTGAAAGTTCTGTCCAGAGTGGAGCCCTGTCTCTTGCTGGTAAGAGAGCAGTTAGAGTGTTTCTGGGAATTGACAATTGATGTGTGTTACCATTAAGATGGAGTTTGCTGATAGATTGATTTCTGACTCTGCTTGCCTGACATCTATATTGTCTATATTTGGTTAAAATGGAGCCTCTAAAATGGCTTATTCAAATGTCACAATATGCTTTCTTTCAGTAAACATGACCCCAGTGAAGAACTATTGAAGTAGTTGTCAAGTGAATAAAACTGAGAAATAACGCCACACTCAAATAAAATAGCACTATTTTAGAAGTAATATTGGAAAAGCTAAGATAAAATATCCTTTCAGCTTTCTTCCAAGATGGCTTGATTTTTCCGTTTATTTCTCTACTATATTTCTTCCTGTGAATTTTGGTGTAATGTTTAGATTTAAAGCATGATAAGGTAACATATAAACTCATCCATTTGCTCTTTTTGTCCTAACTTATAAGGAGAGAAGGAAGTAGTCTAACATTGAACACCTGTTATGTGCCAGGAACTTTATTTACACTATCCCCTTAAATTCTCACAACAGCCTATGAAATAAGAAGTATATTTTTGCTACAGATGGGGAAATTGATACTCTGTTTACTGAAATAAGTTCTATGGCTTCTCCAAAGTCACCCAGCTACTAAGTAGGGGAGCTGCATTTCAAACCCAGATCTTTCTGATTGCAAAACCCTTGTGGTTGGCTACTGTGTTGGCACTTACCTCATAGAGTGGTTGTCAGGATTAAGTGAAATGAAGTAAAACAGTGCATGTAAGGTACTTAACAGAGCAGTATATATAAAGAGCTCAATAAAGGGTAACTGCTATTACTGTCACCACCGCCACCACCACCACCAATATCCTGCCTTTCAAGTAGTAGAGGTTGACTGGAATAGAGGATGTGTGATTAACTGACAGCAGAGTCTGGTAATAGTCAAAATATTTCTGATCAGCAGAGCTTCTTTGGTCATCTGCCAGAGCCTATTCTCAAGTTTTTTGTGTCCTTACTGTCTTCATCCTTATAACATTGTGAAGTTGGTATTTTTGCTCTTCCCACATTGTAGATGAACTGATTGAGCCTCAAAGACATGAGGTAACTTGCTCAAAGTAACAACTAGGAAATGGCAGAACTGGGATCCAGGTTTGTCTGAGTCCAAAACCCATGCTTTTAAAACTCCACCCTCCTTCCTTTCTGTAATTGTATGACCAGATTACTGAGGTTCTTTTGTGCCTCACCCATATGTTGTGCCATAGATGTAATATCCTGCATACACTAAACCATCATTTATGTGGATCCATCCATAGTTCCCACTACAGAGAGTTTTGATTGTGACTGAAAATTTCCAAGGACTATAATAACTTTTTTTCTAACTGATTTGTTCATTTTTAAATAAAGTGACACAATCAACTGGCAGGAATTTGAGAGTATTAAATGCTCTGATTAAATCTTTGTCAACCACCAGTCTGATCTCTGTGGCTGCAATATGGGATAAAAGGACGGTTCAGAATTTAATGTGGACACAGCTCTCGAAAGCACTGTCAGGGTTAAAAAGGCTACTTCAAAATATGGTCTCGGGAAATTTCCACATTGAAGTTTCACGATCAAGGTAACTCAGGGTCTTGAATAGTGAGGCCTGTGGAGAGGAAGCAATTGTAATTGGAGAAGCAGTTACAATCAACTCATAAAGAGTTTTTGAATAAAAAGAGCTGGTAACTGTAGTTACTTTAATTCACCAAAGCTTATGGAATGAGAATGGTGGTCAAATGGACAAAGAATACTGAAATAAATAAAGTACCCTGTATTTTGGAGGTTGAGAAGAAAATGGTATTGGAACAACTGAGCTATTAGGCAGAAATGGTGTTAGACTTATCCTCCCAGATTTGACTCAGTCATCCACAAAATAAATAAACCCTCATGCTGCAATATACCTGGGAAATAATTATGGCTGTTAAATGGCCTCCTAGTTATCAAGACAAGCCAGTATACTCGGAAGATGAAAGCCCAAAGAACCAGCCTGTGCAGGGCTGGGCAAGAGAAGCTCATGCCAAGAATGTCTAGGGTATTTGCTGGCAGAATTTAATCTCATCCCTTTTACTTTTCTCTGGAACTTGGCTAGCTTGGGGACAGAAAGACTCCAGCATTCTCTCTGTTGATATTCTCTAAAACATTCTGCATTTCTCCAAGAGAAGCAGGCACAAGAAGTGGTGGAGGGTTGCCGTAGAAATGAGTGCGCTGATTTTTAGAGATGAGTTTATGTTATAGGAGCAAAATAGAAGGTCATAGAATTGTTCCATTCCCATACATCAAACTCTGCAGGGAGACCATATTATTTTCCTCTGTGCAATAAACTACTGAACATTCTCTCTGTTCAGGGAAAGCTCTGACTGTCAGTCTCTGCCTTCTCCAGGGTCGAACCTGTGTACTTACCCCAACCAGCTCTGAGGCAGAGGGGATATTAGGACGTCTCATCCCTACCATCAGGGAAGGCTTGGATCTCCTTTTATTCCCAGGGCCTATATTCATTATGGCTGAGGTGAACTGCCCCAATGAGGCCATATGATTGGAATTTTGCCTTATTTTCTTCCACCTGCCCCATCAATTTTCCTCTAAACTCTCTTCTGCCTGTCTACAACCTCCTTTACCCACACTTTCCTTGAAGCCTGGAGCCAGCTCTCATAATCTCAGCTGCTTATTGTTTTCAATTCTGAAATGCTAATGAGAATACACACACACACACACACACACACACACACACACACACACATATATACATATGATATTTTATGACTAGAATGTTAGGAGCTGTTTCTCACATGTGAAGTCATGCGTCAGGGCATCAGGAAGACATCTGCTGACCAATAGTCTGCCCAGCAGCTGGTTGATACTTATGAGACAAATAGTAGTTTCCAGTTCTTAGATTAAGGTATGGCTCTGAGACTTAGTGCAGAGAAACTCAAAGATTATGGATTTGATTACACTCAAAGTTTGAAGAGGCAGCATGTAGTCATGAACAGAGCATGGGCTTTAGAATTACACAATCTGGGTTCAAATCTTAGCCACTTAGCGGCGATGTGACCTTGGGCAAATTGATCAGTCTCTTTGAATCTTTGTTCTATCCTATTAACACCACTCTCATACTATTTTTAGTTGTTGTACTAGCAAATACATACATATATATATATATATACATATATACACATATATATATGTGTATGTATATATATGTATATATATACATACACACACACACACACATATAGTTGCATTTGCTAGTTGCTAGTTGGAGAGATATATATATCCCTAAACTTTACCAGTTTGTTTAGAATGAATATTGTATCATTTCATGGAAAATGTAAAACTTTTAAATCCTATAGGTCCCTTTAACCCCACTGTCATCTTTTATGTTATAATTATCATATGTATTACATCTACCTACATTGAAAACCACACAAGAAAATGCTATGCTTTTTCTTCAAGCAATAATGTTTGTTTTAAAGAATTTAAGAACTAAATCATTTTAAATTATTTTCATTAAAAATTCAAAGCCTCTCTCTAGTACTATTTCCCTTTAGTCA
>NW_016815849.1:98842-107849 GCF_001698545.2 Rhinopithecus bieti | reverse complement strand
TTTTTTTTTTTTTTTTTTGTCTGGTTTTGTAATCTTGGTCTTTTATTTGGAGTAATGAGTTATTTTACATACATTGTAATTACTGATTTAGCTGAGTTTATATGTACCATGTTGCTTTTCATTTCCTTCTTGGCTCATTTGTTTTGTATTTCTTCTGTCATCTTTTCTTACTGTCTTTTGGATAAACTACAAAATATATTGTTCTGTTCTGTGTTTTCTTCTAATGATTTGTTAGTTATACATATTTGTGCTATACTTTTAGAGGCTACTCTAGAGATTATATCATGCATTTGTGAATTATTTCACTGTACCGAAAATTATTATTTAGCCATATCTCCATAACCAATATAAAACCTTAGAACCTCAAAACTCTGTTTACCTTTATCTTGCTTTTTTGTTATTGTTGTCATTGAATATGAATTCTACATGATAGTATTGTTATTACTTTGTGAAGTTAATATTTATTTGTATTAACCCACATATTACTTCATTCCTCTATTCTTCATTCCTTCCTGCATTTCCACATTCCTGTCTGGTATCCTTTTTTTCTGTCTCAAGGATTCCTTTTATTCTTTTTTGTAGTGCAGGGCTTGGAATGGTTGTCTACTCTATGGAAGTTTAGTTAATCTAGTCCTAATTGTTATCAAAGCCCTCTCAGGCATCTAAATACCACTTTTATAATTTATTCATATTTAAGTAATTATTACAGCAGAAGTGTCTATTTACTGTGACTTATTACATTCTACTTGGAAGCAGAAGTAGTATGATAATTTTTAAATAGCTGTCTCTCACACTCAATTTTAAGCTACATGAATGTAGGAACATTGTCTGCTTTGCTTATTTGGGGTTGTCTAACATTTAATAAGTTATTTATGAATAAATGAATGAATGAATAAGTGACACAGTATCTGTAAGTCCTTGTCATTTGGTAAGTACTCAATAAAATAAATATTACCTAACCTTTTAAATATTTGATCTCTATCAATCACATGTCACATTAGGGTGGGGACTAAACTTTGCACCAATTACCAATCATTTTTGCCTGCCTCTGAATACAGGGATCAAGAGAAAGTATCAGGGAAGCCTGCAGAGTTGGGAAGTTGAGGCACAACTGACTGAACTATTTACATAGGTTTACTGAAGCTGTCTTGTAACTAACAACTGGAGAATACGACAGTAATCACTCAGTAGCCTCCACATGTAAGAATCTTCAAATTAGCAAAGGAGACCAGGAAAAATGATGTACAATTGTACAGCATAATGTGACTATGTGGATAAAAGGGAAGAGAGAGGACACTGTTCTACCCAAGTTAGATGATAAAGTTTTTGACATATTAGAAAGTAGTGTTATATAGGTAGCTGGTTTTCAATATGTATCTCAGGGTCTTGTAAAAGTAGTTGCTATATCCCTGCATTCTAGAATCAAGAGACATATTGGGTAGAATATAACCAATTACAAGTCAGCCAGACACTCTGGTTATCAATTGCTATGACATAAATTGAGGGTAAAAGATTTATATTTGGCCATTTTCAAAAAAGATCTACTAAGAGAAATTATTATCCTCAAAGCTGTGACATTTTTAAAAGAGAAACATCATATATTGTCTCCAAAGATAACACATCATAGCAGGTGAAACATAAAAGGAATTTTTTATTGATTCAACACAATAATGTTCTTTTGCTTTTTAAAGCATTTTATTTTCTATGGGGGCCAAAAGTTTTGACATTTTAACGATTCTGTTTGTTCACCCAGCTTGGGAAATAAGTAGAAAGCAAGTTCCCCGTACTTCCCCTGTAGTCTGGACAGCATTGGACATACATGGACAGCATTTTATCATTGACAGAACCCATTCCCATTGTTTTCGTATTTGAGTTTCACAGTAATCCATTGAGAGAGGCAGGGAAGAGAGCTACTATCAGTCTTATAGGTATAGAAACCAAGACTCCCAATTCTAGCCAGTGCTTTTGTTGTTATCCAGCTTTGCCATCTTAGAAGCTGAGTTGATGTTTGGGCTAGCATTTATTCAGTCATCTCAAACCCCCACATTTCAATTTTAGTATATTAGAAAGAAAATGAATAAATAAAATTTTCAACTCTTGCTGGTTCAAAAGACCTATTTTCTCAAATATTTAATTAGACTTGTGTGTAGTAACCTACCTTGAACTCTGCTTCCATCTGAGGAAAATCTATCATGGCCAAAAATATGTCTTTGAAAAAAAATATCAAAGGTAAAATTGAAAATGCAAGTTAAGGCTGAAGTTCCCAACTTAAAAAAGATTATGCAAGGAAGCTTCTCAACTCAAGTGAAGGAAATGAGTGGTGAGAAAGTCCATTGGCTTTATAGGTAGAAGGACAAATATGATCATTAAGTCATTAGTCAACCACATTTCCCTCTTCCAGGACCTATCTTTGTCCTGAGAAACTGGTCTGTTTTTCTATGGTGATTGGAAATATCAGATAAAAAATAATTATGCTTGGGAATTTTGTTATAATCATATAATTGATTATAGCCATTTTATGCCAACAAAATAAAAAGTTTTTAGTTAGAGGGCTAGATGAATTCTGCCCTTTTTGGATGGCCAATTGAATTGTCAATAACAACTTTGTCATAAACTTTGCAAGTTACTTTTAAAGCATTCAGGCCTACAAAATTGACCTTGGCTGCCTTGGTGGTGCCCCAGGGACTGGGATTACCTCTGCTCGGCCACTCCACCCTCATTTCTGCTTCTATTGCTTAATTGCTAACTGGTTTAAGTTCTTTCTCTCACTCTGTGTCATATATATATGTATATATATATATATATGAATATATATCCCAAATAATTGAATAATTGGCTGGAATGAATATTTAGTTGAATACATAACTGCTTTAATAGATTTTCCTTAGTTTTATTCTGAATTGACTAGTTGCCTTGGGATTTTAATTCATTGATTGTAATGATGTTTACTGAGCACTCACCATGTGCTAGGTATATTGTAGGGGCTAGGGATAGAGCAGAGAACAATAGAGGCATAAATCCCTGACCTCATAGACTGTACATTCAAGTATCAGGGGAGACAGAATTAAACAATAAATGCAACACATAGTGTGTTGGTGATAAGTGCCATTGAGTAAAATAAAGGATGGTAGTAGGACAAGTAATACACATGTGGTATATAGGAGAGTGTAGCATATTGAATTGGGTGGCAACGGAAGGCCTCACTGGGAAGGTGCCATTTGAGCGAAGACCTGAAGGAGTTGAAGGAATGATACATGCAGCTATCTGGGGAGAGATCATTTGGGAGAGGCAGAATAGCAATTGTAAAGATCCTGATATGGACCTACGTGTAGCCAGGTTGGTGAAATGCTGGGTGGCTGGAGCTGAGTGAGAGAGGCAGAGTGTGGTAGGAGACAATGTCAGAGAGCACATGGAAATCCAGATCATGGGGGTCCTTGTAGGCCAGTACAAGGAGTAGAGTTTATATTCTGGGGGAGATGGGGAGCTAGTGGAAGGATTTGTGCAGAGACATCATATGATCTGAGATGTGTTAAGGGGATCACTCTGGCTGCTGTTTTGAAAAGAGACTGAAGAGGCAAGGGCCGAGGCTGACCAGTGAGGAGTCTGTTGCAACAATCTAGGGGAGAGATGATGGTGGCTAAACCAGGTGGCAACAATGGAGGGAGTGAAAAATGATTGGGTTCTAGATATATTCTGAAAGTATTGCCAAGAGAATTTTCCTACCGATGGGGTGTGGAGTGTGGGAGGAAGAGAGGAGTTAGGATCATCTTAAGGATTTGACCTGAACAACTAAAAGCATAAGATTATCATTAACTTAGATGGAGAAGGTTGAGGAGGAGCAGGTTTCTGGGGGTCAAGTCAGGGTTTTGGTTTTGGATATGTTAAATTTGAGACACCTATTGATATCCAAGTGGAGCTATTGAGGAGGCCGTTTGAAACATATATCTGGACCTCAAAAGATCACATCCCCCTTCCCACACACACACACAAACATTTAGATGTTGTGTCTGTATAGATGGAAATTAAAGCCATGACACAGATGAGATCACCAAGAGCATAGAGAAGGGAAAAGGTCCAAAGGCAAGGCCCTGGTGCCCTCTAACACTTAAAGTTCAAGGAGATACAGAAGAGGTAGCAGAGGTCACTTAAAAGAGAGACCAGTGAGGTAATTGGAGAACCCTTAAGTGTGTGCCTGGCGGTGAGAGTAAATGAGAACAAATTTTGTTTCTTAAGAGTCTGTTGACTCTATTAGGCTTTGCCCCATCCCTGGGTTGGCGGGATCTCAGAGTAGACTGTATGTCAGGAGATTCTTCACTTATAATGTGAGGGAGATAGTCCCCTCACAATTTTGTTGACTACAACATGGAAAAGAGATATTGGGCAGTGACAGTGTGTCAAAGCAAATATTGTAATGGAAACACTTTTTGTTCTAACCAAGACAATGTGTTATAATTAAGACATTGGTACATTCCATCATCATGACAGGCCAATTGAGTTCTTTGCTGATTTTGAGTGGGGAGGAGCAGGGTGTGGTAGGATAAAGATGGAAAGGTTAGCATGAAGCAAGAAAGAATAAACATTGGAACATATAACATCATTTATTCTGACATCCAACAAGTCACACAAAAGAGGACACTTGGAGTTTTCCCCACCACTAAATGTCATGTCAGCAGTGACAACTTGGAGGCTTATTCCATATCTCTGCTAGTTTGAAGAGCCAACCTTTATATATAAATCTCTTCTGAAGCAGAAGTTTAAGGCCGTGTGTATTGTGAATTGAAGATTTAGCCCAATTTTTGGTTCTTTGCTCTTTCACTTTTACCCTCTATGAAGTGACTGCCAGTATCTGTCATTTGTAAGAATCAATTTAGAAAATAGGTGAGATAGTGCAAATTCTGAGTGTAGCTTCAAGTCCCAGGTGAGTTTCCTAAAGCACAATGGCACTGCAGCATCCTTGCTGATACCTAGGAACAGCATTAATTAATTTTCAGTGCCTTTCCCCATCTGATCATTTTGGTCACAAAGGTTCATTTCTAAAAGGTGGCCCGGAGCAGATTTAAGCATAGAGTCCTTTAATTGGCATGAGTAAGCAACAGTTGGACTTTCTGAATTGAGTTCTTCCGTGGTTAACCAGAGCACATAGAGACAACATTAATTGCCTCATAGCTCCCAAATGGAGATGAAGGGAGGGAAGAAAGCAAAGTCATGAGTGGTCTGACTGAATTAGTCCATGGGAATTGTTTCTGGGCTTTGTTTCTTCATGTAAACTCTGCTTTGAAAGCAAAATATTTGAGTTATAAACAGGTAGTATAACAGTTGGACTACATAATAACATTTATAATTTGATACAAAATTTCAAAACCATTTTCTATGAATAATGCCTTAAAGAGAAAGGGCTTAATGGTTGAACCTGTCGGGGTTTTGAAGTTTTCATTTTATTTTGGGATGGAGTTTATGAAATTTAGGCCTTTATTGCTTTATGTACTAAAATATTCTCTCCTTTATGTTATACACATTCACGCACGCACACACACACACACACACACACACAGAAGATACACACACAAAGGGTGCTGGTTTATGAGAGCTTTTCATTTCAAAAGAGAACTGTCAAATTTGTGAAAGAATAAAGTGTGTAGAGTAAGTGCTCGCTTATAAGATACCACATTTTATATAGAATGAATCATGCTTTTAGGTAAGCTATATAAGCTATTTCCATAAATGTATACTATGTGTATGAGTCCAAGGGAAATTGTGATGGGAGAGAGAAATACTGATGATGCTATCATGCTTGTATTTTGTGTTGTGCTATATTCTTGAGCCTACTGTTGTTCATGGTTAGAAGACAAGCTGGGCACTCAGTGGGTTTTAGGGTCCTAGTCTGTATCCTTTCACTAACTTGATAAAAGCTCCTGAGGAAAGCATTTCAACTTTCTCTAATGGGCTCTCTTAATTTGCCAAAATGAGCATGATGTGATAGCAGGAGGTATGCGCTATGAACTCCCCAGATCAGCAGCACCAGGGCCAACTCCCAAAAGCACTGCCAGAATCACTGGAGCTGTGGTGGCTAATAGGGTCATCGTATCCAAAATGTCCATTTCCAAAAGTGTCTATTTCACATCTGTCTGTAGGACTTGCCTCTTGCCTAGAAGCTCTAGATTTTGACAACTGGGTTGAAATATTGAAACTCTAGGCAATAAGACATGCTTTTTATTCAAACTGTTCATTCTACGATAAGGTTTTTAGGTCCACACCTAAATGTTGCTTACCCTAGCAGGAAACGAGGGTGAGGGATTTTGTAATTGTTTTCTGAGTGTCCCATTATTGGAGTGTGAACAGCTGCAAATGGATGGCTCCTCTCTGCCACATGTCTTGGCCCAGGCATATGCTTTGTTGACACCCTTGTTCAGTGCTTTCTCTCTGTGCCTGCAGGCCTTTGCCTCAGGCATGCTCAACCTCAGATGTACAGAGCAATGAGCTATGGTCTGGTTTAAGAAGCAACAAGACCTGATTGTTCTGTGTGACATTGTCTTCTTCTCTTTATATGTGCGTGTTCATTTGTTCAATTGCTTGTCTTCTGTGTTGTGCTATATTCTTGAGCCCACTGACATTTTTCTTGAAATAACTATGAGAAAGATCCTGTGATACTTTGTATCAAGTGGTAAACAGTACCTGAGAATTTTAAAGCTCCAGATGAAGCTGTTATAAAGTTATAAAGCTAACACTGCAAGTTACTGAAGGAATATGAGGCAGACCTTATGAGAATCTGGAATGAGATTTGGGCTGAGGTGATGAAGATACCTCCAGAAATTCCCACAAATAGAAGTTGGTTAAAGCTTCTTTTCCCTTCTCTTTTGTTTCCAAAGAAGTGGCATCCTACCTTCTTTCTGATAATTCATTGCTCTCATTCCCTTCAGGACTGTGCTCTGTCAATTATCCTCTCTCTGTAGATCTTGAAGTTCTCCTTCTTTCCTGGCGCCTTTCACCTGTAAAACATTCGCCAGCCTCCTCTAGCACCCTACTCCCAGCCAATTTCCATGACTTATCATATCTCAACCTTTATCCCTTTTTGGTCTGCTTCTGTGTATACTACTGAGCTGAAAGTGCTCATTCAGTGGGTATTTTGAGATGAATTGTGCCCTCTCAAAGTAGATGTGTTGAAGTCCTAGCCTCCAGTACTACAGAATGTGACCTTATTTAGAAATAGGGTCTTTACAGAGATAATCAAGTTAAAATGATATCATTAAGGTGGGCCTTAATACAATATGACTGGTGTCTTTATAAAAAGGGGAAATTTGGACATAGAGACAGATGTGTACAGAGTAGATGATATGAAGACACAGGGAGAATATAATCTACAAGCCAAGGAATGGCTGAGGCTATTGGAAGCTAGGAGAAAGGTCTGGAACAGTGCCTTCCTCACAGCGCTTAGGAGGAACCAACTCTGCTGACACTTTTATCACTGACTACTGGCCTTCAAAACCGTGACACAATAATTTCTGCTGTTTAAGCCACCCAGTTTTTGGTACTTTGTTATGCAGGCCTAGGAAACTAATACAGTGGACACAAATATGATTTCCTAATGATTGAATCCAAGGGCTCCTTCTTACCTACTGTGTTAGTCCGTTTTCCCGTTACTATAAAGAAATACCCGTTACTGGGTAATTTATAAAGAAAAGAGGTTTAATTGACTCGTGGGACTTGCCTTGTCTCAGATGGAACTTTGGACTTTGGACATTTGAGTTAATGCTGGAATGAGTTAAGACTTTGGGGGATTATTGGGAAGGCCTGATTGTATTTTAAAATGTGAGAAGGACATGCGATTTGGGAGGGGCCAACGCAGAATGATATAGTTTGCGTGTGTGTTCCCACCCAAATCTCATGTTGAAATTTAATCCTTAATGTTGAAGGTGGAGTTGGTGGGAGGGGACTGGATCATGGAGGTGGATGTCTTATGAATGGTTTAACACCATCCCCTTAGTGCTGTCCTTGTGATAGTAAGTTCTCACAAGATCTGGTTGTTTAAAAGTGTATAGCACCTCCCTCCCTCCCTCTTGCTTCTGCTCTGGCCATGTGACATTCTTCTTCCTTGTTCACCTTCCACCATGATTGTAGTCTCTCTGAGGACTCCCCAGAAGCTAAGTAGATGTCAGTACCATGCTTCCTGTACAGCCTGAAGAACCATGAGCCAATTAAACCTCCTTTCTTTATAAATTACCCAGTGTCAAATATTTCTTTATAGCAATGTGAGAATGGACTGGCACACTCGTTCTGGTCAATCCCTCTGTACACTTTAATTCTATAAATCTCTTTTAAAATTTGAGAGTCAGCATAGTGAGGCAGAATAAACCAGAGCTTTGGAATTAGGACAAACTATGTTCAAATTCTTGGGTAATTTTACTTATCTTTTCTAAGCCCATGAAATAGAATTTGTATCTACCTTATATGGTGATTGTGAGCATTACATGAGACAATGTATGTAAAATATGTGGCATATAGTAAGCACAAAATAAAAAAAATATAAAGCACTGTAGTCAGCTTGGGAAGAACCTAGACATTGAGTGGTCAGCTGAGATGCTAAGTCAAATATTAGTATCTGGGAAGTAAAAACATGATGATGGTTTAGGGTAAGTGTTCGCTCCTCCTCCATGCTCTTACCTTTCTCACTATACTTAGCAGTGTCATTTATTTACTGAATTTTATTCGTGTGTTTCATCTCCTGTTTGATTTCAAGATCATTGATAGTGGACATAGAGAATAACTGATGAACGAAAAAATGAGTAAATGGGACAAATCTAGAAACTCATTCGTGGCCAATCTGAGGGGTAAGGGATCATGCTGTGTATCAAGGCTACTCAGGAGGCTGAGGCAGAAGAACCAGTTGAACCCAGGAGGCAGATGTTGCAGTGAGTCAAGATCGTGCCACCATGCTCCAGTCTGGGTGACAGAGTGAGACTCCATCTCAACAAAAAAAAAAAAAAAAAAAAAAGCGGCATTTAAAAAATTT
>NW_016815849.1:86672-97514 GCF_001698545.2 Rhinopithecus bieti | reverse complement strand
TTTTTTTTTTTTTCCTGACAAAGAGAAGTTATAAAGTGATTCTGTGTTTCAGGCCAATTTTTTTCCTAACTTGGGCCTGATTAAGTATAGTCAAGTGCACACTTTACTGTAAAACTCGGAGTATTTAGGGTATCCACAGTCAATGTCCCATTGTATCATGCAACCCACATCTTCTTTTAAATACCCTGGCATGCATGTCCTCATCTCAGTGTTACTGATAACACTGAAAAATTGGGGAGAGCCTAAATGTCAAACAGTTCAAAAGCAATTCATTAAACTTATGATACAGACATGTGATGGCATACTATGCAGCTGATAAAAATTTTGTTATGGAAAGAGATTTAATGGCATGGGATGATGTTCACAATATGTCTATAATTGAGAAAGAAGCAGATTTCACAATAGTAAGTACCATAGGAGCCTAACAAAATCAGTACGTATAGTCATAGAAGTCTGGAATATAATTTCTCAAATTTTTACCAGTGGCTGGCTCTGGGTTGTGAAATTAAAGGTGAGTTTTAAGTTTCTTTGTGCTTTTCTATATTCACTATATTTTATAGTGAACATATATTAATTTTACAATCAGGAAGAGAAAAGGGAAGAAATCTCTCCCCTTATAAACACTATGTAATGGGTTGAACAGTGGCCCTCAAAATATATGTTCACATCCTAACCCCAGAACCTATGAATGTGACCTTATTTGGAAAAGAGTGTTTGCAGCTATACCTAAGTTAAGGATCTCATGAGTCTTTCTGGATCATCCACGTGATCCTAAATCCAATGATAAGTTTCTTTATAAGAGACAGAAGAGGAGAAGGCACAGACACAGACGAGAAAGCCCCATGAAGACGGAGGCAGAGATTGCAGTGATATGGCCACAGGCTAAGGAGTACTGACATCCACCAGAAGCCAGAAGAGACAAAGAATGATTCACTTCTAGTGCCTCCAGAAGGAGTGTAGCTTCATTGATACCTTGCTTTTTGGCCACCAGAACTGCAAGAAAATAAATTTCTGTTTAAAATTTGTGGCAATTTGTTTCAGTGGTCACAGAAAACTAATATGTGCTGCAATGGCCCATGCTGCCAATTGGTTATTTATTCTGTGTGAGCATCTGACTGGGCTTTTGCCTCTCCCTCTTCTTAGTCCCAAGTCACTATATTTGCCATCTTCAAAGTACCATGCTGAGCTCTGTTGCCAGCTCAATGTCCATTTCAAATTGTGTGCTTCCTCTTTCCTTCTTCCTGCCCATCTCCTCTTTGTTCTCATTTGTGAGATGTTCCTTTTGATCACTACAGGTTGCACCTATCATTTGGTCTTCCAGTTTTCTCTGGCAATTGAACATTTGTTACTTGTGACATTCACAAAAGGACCTTAATGGCTGCCTAGGGCCTCTGTATTTTCAAAGGAGACCTAGTGACCTTCACCACCCTTTAAAATATCTGCTGTGACTTAAAGAAGCTCCCAAGTGACATTGGCACCCAGGATACCTGGGATGTATTACTATCCGGTTAAGGGAGAAAGGGAACTTCTTTAAAGCAACACGGGGAAAATTCATTCCCAGGTCCCTGAAGATATTTCCCAAACATCACAGGTAGAGAATTTGCAGATATTTTGTTGTTTCTATTTGCTTAGTAGAAGAGGCTTGTTGGTAACCTGACACTGCCTACCATGCCAGCCTCATTTCCTTCCTTTTGCTGATGGGCCAGTGATCTTTAGGTGCTGTGTGTCATTGCCAGTCCTCATCCTGAGGCCATTACTCCCATTCTCTGCTCTACCACAGATGAGACTCTCTTAGCCTGACTTGTTCTCTTCCCTCTCCCCTGATCCTTCAGTCTTGGTTCAAGTATTACCTTTAAGAACCATTTGCTGACTCCCACTTCCCAGCCTGGGCCAGGCACTAGGCCCAACCTTTTGTGTTTCTCTAGTAGCATGGCCTCATCTCTACCCTCCATGTATTCACAATACTGGGAAGTGATCTCTTTGTTAAAGTTGGACATTTTTAAGTTCCGTGTTTCTTACAATAGGGGTTCCATAAGACAAAAGGAAGATGAAATGAAGCAAGCTCTCATGCTAATGGAATATTTTCTATGACGGAATAATCTCTGCAAGGAAAATGCTATAAGTAAATCACTACCATGGAAATCTTTTATCTTCTGTCCACTGGATCTATATACTAAATTCCCTAAGCAAAACTCATTTTCTTTTGCAAGAAGAAAAAAGAAGTGGGCAAGAAAAAGTTGAACAGAGGCCTCCTGAATGTGAGAAAATGCTTATTTTAAGTGATTATAATAAGAAAAGAAAATGATGTGTTTGGGTCTTTCCTACTTTATTATGAACTACTTGAGAGAAGCAAAATTTGGATTCCTTCCACTTGGCATAGAGTTGGTGCTCCCCAGATGTTTACAGAATGAGTAAATATTTTCCCTACAGTCCTGTACTTTTGTTTCATAACTGTGAAGAGAGAAGCAGAGCAAGCATGCTGATATCAGATCTGCCATTTGTCTGGATTAGTGTCCTGAAGCCCTTTAGTCAAGACCTTCCTATCGCCCATCTCAGAAGCATAAAAGTGTGACAGGATTTTCAGCAGGTAAGAATGGGAAAAAAACAGATAATGCTTTTCATTTTAGTCTAGAAAAGTACCAACAAGGAGCTGTATGCTGGGAGGTGATAAGGATGCCACACACAATGGGGAAAATCAATGCACAGTCCCTCTCTGGCACCAGAGATTTTGCTAAGAGGCCAATCAACTTTGATTCTGACATCCCTCCACAACAGAACCTAGAATTTCAAGAATAATTGATGGAAGGTGGTGCGCCGAGGCATTTGCAAGCTATACCACTCATGCTAAAACAAGACAACAGATGGTTTTAGTTACTGCCATCAGACTTGAGCACAAAATTTGAAAGCAGCCCCCTGGTTGTATGGTTTCTCCTGGCATGGGATAGAACTACGCTCTTCCTAGTCGTGAGGTCCTGAGGCCAAGCCAAATGCTGTCTTGGAACTGAGTCTGAGAAAATTCTGAGTCTGGAGGAATAATGTAATTTATACCTAGGAAGAAAAGCAGGAAGGTCAAGAGTCAGGAGATTGATCAAACAGGTCATCACGCTTGAAGGGCAGTGTTTGCTGGAAGCCAGATAAGCATAAGGGAGCAAGCAGAGAGGAAAGCAAGATGCAAAGGGTTGACCTTGGTGCCAAAAGTAATTTCACGAATACAGCCTTCCTCTGTATGACCTGGCATGTTTCCCTGGGCAGGGGGCATGCTCTTAAAGCTCCAGAATGGCTGTCTTTCCTCATTTTGTGGCCCAGTTAGGTTAGCCCAAAGCTGACAAACATCAGCCACAAAGAATTGTATATTTTGGGGTGGGAGTGAGATTAGTAGAGTCCTGCCAAATGCAGAACCTATGTTAACAAGCAAATCTGAAGATGAATAATATATCCTCTGTGAACCACAGAACACCACATACTTCCACAAATATGTACTGAGTTGTCTTTCCTGAGTGCAAGGCACTCTAATTACAGTAAGGAGGGTAGAGAGGTGATTATTAAATTCTGTGCTCTCAGTAAATACAGAGTGTTTTATCTCAGCTAATTAAGGCATGCAGAGGGATTGGAAAACATGGGTCATGGTCAAGGTACAGTACCAGGTAAAGTCGGGGAGTGATAAGAAACATGGCTGGAAAGAAATATTGGGGTAAACTCCATTGTCAGCTAGAGCAGCTCTTACTTTGAACATGAATTGCATAGCACTCTGTAGAATATCTTGAAAGTATGAAAGGTAGTTAGGCCACTGCAGTGGTCTAGGTAGAGATGATGTGAGCCTGACTTACTCTGGTGGCAGTGGAAAGAGAACAGAGGAAACAGGACTGACTGACATATTGGAGAGCTAAATTGGTTCTGACTTGGTGTCAGGATTTTTCACAAAGACAGAACAGATAGGATGTAGATATTGATTATATAGATCAGATATAGATGTAGATGAGGAAGGGATTTTTTAAGGGAATTGGCTCACATGATTATGGAGGCTGAGAAGTCCCCTAACAGGCATGGCTCAGTTCAAGTCTGAAAGCTTCAGGTCCTGCAGTCCTAAGGCCAGAGAGTCTGGAGTTCTAATGTCTAAGTGCACGAGAAGAATGTCCCAGCTCCCGGAAAGACAGAGAAGAAAACACCATTCCTCCACCCTTTTTTGTTCTACTGGGGTTCCTATCTGATTGGATAGTGCTTGCCCACATTGAAGGTAGATCTTCCCTAATCAGTCCACTGACTCATGTGTCAGTCTCCTTTGGAAACACCCTCATAGACACACCCAGAACCAATCCTTTACCAGTCCAGTCATCTGGGTATTCCTTAATCCAGATGACACCTAAAGTTAACCATCATACTAGGTAACTCACTGAATGTTGGAGATAAGGTAGAGAGGAAACAAAGGTGACAGCAAATTTGTAAGCCTGGGTGACTAGATAAATAGGATCACTCATAGAACTAGAGAAATCAGTTTAAGTCATTGATTTGAAAGATGAGAAGATTTGCTTGGTTTTGAACATGTTGGGTTTACAATGGTGGTTAAACATCTGAATGGAGATACTGCCAAAAGGCAGTTGGAAATGTAAAACAAAACCAGGGTAGATCCTACTGCAATAGGTTTCCATAAGTGCCTGCACTCTCCCTACCTCAAATGCTGGCAAGAATGTGGAGAAAAGGAAACACTTGTGCACTGTTGGTGGAAATGTAAATTAGTACAACCAGTACGGAGAACAGTTTGGAGGTTCCTCGAAAAACTAAAAATTGAGCTACAATAGGTCCCAGCAATCCCACTGCTGGGTGTATACCCAAAAGAAAGGAAATCAGTATATCTAAGAGATATCTGCACTCCTCTGTATATTGCAGTACTGTTTACAATTGCTAAGACTTGGAAGCAACCTAAGTGTCCATGAACAGATGAATGGATAAAGAAAACGTGGTATCTATACACAATGGAATACTATTCAGCCATTAAAAAAATGAGATCCAGTCATTTGCAACAACTTGGATGGAAGTGGTGATCATTATGTTAAGGAAAATAAGCTAGGCACAGGAAGACTAACATTGCATGTTCTCACTTATTTGTGGGGTCTAAAAATCAAAACAACTGAACTCTTGGAGATAAGAGAGTAGAAGGATGGCTACCAGAGGCTGGGAATGGTATTGGGGATCTGGGGAGGAGGTGAAGATGGTTAATGGGCACAAAAGATATAAATAATGAATAAGACCTACTGTTTGATAGCACCATAGGGTGACTATAGTCAATAATAATTGTACATTTTAAAATTACTTAAAGAGTATAATTGGATTGTTCATAACACAAAGGATAAATGCTTAAGGGGATGGTTACCCCATTTTCCATGATGTGCTTATTTCACATTGCATGCCTGTATCAAAGCATCTCATGTGTCCCATAAATACATACAGCTACTATGTACCCACAAATGTTTTTGAAAAAATTTAAAATTAAAAAATAAAATGGCTTAAAATCAACCATTTAAAAGCGCAAGAGCACAATCAAACTGAAGTCTGTCAAAATGAATTAAAACGTTGTTAAAAGTATAGGGTCACTTTTACTAAGGATGAAACAAGAAAGAAGAAAAAGAAAAACACATTGGTCACAGGACTGAAAGTCAAATAATAGTAGCATCATGTCACGAAAACTAAAGGAAAAGAGAATTTCACGAAAGGGAGTGGCAGATAACTTTGCCAGTTGCTACAGGGAATTTGAATAGAACAGGGACTGAATGGTTTTGCAAGTAGAAGGTCCTGGAAGTCTTACATGACTTCTGAGAAAGCACTTTCAGCAGTGGCAAGGGTAAGGGATGGAGAAGGCAGGTTACAGAATGTTTATGTGTAAATGGGAGGTGAGAAAGTAAAACTCTGGGTGTCCATGTCTGAGGATTGGTGCAGTTTTGCTGCTTCAGAGTCACTTGCAGAGCCTGTAAAAATATGGATTGCCAAGCCTCAGAACTGTATTCAGATTCATCAAGTCTGGGGCGGGGCCTAAAACTCTGGCTTTTAAAAAAGCACTCCAGATAGAAAACCAAGCACCACATGTTCTCACTCATAAGTGGGAGTTGAACAATGAGAACACGTGGACACAGGGAGAGGAACATCACACATCAGGGCCTGTCACGGGGTGGGGGGAAAGGAGAGGGAGAGCATTAGGACAAACACCTAATGCGTGCGGGACTTAAAACCTAGATGATGCATTGATAGGTGCAGCAAACCACCATGGCACATGTATGCCTATGTAGCAAACCTACATATTCTGCACATGTATCCCAGAACGTAAAGAAAAAAAAGAAAAGAAAAGATAAAGAAAAGAAAGCACTCCAGGTGTCACTTATGCACAGGTAGATTTGACAACCACTGTTTAGACTATTATTTCGAGAAATCTGCTAGTAAAGTGGAAGAGAGAGAAAGAGGACTATATTAATGAGGATTGGCTAAGCAATATAACATTAACAAATAACCTTCAAATCTCAATGCTTTAACACACACAAATACTTGATTTCTCACTCATACTGTATAATCATCATAATCCAGAGGAGAGGTCTCTGTTTGACCCAGGCTAACAGAGACTTGAATCATCTGTTGCTGTACCTTCTGGAACACGAAGTCTCCTCAGTTGCCGCTTCAATGCAAAAGAGTGCATGGACATTTCACACCTGCTCTTCCAAGCTTCTGCCCTAAGTGACATATTACCTCACTCATAGTTCACTGGTGAAAACGAGTCACATAAGCCTGTGTAACTGCAAGAGAGTGGACAGTGCTTACTTTTTATGCCTGGGAGGAGAGGACAACTGGATATTGGTGAGAACGAGTCATGTTTGCTTGGAAGGGAGCAGAGATGCAGAAAAGTGAGGCTTTGGAGAGAACCAAGCATATGTGTAAACCAAGAGAAAGGTACCAGAGTAAGAGCAATTGGGAAAAAAAAAAAAAAAAAAGAGAGGAGGAGGGTGGAGACAATGAGAATTAATAAAAGAGGGATGGGCACAAAGGCACCAAGTCAAGTGGACATAACATTGGAAAGGAGGGATGCATTTTTTTTTCTTTTAAGTCAAATGTGAACAAAAGAGGGAGAATGAAGCCACGAGATTTTGTAGGGCAGAAAAATTCTCATCACTATTAGCAATATTATTCTAAGACTTGACCTGTCCTTCCTTTCTCCTTTCCAGATTTCTATTTACAATTCTTTTATACAAGAGTTCACACAGTTCTAGCATTTCCAAAATTAACCCAAGCCGATTAGTCAACAGGACTGAATTAGCAGGGCTTTCAGGAGTCAATTGCATCTCTTCCTCCTTAAAGGAAAAGTTCAGAGTGGAATAAAAGTAGGTAACTGTGAGTTTCCTATGGACTAGCAGTTTGTTTTCCTTTTCCGGCAAATCTTCCCACAACGTCAGCTCTCCTGGTCATTTGCATAGCATTGCAATTTGAATAGTGAACTGCCCTACTGAGTTAGGAAAATGGTAGCTACTGTTCTTGCTGTACTTGGAGTTTAGAGCCATGAGAAACAGGATTTTAGATCTGCAAGGGTCCCTGAGGTAGGACCATATTGAACTGACTAAAGTGAATTAAAAATGAATTTTTAAAAAAGTCCACATTAGAGGCTGATCACCCAGTGGTTGAAATTATTCTTTCTTTCTTATGCCCTATTCTACTTCCTTCATGTTTGCATTTGAGATGTCTTATCACTCTTTAATGTTGCCCTCCAAAAATATAGAACACAACTATAAACAGTGCCAACAGTGCCATATACTTAAGACTATTATTATGTTTTTCTAGTCTTAATTTAAACTCAAAATATATTTTATTTTTACACAAATGTATCAGTTAGCTAGTATATGCCAATCACTTGGGCTATAAAATTAGTTGATATATCAGTCCTTGTTTTCAAATAACTCATAATCTGCTTCTAGAGAAAGGGAGAATGGAGAGAGGGAGAGAGAGAGGAGAGAGACAGAGAGACTTGTACCTTATATTCTGATTGTTTTTTTCCAAGTGGCTTCTAACAGAGACAGGTGCCAGGAGAATTGAAGCACAAAGAAAAATGAATAAATTCTGCCTAGAACCATCAGCTTTACAAAGCAGGTAACGGTTGACCTGGGTCTTGAGTATAAGTAGGAGTTCCTCTTTCTCCATGAACTGCCTACTTCCCTCTTTAGTTATATAACCACATTTACATTCCAAATTGTTCCATCTTCAGGTTTTACCCTTTCCCTTATTATTGACTCTAATTCCCACCCAATATACAGTGGGCAGCCTACAACATCTCTAATATCTCAGGATTTTTGGCAAGGGCTGAGGACTCCTCAGTCACTCTGGATGCTATTCCATGTGGCCACTGAATCCTTGATCTTTCCTCTGAGGCACATATCCTGAAATAAGCTTGCTTCTCTTTTCCTGCATTTCTCTATGCAAATCTTGTACTCTGGGGCCAGGAGACCTTCATTCACTGTCTTCCATACTCTTGACCTAGGGCCGTGTGCAGAAGACTTTGTTAAAGGTTTGAAGACATGCAATGGAGGCAGGATTTAGAGGAGAATCGAGGCTGAAATCTAACCCATGAACCACTCATTAAGCCTGTGCCTTAGGTAGGTACTAGGAGGAAGAATCAACTTTTTCTAATTAATGTAATCATGCTTTATGGATTAGTGGTAGCCCTAAGGAAGGTTATACCCTCGTATAGCTAAACAATCTCAGATTGAAGTTCCTAAAATGTTTGTCATTTCTGCCACTGGTAGACTTGCCAGATTTAGCAAATAAATATATAGGACACCCAGTAAAATCTGAACTTCTGATAAATTAATTTTTTAGTATGTCTCAAGCAATATTTGGAAAAGTTATACTAAAAATTATTTGTTCACCTGAAGTTAAGATACAAGATGCTCAGTAAAATTTGATCCAGCAATGCTAGTACCAGATTTCCCTTAAACTTGTGATTTAGCTGTCCATTTTGCTGCAGGGCCTCTTGCTCCTGCCTTCCATCTCTTCTCTTTCCCTCTCCAGCTCATTTCCTTCCAACCACCCAAATTATTTTCATTTCTTGTTTAGAGCAGTTTAGCTGTTAAGTTGATCTCAGCCCAGACCATACAGGTTCTGCCCAGGGGACTCATCTTCATAACCAAGCGTGGTCTTTGTCCTAAATAGAAACAGTTCTCTCTCAGAGAGGAATTTTGCTGTCAGCTCAAAGTAGCAAGTGTTCCTGTTCCTCAATATAATTATGTAGCTGGAAATTGAGCATAGTTCATATGGGTTGGTTGACCTATTATAATTATAATCATTGACCTGTCTTTCTTATGATGAACAAACAAATTCATGTGATAACCTTTGTTTGGGAAGATAATGCTACTTACATATTTTCAATCTGACAATTGAATCACTGAGCTCAGAGTGTTAGAACTGAGAAGCTATTTGAGAGATTCTCTAGTCCATACTGTTTTCTCAATTTGCAGATGGAGGAATTGAAGCAAAGGGAGGGACTGTGACTTGTTCAAGGTCACACAACAAGTTTATGTTAGAACTTGGACTTCCTCTAGATTTGCTATCCGTGTCTTTGTTTCTCAGGGGATGCAAATAGCTTGAAAAATTTACATTTTTTAAAGCATGATTCTCTTTTTCCTTGGTTGTGGTTTTGTCTGATAGTAATTTTGTACCATGCACATTAGTCAGGGTTCTCCAGAGAGAGAGAACCAATAGGATATATATAGAAATACAGACTTACGATAGGGTATTTATTAGGGGAATTGGCTCATATCAATATAGAGGCTGTAAAGTCCCACAACAGGACATCTGCAAGCTGGAGATCCTGGAATGCTGGTAGCATAGTTCAGTCCAAGTCTATAGGCTTCGGAACCAGGGAAGCCAATGGTGTGACTCTCAGCCCAAGGCCTGAGAACCCATAGCAGGAACCAGGGGTGCTGGTGTAAATCCTGGAGTCCAAAGGCCAAAGAGCCTGAAGTTCTGCTGTCCGAGGAGAGGAGAAGAAGAGTGTCCTAGCTTCAGGAGAAAGAGGGAGAAATAGTCTTTTCTCCGCCTTTTTTCTTCTACCTGGGCCCCCAGCTGATTGGACGGTGCCTGTCACATTGAGGGCAGATCTTCTCCACTCAGTTCATGAACTCACATGCCAATCTCCTCTGGAAACACCCTCACAGACAGATTCAGAAGTAATGTTTTACAATTCTCTAGATATTCTTTAATGCAGTCAAGTTGACACCTAAAATTAACCATCATACTGTGCTTCCCAGTTTGTTACTTTCTGTTCATTTTTTAGTGTTGATGACATATGCCTGTGGCTATTGGAATTACAATGAGATAATAAGATAGGATGGATGGAATAGCCTGCTTCTGGCCAACCTTTTCCACTTTCTACTTGTAGCTTTTCATTGGCTGTGGGGCAGGAAAATTAGATTTATATACCTGAATAAGCTGAATAAGCCTCCCTGGGAGAATCCTAAGTGGTGTTAACCTAAAAGGAAGAGTTTTTTTGGGCCAGGCTTGAGGATTGCAACCAGGAGCATAGATGCAAATTGCCCTGAATATACAGTCCAATTGGCAGCATTTACAAGTGGATTTTTTAAAGGTAAAAAAGGGGAACAAGGAGTGGATTGATACAAAGTTGTTTGTCAGGAATTCTCACTGGTTTATAGAAGTACATTGATTAGCGACTGGTATATGTTGGTAGGCTATAGGGTGTGGGTTATAGTGTCCAGTGTGGCATTGTTAGATTAATTTATAGCTACCTGTGGCAAAAGCACATGGTTGTTTTTTTTTTTTTTTTTTTTTTTTTTTTTTTTTTTTTTTTTTTTTTTTTTT
>NW_016815849.1:80374-83077 GCF_001698545.2 Rhinopithecus bieti | reverse complement strand
TGAGGAAAATAGAAGTTAGAGAGTAAGGAGAAGAACTCCTAAGAGCAGTGAGAAAACTTAGCTCATTTTTATCTCCTCTGTGTCTGTGTGTGTGTCACTTCTTCCATCTGAAAGCCCACCTTTCAATCTTCACACCCTCCATGGATGTGGCTCTATTGCTCACGAATCCTTTTGTATTTTCAGTCCTTACTCTCCTTAGTGGTGATCTGCTCCTTTTGTGATTAAAAAAGAAAACAAGGCAAAGATGATGAAGTACTGAGAATGCTAAAAAAAAAAACCAAAAAAGCAAAAAAAACACACCAGTTTATCTGAAATTCAAATTTAGCTGGGCAACCCTACCCAGGAAGTACCTATGAGCTTTAGGGATGGAGTCACATAGACAGAACTGGGTTTGAATACAGCTCCACTAGGCAAATCAATTTTCTGTGTATGTGCCACAGTTTTCTTAACTGTAAAATTGGAATAATAACAGTACCTATTATGGAGGCTTATTGTAAGGATTAAGTGAGATAATTCATGTAAAGCACTTGATTAATGCCTGGCGGCACATAGTGTCTACTCACTGGATATTTGTTAACTATTATTGTTTGTGAGTGTATCAAGAATCATAATAACTGGATCAAAAAAGGTGAATTGAAGAGATCAGAAAGGACTAGATGGGTTATTTTCTGATCAGGACAGTTCTTCATAAATGCCCATGTCCAAATCAGCAATTGATCAATGGCGATTTACAACCTCACAACTTAAGCTGCCAACATGCCACAATGAAAGAAGGCAGACATAGGCCTTCAAGAATAGCAAACAAGGTCAGCAAGCAAGGCCAGTGTACTGTTGACATTTATTTTTATCCTTTCATTTGTACTTTATTCAAAAAACGACTTGAAGTGACTTGCAATGAAACAGATAGTCCAAGATAAGAAATAAGTGAAAACGTTGGGGTCAGAGATGAAGAAGGGGAAATGTGCACATGACTGTCCCTGGTTCTGTCCTGTGAACCAGGGTATGGATTCTTTACCAGGCCCTCCCTGGCAGTGATGGCTGATTTCAGCTGGGTGAACACATGTTCTTCCTGTTCTGACTTACCCTGCAACTTTGAATTTCTGGCAACATCTCTACTTTGGTAATATCGACTTGGAGACCTGGATATTTCACAGTTTCTTAGGTGCCTACAATATCAGCTCTCTGGATCTCTCTGCAGGAAGCTGGAAGCCTTGGCTAATGACTCTGCAAGTAGGAAATGCAAGGTTATCTTTCATTTTTACTATGAAGAGGGGCCTGATTATCTGTTGAATTGGAGACGTATTACTTCTTATTTTATCCACCTTACACCATCAGAGTTCATATGGAGACAGTACTGGCAACCACTAAGTTACTCTGGGCTTCAGATGGAAAGGGGTTTACTTCTCCCTATTAGAGCATTAGTTTTAGATAAGACCTTCAATCTAGTTGGTTAATAACATTATCATTCATGTAGTCAATGACATTAAACTTGAATGTAATCATTATCATGATTTATCACTAATGATAGCTCAGGGCTGTACTTAAATTAATTATGATGATTTATAGCGAATGTACATGTGGGGAGTATAACTTAGTATCACTACTGAGAGGATTGCAGCACATCAGCTATCATGTCATTAATAATTTGAATTATATTGCAACTGTTAGAGATATTTCCAAGTTAATGCCAGGGATTTATTTAGTTGACTCTTGGGTTGCAGCCTAATACTTCTTTCTCTGGTCATCAGGCATCTCAATTTTTAATTGTGGTTTATCTCACCTATCTTATAACAGAGAATGTGAGGTTCGTTTTACTATTTCATATGCTAGACTTTTAAATGGAATAAAGTAGAATGCAAAGGCTATTCTTTTACACTTGTAGCTATCATTATGACATGCACAATATAGGAAATGAAATGATTAAATGTTTCGCTTTGGAGAGTTTTATTTGTATTATTATCAGAAGTTGCATGGTTCAAATCCTGGTGAGTTCCAGAAGGTTCTGCCACTATGTTTTTTTCTACTCATTCTTCATTTTCTTTACTCAGAATTGCCTAACCTGCATCTTATAGAAATTTTCCTTACCAGCAAATCAATTCAGTCATTTTCAGCTAAAGTTTCTTTGCTTTTTTGCATGTCTACACAGAACCTTTAAGAGCAAATTCTAAACGTGGCTAATTTCTTTTACTCCTATTCATTAATTTTAAGAAAACTTTTTATTTTGACATAATTATAGATTCACATACAGTTGTAAGAAATAAGAGAGATTGTACCCACTTTCCCCAGTATTGACGTCTTGAAAGAAATATAGTACAATATCATCATCAGGAAATTGACAAGGATACTGTTAACATACAGAACAGTTATGTCCTTATAAGAATCTGTCATTCTAACTGGTGTGAGATGGTATCTCATTGTGGTTTTGATTTGCATTTCTCTGATGGCCAGTGATGATGAGCATTTTTTCATGTGTCTGTTGGCTGTATGAATGTCTTCTTTTCAGAAAAGTCTGTTCATATCCTTTGCCCACTTTTTGATGGGGTTGTTTGTTTTTTTCTTGTAAATTTGTTTGAGTTCTTTGTAGATTCTGGATATTAGCCCTTTGTCAGATGAGTAGGTTGCAAAAATTTTCTCCCATTCTATAGGTTGCCTGTTCACTCTGATGGTAGTTTCTTTTGCTGTGCAGAAGCTCTTTAGTTTAAT
>NW_016815849.1:65558-77701 GCF_001698545.2 Rhinopithecus bieti | reverse complement strand
GTTGGGCCGCATGTTCTCACTCATAGGTGGGAACTGAACAATGACATCACTTGGACTCGGGAAGGGGAACATCACACATCGGGGCCTATCATGGGGATGGGGGAGGGGGGAGGGATTGCATTGGGAGTTATACCTGATATAAATGATGAATTGATGGGTGCTGACGAGTTGATGGGCGCAGCACACCAACATGGCACAAGTATACATATGTAACAAACCTGCACGTTATGCACATGTACCCTAGAACTTAAAGTATAATAAAAATAAAAAAATAAAAAATAAAAAATAAAAAAAAAGAAAGAAATATATCTTGCCATTCAAGTAGACCTGGTTCTAAATAAAAGTTCTACCACCAACTAGCATACTGACATGTGACCTTGTACAGGTTAGTAACATCTGTAAGTTCTCCATTTCTTCATTTGTAAAATGTGTATAATGATATTATTTACCTCAGTGTCCTTGTGAGGATTAAATTAATTCGTGAATTAAAAAAAAAAAAAGAATCTGTCATGTTGTTGTTTTTAACCATGTCCACCTCCCTCTCTCGTTCATTTTATTTATATTCACAGATATGTGTTAATTCCTTGCAGTTGTTCTACCTTCAGTAAATCCTGGATCACATGAGTTATTGGTAGGAAACAACCGTATTCTATGGATTTCTAATTATGTGTGTAGTTATTTGCATGGCACAAACCTCAGGTCTGATAGGTAGCAGAGATCATTTGAGAAGTTTCTCCAACTAGCCTTAGGTCATTCCTTGGAGTTGGGGAGCGGAGGAGAGGGGACTCTGATAAGGGACTTACTAGAACCTTTGCAGTGAGCAGGTATTGAAGGAAAAGCTGTGGAAATAGTGGGAAAAGTTAACAGGAAAAGCAGAATTATAGACCATGTTCTAGAGGCATGGCTATCCAATAATGGAAAATGGAAGACTTGATGGAGTGGGGTAAACTTTTCCTTGAGTAAAGCCTGCATGGAAACCTTCAAGGTTCCAGTCCATATGTGTGTGGGTGAGTGAGAGGGGGCCATGTGGCAGAAGTGAGTGATGCTTTTAAATCAAGTAGATAATTTATTTTGGTTCTTTTGTAGAACGTGCTAAAGTGATAAATGTAGTTACTGATGGCTGGGCACGGTGACTCATGCCTGTAATCCTAGCACTTTGGGAGGCCGAGGCAGGCAGATCACCTGAGGTCAGGAGTTCGAGACCAGCCTGACTAACATGGTGAAACCCTGCCTCTACTAAAAATATAAAAATTAGCCAGGCATGGTCGTGGGCACCTGTAATCCCACCTACTCAGGAGGCTGAGGCAGGAAAATCACTAGAATCCAGGAGGCAAAGATTGCAGTGAGCTGAGATGACGCCATTGTACTCCAACCTAGGCAACAGAGCGAGACTCTGTCTCAAAATTAATTACTTAATTAATTAATTAAAAAGTAGCTACTGAAAACAGGGTCCAACTTCTCGTGAGAGGGGCCTGATCAGTGCTGGGGTTGAGTATGGCTGGTTTGCAGGGCCGATATTTAGTCCTAGGCAGAAAGTGAGGCAGATGCCCACACAAACAGACTTTAATAATTCAGAAAGGGTTCCATGAAAATCAGGACTGAGCATTCCAGAACTTAGTTCTACTCAATGTACATTTGTTGACTATTTACTGTGTACCAGGTTCTGAGCCAGGTGTTGAGGGAAAAAAAGCCCCCAGGCTGTAAAGAACTGAGAGAGCACTGGATATAGTAAATATCAAGCAGACACAGGACCATATGAGGCCAGCAAGATACACTCTAGATCCCACCTTTTGGTGTGACTGGTGCTCCCATAAGATTGTGTCCTAATCAGTATATATTTTAGTGTCTAGTATATTCCCTGCCCAGGTCATTATGAGGGCTTAAAGTTGAGAGACAGAAAATCAGACAGACAGATAGACAGATAGATAGGCGGAAATGAGGCTCAGTAATTCAGCAGAAGGCAAGGGCTAGCACTTTATTTCTGTTCAACATTCTTTTATCCTCAGAGAGTAGTATAAGGAGCATTTAACACTCAAGATATCAGTAAACAGAATGGTGCAGCTTTGTGTCACGGTGAATGACAGCAGATGGCTAAAAAGTCAATAGCTAACTGAAAAATCCTGAGTGCTCTTGCTTAGGATCAAAAAAGCTTTCATTAACATCTTTAATCTATGTAATGAAATCTCAAATTATTTTTCATGCCTTTATTGTTGCTTGTACCAGTAACCAAACTCTCAGGAGAACACAATGCATTATAATGTGACCTAAAATCAACAGTGAACAGTCACCAACAGCAACAACAAAAAATTATTTAGGGGAACAGAAATGATTCTAATACCAAAGTAAAAAAGACACTTGTTGACAGAAATATACACTTGTAACTATTGCTTAATTGGTCATGTAGGCCATGGAAAAAATCCAAAGCCCAAGTCGTATAACAACCCTTTTTGATTTTAGACTTCCTTCCACCACCTTTATTTTTTGGTGGACTTAACCTTTGATTAGCCTTTGATTTTCTGTTACTATTATCCTTGGTGCTTTATGTTTTTGCCCTGTGTTTGCATGATTTGTGTCCTTCATCTTGAAGAAGTGTTCCACACTTATCTTTTTCCCATGCTCTCTCTCTTCCAAATCAGGTGCTCAGATGGCAGAGGCCTTTTTAATGAGTCCCTGTCAGGCTATGCAGACTACTTTAACAAACAACCCTCCAATGTCAATGACTTGACACAGTAAACATTTATTTCTCAGTTTCACAAAATCCAGTGTTGATGTTCTTGGTCAGGCATTTGTCCTGGGTGGCTATCTTCTAAATGCTGACTCAAGGGTGCTGCTTCCTTCCATCTTACAATGCCATCATCTTCAATAATGAGTCTTCATGGTCACTTCAGATGGGAAAGAAAGTGCACTAACAGAATACTTGACACTTGGTTTTGAAGTGGTACATACTTCACTTCTGCTGTCATTCTACTGGCCAGAACTAGTCACATGGCCCCACAGAGAGGCAAAAAGAACGGGAAATGTAGCCACTGACTAGGCAGTCATTTCTCAATGACATCACTCTGCTTTGGTGTACTTCTAACTGTTTCTGGCTTACCATCCTTTGGAAACATTGTGCCATGAGAGTGCCTCAGCTGTTTTCTGAGTACTAGGTGATTCTGACCCCATGTCTATTCTACCTGAACTGTGTTTCATCACAAAATCCTCCTCAATCCAAAGCCACCAGTAAGAAATATAATCCTTTTCTTAATTTTAATAATGTATCTGGAGAAGAGTGAGTCACCTCTGTATGTCAATAACTGCAAGAAATTACCGTTTATGCTTTCTGGAGTCGGAAATCCCTCTCCCCCCCGCCATTAAAACCAGACCATTACTACAGAAAGTCAGATATTGCATGATCTCACTTATATGTGGAATCTAAAAATGCGAAGTTCATGGAAACAGTGAGTGGAATGGCTGTTACCAGGGGCAGGGGTGGGGGAAATGGGGAGATGTTGGTCAAAGGGTACAAAGTTGCAGTTATGTACAACATGGTGTCTATAGTTAATAATAATTCGGCTGGGCATGGTGGCTCATGTCTGTAATCTCAGCACTTTGGGAGGCCGAGGCAGGCAGATCACTTGAGGTCAGGAGTTCGAGACCAGCCTAGCCAACATGGCAATACCCCGTCTCTACTAAAAATACAAAAAGCAGGTGGGCGTGGTAGTGCATGCCTGTAAGCCCAGCTACTAGGAGGCTGAGACAGGAGAATTGCTTGAACCCAGGGGACAGAGGTTGCAGTGAGCTGAGATCACGTCACTGCACTCCAGCCTGGGCGACAGAGCAAGACTCTGTCTCAAAAAAAAAGAAAAAATCTATTACATACTTGAAATTTGCTAAGAGAGTAGATCTTAAGTGTTCTCAACACAACACACACAACAGTAACTATGTGAGGTGATGGATGTGCTAATTAGCTTGATTGTGGTAATCATTCCACAATGTATGTGTATATCAAAACATTACATAGTATGTCTTAAATACATGTAATTTTCATCAATTATACTTCAATAAAGCTGGAAGCAAAACAAAAAAATGGCCCATTACTTAGAGCATAAAAAAACAAATGAATTCATTGACAATTTTAGCTCAAATTTCCAGGTTTGTCACATATCATGGATTTGAGGGGAATTATTTAAAAACCATGATGTACTTTTCATAGAGCTGGATTTTGATGGGGCCGACGGAGTTCCGTCCGTTGTGTTCTCTAGTGCTGGTTTCGGACCCATACAGATGTGAGAGTGACTCTTACCATTCTGGCAATAAGCCTCTGCATTAAACATCTTGCTCTGGGGAAGCTTTCAGCATAACACATCAGCAACAAAGGCTAAATACATATGTATATGAATGGATCCTTCAAAAGGTTAAAAATATTGCATTTGATTGTCCTGCCTCCCTGGATTCCATTAACTTGCAGAGACTAAGGAATAACCTGGGGTTCTTAATCTTCTGCATTTAATTCAGATCCTGTTATTTATATAACCATTTATTTACTGACCAAGGCCTGCTGTTCTTCAAAGATAGGGGAATGGTTAAATAAATTATGCTACATCTATATATTAGAATATTAAGAAAGCTTTAAATTGTGTTTCTCAGAATTTTAATGGCCATTAGAAAATGCTCATAATATGACATTTCATTTTATAATTTTTATATGATCTCAATTTGCATGTGTCTACATGTGTATGTGTGCTGATATAAGCATAGTAAAATTATTGGAAAAAGATCAAAATTTTAACTGTGGTTATCTCTGGGCAATGGGATTGTGGGTGACTTTTATATTTGGTTATCTCTGGGCAATGGGATTGTGGGTGACTTTTATATTTGGTTATCTCTGGGCAATGGGATTGTGGGTGACTTTTATATTCTTTATATTTCTCTGTGTTTTCCAAAGTTTAAATATGAGCATGAATTACTTATGAGAAGAACATTAGTCACTACACTGTCAATCAAGTTCAGCATCTAAACATTCTCATGAAAATTACTAGAATTTGGAAGAAAGGGTGAAGTTTGGCTGTCTTAAATGGTTGAATACTCTATCTTTAAATAAGAAACATGTAGAGTGACCTAGCATTGAAAACACTGGTTATATCACTTTTTTGGTCATTCCTAAATTTTACTGGTGAAATTTATTGGTCCTTGTAGTAAACATTTCCAAAAGTTCATTGTAGAATTATAAGTTTATAAGAACGTGTAAGAATTAAGTCATGAAATTGTACCTTCCAGGTAGATGGCAGTAGTCCTTGGTTTACTTTCGCATGGGAGAAGGCCGGTATTGCCTAAGAGAAATAGCACAGGCTTTGGAGTGTCCTTGGTTTCAATCTTGGCTCTGTGGTGTGCCAGCCATGTGATTTGGAGACAGTTACTTAAAGTTTCTGAAACTTTGTGTCTGTATCTACAGGTTGTAGGTATTTCCTGCCTGGCAAGTTTATTTGACAATTAGAAATAATAAATGTCCAAAGTTTCTAATACTTCTCTGTCAACTCCCCAGACACTCAACTCTCCAACCTCAGATGTTCCAAAGAATGATATCACTTTCATTGCTAGCTCACTGCCTAATCCTCAATTGACAATAGCTTGATTGCTGCTGCTGCTTCTCCTGCTGGTACTACAATTATTACCATTAATACTGCTATGATCACGAGCTTCCCCTTTACCAGTGGCAATGGTACCTCTGTACTATCTAGCTATACTGAAGTTGGTGGATCAGTTTATTGCTTTAGCCTAACTTTCAGTTCCAGTCAGGGATATATTCAGCTGCTTTGCATGGACAGGACAAACCTTTTCTACCACCCTCTGCCCAGCTAGCAATTAAGGGGGGTTAAATTATGGTAAAGAAGGGATCTTCAGCAACTACCTCCAGCCCTCAGGCCTGCATCTTCTCTGATTGTTCAGCACGTATGGGTACTGATTGTTAAATATTTTGAATATTATACCTGGTTCTAGTCAAATAAAGGCCAAGAGGGGTCATATATCTCCTATACTGCTGAAGAAAAAAATGTCATGATAGTCAACTGTGTACTAACACTGAGGCCTTGAAAAGTGAGAGAATATTTGCAGTAAATGTTAAGTTGATGATAAAATGCTTCTTATTCCTCTTTACGCTTTGCAAATCCATTCCTGGGACAACTGTGTGTTCAGGACAGTGTTGATGAGTGCACCTGCTGTGATCCTTGGGCAGCATCTTTGTGGAGGAGGACATCATGAACACTAACAGGGGGAATTTCTCCTTTTCATTTTCATTTCTAAGGGATGCAAAATGCATCCCACCAAAACAAAGAAACAAAAAGCTAAAAACAAACAAACACTTTCCACAACCTTCTTTACCAACTCTCTGGCTGGAATTTTAGGAATAAAACCACAGACTGAAGGAATTCTACATGAATAAACTCTACACAAAGCCTCTGAGTATGTGCATGCACATGGTCTGCTACCATTACGACATTGCAAAGCAAGATTAGTGAAATGATCTAACATTCCAAAGCATTCAGTTCTTGGAATATCATCCAAGTTCCTATGCATTTCAATTTGAGAGCTTAGTTGCTTAGTTATAATTGCAACAAAAAGGAGAGATATAAATCTTCCTTGAATTAGATGATCTATGTGTGATGTAATGTGAAATATCCTCCAAAAATAATTTTTGCCTAACCCGAGCCCTTAAAATTAAAATATCTGGACTATAAATTTATCTTCTAGTCTCAACCCTAGAGGGACAGTAAAGGACCAGATTTCCTTGCCTCTGCAGGAGTAAATGTAGTAGAACTCTATGACACCCAACTCTACTATAACATATGTTCAGTTATATTGCAGGCCAAACCATGCACCCCAAATAGAACAACTTTATATAGGATAAGCCATTGAAACTGATACCAGTTCTGTCCTGCAAGGCTGGCATTATGCAGGAATTTTAAATGTCCATTTTGGAGCGATATGTTTCTTGTAGGTGATGGATTTGTATTTTGCCTGCCCTAGAAAGTTAGTGATGCTGTATTAGTTTGTTTTCACACTGCGATAAAGACATACCTGAAACTGGAAACAAAAAGAGGTTTAATTGGTCTTACAGTTCCACATGGCTGGGGAGGCCTCAGAAGCATGGAGGGAGGTAAAAGGCACTTCTTACATGGTGGTGGCAAGAGGAAAATGAGGAGGAAGCAAAACTGGAAATCCCTGATAAACCCATCAGATCTCATGAGACTTATTCACTACCACGAAAATAGCACAGGAAAGACCAGCCTCCATGATTCAATTACCTCCCCCCAGGTCCCTCCCACAATAAGTGGAAATTCTGGAAGATACAATTCAAGTTGAGATTTGGGTGGGGACATGGCCAAACCATATCAGATGCCAAAGATTGCTGGTCCATGCCTTATGAAGTTCTTCGCCAAAATCAAGGCATTTAGGCAGTGGTTAGACCGAGCTGGTCAAGGTAAAACCAGATATTGGAGCTGGGAGAAGAGATATCATTTTTTGGAACATCTGAGGTTGAGGAGTTGAGTGGGGAGTTAGTAAAGCAGTATTAGACACTGTAGATATAGAGTTAGTGTGCTGTTGCTGTCTAGAGTCTATTGTGCTTGCAGCCTGGAAAGGTCTATGACTGTAGTTATTTGTTTGGACAGCTACCTGAATGCTTTTATTTTTAAAGGGGGACCATTTTACATCTCCTCCTGTTTACCTAGCCTGCCAATCTGCAACTAAGGAGATCAGATTGTCTCAAATGTAGCTTCCATGTGCTATTAAGTTCTTTTTTTATTTTTTGAGATAGGGTCTCACTCTGTCACTCAGGCTGGAGTGCAATGGTGCTATCATACTTCCCTGTAGCCTCAAACTCCTGAGTAGCTGGGACTACAGGCATGTGCCACAACACCTAGTGTATTAGTGCATTTTCACACTGCTGATAAAGACATACCTGAGACTGGGACAAAAAACAAGTTTAATGGACTTATGGTTCCACCTGGCTGGGGAGGCCTCACAATCATGGTGGAAGGTGAAAAGCACTTCTCACATGGCTGTGGCAAGAGAGAATGAGAAAGAAGCAAAAGGGGAAACCCTTGATAAAACTATCAGATCTTGTGAGAGTTATTCACTACCATGAGAACAGTATGGGGAAACTGCCCCATGATTCAATTATCTCCCACCAGGTCCCTCCCACAACACATGGGAATTATGAGAGTACAATTCAAGATGAGATTTGGGTGGGGACACAGAGTCAAACCATATCATTCTGTCCCTGGCCCCTGCCAAATCTCATGTCTTTATATTTCAAAACGAATGACATCTTCCCAACAGTCCCCCAAAGTCTTAACTCATTTCATCATTAACTCAAAAGTCCACAGTCCAAAGTCTCATCTGAGACAAGGCAAGTCCCCTCCACCTATGAACCTATAAAATCAAAAGCAAACTTGTTACTTCCTACATACAATGGGGGTACCGGAATTGCGTAAATACAGCCATTCCAAATGGGAGAAATTGGCCAAAANTCATTTATTTTTTGAGATAGGGCCTCACTCTGTCACTCAGGCTGGAGTGCAATGGTGCTATCATACTTCCCTGTAGCCTCAAACTCCTGAGTAGCTGGGACTACAGGCATGTGCCACAACACCTAGTGTATTAGTGCATTTTCACACTGCTGATAAAGACATACCTGAGACTGGGACAAAAAACAAGTTTAATGGACTTATGGTTCCACCTGGCTGGGGAGGCCTCACAATCATGGTGGAAGGTGAAAAGCACTTCTCACATGGCTGTGGCAAGAGAGAATGAGAAAGAAGCAAAAGGGGAAACCCTTGATAAAACTATCAGATCTTGTGAGACTTATTCACTACCATGAGAACAGTATGGGGGAAACTGCCCCCATGATTCAATTATCTCCCACCAGGTCCCTCCCACAACACATGGGAATTATGGGAGCTACAATTCAAGATGAGATTTGGGTGGGGACACAGAGTCAAACCATATCATTCTGTCCCTGGCCCCTGCCAAATCTCATGTCTTTATATTTCAAAACGAATGACATCTTCCCAACAGTCCCCAAAGTCTTAACTCATTTCATCATTAACTCAAAAGTCCACAGTCCAAAGTCTCATCTGAGACAAGGCAAGTCCCCTCCACCTATGAACCTATAAAATCAAAAGCAAACTTGTTACTTCCTACATACAATGGGGGTACCGGAATTGCGTAAATACAGCCATTCCAAATGGGAGAAATTGGCCAAAACAAAAGGGCTACAGGCCACATGCAGATCCAAATCCAGCAGGGCCGTCAAATCTTAAAGTTCCAAAATGATTTCCTTTGATGCCACATCTCACATCTCCTTTGATGCCACATTCACATCCAGGTCACACTGATGCAAAAGATGGGTTCCCATGGCCTTGAGCAGCTCTGCCTCTGTGGCTTTGCAGGGTATACCCTCCCTTCTGGTTGCTTTCATGGGCTGGCATTGAGTGTCTGCCACATTTCCAGGCACACAATCCAAGCTGTCAGTTGATCTACCATTCTGGGGTCTGCAGGACAGTGGTGGCCCTCTTCTCACAGCTCCACTAGGCAGTGCCCCAGTAGGGACTCTGTGTGGGGGCTCCAACCCCACATTTCCCTTCTGCACTGCCCTAGCAGAGGTTCTCCATGAGGGCCCTACCCCTGCAGCAAACTTTTGCTTGGGCATTCAGGCGTTTCCATACATCCTCTGAAATCCAGATGGAAGTTCCCAAACCTCAGTTCTTGACTTCCTTGCACCCACAGGCTCAACACTACGTGGAAGCTGCCAAGGCTTGGGGCTTGCACCATCTGATGGCACAGCCTGAGCTGTACCTTGACCTCTTTTAGTCACAACTGGAGCAGCTGGGAAACAGGACACCAAGTCCCTAGACTGCACATGGCAGAGGGACACTGGGCTTGGCCTATGAAACCATTTTTTCCTCCTAGGCTTCTGAGCCTGTGACAGGAGGGGCTTCCACAAAGGTCTCTGATATGCCCTGGAGACATTTTCCCTATTGTCTTGGTGATTAACATTGGACTCCTTGTTACTTATGCAAATTTCTGCAGCCAGCTTGAATTTCTACTCAGAAAATGGGTATTTCTTTTATTGCATTGTCAGTCTGAAAATTTTCCAATCTTTTATGCTCTGTTTCCCTTTTAAAACTGAATGCCTTTAACAGCACCCAAGTCACGTCTTGAATGCTTTGCTGCTTAGAAATTTCTTCCGCCAGGTACCCTGTATCATCTCTCTCAAGTTCAAAGTTTCACATATCTCTAGGGTAGGGACAAAATGCCACCAGTCTCTTTGCTAAAACATAACAGGAGTTACCTTTGCTCCAGTTCCCAACAAGTTCCTCATCTCCATCTGAGACCACCTCAGCCTGGATTTTATTGTCCATATCACTACCAGTATTTTGGTCAAAGCCATTCAACAAGTCTCTAGGAGGTTCCAAACTTTCCCACATTTTCCTGTCTTCTTTTGAGCCTTCCAAACTGTTCCAACCTCTTTCTGCTACCCAGTTCCAAAGTCACTTGCACATTTTCAGGTATCTCTTTAGCAGCACCCCACTCTACTGGTACCAATTTACTGTATTAGTCAATTTTCATGCTGCTGATAAAGACATACCCAAGACTGGGAAGAAAAATAGGTTTAATGGACTTATAGTTCCATGTGGCTGGGGAGACCTCACTGTGTTAGCCCATTTTCATGCTGCTGATAAAGACATACCTGAGACTGGGAAGAAAAATAGGTTTAATTGGAGTTACAGTTCCACATGGCTGGGGAGGCCTCACAATCATGGCGGGAGGTGAAAGGCACTTCTTACATGGCAGCAGCAAGAGAAAATGAGAAGGATGCACGAGCAGAAAGCCCTGATAAACCTGTCAGATCTCATGAGACTTATTCACTACCATGAGAACAGTATGGGGAAATTGCCCCATGGTTCAAATTATCTGCCACTGGGTCCCTCCCACAACACATGGGAATTATAGGAGTACAATTCAAGATGAGATTTGGGTGGGGACACAGAGTCAAACCATATCATTCTAACCCTGGCCCCTCATGTCCTCACATTTCAAAATCAATCATGCCTTCCCAACAGTCCCCAAAGTCTCAACTCATTTCAACATTAACCCAAAAGTCCACACTCCAAAGTCTCATCTGAGACAAGGCAAGTCCCTTCTGCCTATGAGCCTGTAAAATCAAAAGCAAGTTAGTTACCTCCTAGACAATGAGGGTACAGGTATTGGGTAAATACGGCCATTCCAAATGGGAGAAATTGGCCAAAACAAGGGGTTACAGGGCCCATGCAAGTCTGAAATCCAACAGGACAGTCAAATTCTAAAGCTCTAAAATGATCTCTTTTGACTCCATGTCTCACATCCAGGTCACACTGATGGAAGAAGTGGTTTCCCATAGTCTTGGGCAGTTCCACCCCTGTGGCTTTGCAGGGTCTATCCCCCTCCTGGCTGCTTTCACGAGCTGGTGTTGAGTGTCTGGCTTTTCCAGGCTCATGGTGCAAGTTGTCAGTGGATCTACCATTCTGGGGTCTGGAGGATGTTGGCCCTCTTCTCACAGCTCCACTAGGCAGTGCCCCAGTAGGGACTCTGTGTGGGGGCTCTGACTCCACATTTCCCTTCTGCACTGCCCTAGTGGATGTTCTCCATGAGGGCCCTACCCCTGCAGCAAACTTTTACCTGGGCATCCAGGTGTTTCCATATATCTTCTGAAATCTAGGTGGAGGTTTCTAAACCTTAATTCTTGACTTCTGTGCACCTGCAGGCTCAACACCATGTAGAAGCTGCCAAGGTTTGAGGCTTATACCCTCTAAAGTCATGGGCCAAGCTGTACCCCTTTTAGCAATGGCTGGAGCAGCTAGAATGCAGGGCACCAAGTCCCTTGGCTGCACACAGCATGGGGACCCTATGCCCAGCCCACAAAACCATTTTTTACTTCTAGGCTTCTGGGTCTGTGATGGGAGGAGCTGCTGTGGAGGCCTAGAACAAGCCCTGGAGGCATTTTCCCCATTGTCTTGGGGATTAACATTCGACTCCTTGTTACTTATGCAAATTTCTGCAGCCAGCTTGAATTTCTCCTAAAAAAAAATAGGTTTTTCTTTTTTTCTTTTCTACTGCATCAC
>NW_016815849.1:39866-63334 GCF_001698545.2 Rhinopithecus bieti | reverse complement strand
GCTGCTGATCAAGACATACCTGAGACTGGGAAGAAAAAGAGGTTTAATTGGACTTATACTTCCACATGGCTGGGGAGGCCTCAGGATCATGGCGGGAGGTGAAAGGCACTTCTTATATGATGGTGGCAAGAGAAAATGAGGAAGATGCAAAAGCAGAAACCCCTGATAATACCACCAAATCTCATGAGAGTTATTCACTACCATAAGAACAGTATGGGGGAAACCGCCCCCATGATTCAAATTATCTCCCACCAGGTCCCTCCCACAACACATGGGAATTATGGGGGTACAATTCAAGATGAGATTTGGTTGGGGACACAGAGCCAAACCATAATACCTGGCTAATTTTTTGATTTTTTAAAGTAGAGATGAGGTCTCACTATGTTGCCCAGGCTGGTCTTGAACTCCTGGGCTCAGGTGATCCTCCTGTTTCAGGTTCCTAAAGTGCGGTGATTATAGGCATGAGCCACCAGGCCTGGCCAATATGCTGCTAAATTCTCAATCTACAAGAGTGTATTTTGCTTTCTGAATGTTCCTTTCCTTAATAGTGTTTCATTCTTGTAGACTTTTCTATTTTATTCCTTTACTCTCACTTTATGGTGTTTGGGAAGGAAACATATAACCCCGTGTGGTTCAGTTTGCCACAACTAGAATTCTCCCAACATACACCATTTTCAGCCTTTCCTAGGACCTGATCAGATTCCTTCCCCATCTGCTCAACAACTCCTCCATTAAATGTAATTCACCATGCTAATTTAAGCCTGCCAGATTACATTCTCTGATACTCCAGTTGCTACATTTAAAGGAGAGGACCTGGTTCACACAGAGAATCTACTCAGACACAGGTTTTATGTTTCTCCTTCTGGACAAGTGTTGGCATAGCGGGTTTTGGAATCAGACAGAATTGAGTTTAGATCCTGGCACTGTTATTTATGTACTGCATGGGATAGGGAAAATCAGTTAATGTCTCTGGGGTTTTCTATCTGTCAAATGGATATGATATCTGCATGTCAGAGTTTTGCAAAGACTATGTAACTTGAAAGTTTTGCAACACTTAATGGGTTGCCAGAGCTATTCTAGATTCAATAAAAGAACACTCTTATTGTATTCGTATAAGGCAGGGAGTGAGCCTGAACAATTAATTATTTGCACAATTGATTTCCTCAAGGGGAAAGAAAAGCATTCAAACCAACTATTTGGTACTGAATATAAAAAAAAAGTGTCCTATTTATCAGAAAGGCTGAATTGGCCTGTATAATCAGTTTAATCAGGAAAGACATTTGAATGGAAAATTTCCTAAATTAAAACAAATAAATAATATATTGGGTTCATCAACACACCAGCCTCTTTAGATCAATGGCTTACTAATGTGAAAACATTTTCTAATTGAAACACTGACTATTTAAATGTTCGCAAATCTATTTCAAATTCAATAAATGATTAGGGAGGACTTGTTTGATCCTTTTCTAGGCACTAAAATGAGATGGTGGAGGGGGTGGATCGTAAATCAAAAAGACATGGTTCCTATTCTGAAGAAGATTGCAAGAGGGAAGATGAGATGTATATTTAAGCAACTACAATAAGCATAACACATAGTGAATAAATTCTAAGAGCTCATAGGAGTCAGAGGTTTTTTTCTTGCTGTAGTTGTGGAAGAGAGGTAAGGGTGGCTTTCTGGAGAGCATGGGCTTTCATCTGGGTTTTTAAAAGGTGTAAGCCCCTTACGCTGTTCATTTAGCTTGTCCAAGTTCTGACTTCTGAATGGTGTAGTAAGCCACCAGCACTGTCAGCACAAAGCCACAGGTGGCAAACTGGTAGCAGGAGTTCTAACAAGAAGCAATGCTGTTTGTAGATGTAGCTGCAAATATTAAGGCCAATGATGTACAGTCCCCTTGCCTTCTTTTGTCAGGGTCTAGAGGGTTAGGTCAGCCAATTTCTGGCAGGCCCAAAGCAGCTGTTCAGTCTAATATATCTTTGCATCAACAATTAAATTAAGGTGATGCTTTGATATATTGCTAGTCATCTTTTATGGCTCCAAATCTCTGATGCTGTTGGTTTCCTAGATTATTGTATTCCTGCTAGCCGTGGTAGTCCTGTGAGTATAGCATTTTGAGGGTCAAAGGAACATTTCCAGCCCTTATTCAGGAGTATTCTGAAACTCTTCTTAGAATAATTTGCTGTACAGTAGACATCAGGCTTCCATTAACCATATTCCTGGTGAAGGAGTACTAATGACTCACTTGCTTATTTTTAATTATTTCCTACAGACTGAAGTATTACATTATTTTTCATTATCAACAAATGGTAGAATATTGGCATTAAAGAAAAGTCTGAAAGTAAAATTATTCGTTAATTCTATCACTATAGTACAGGGTGTTAAAGTAATGCTTGCTGCTGCAACAGATAGACCATGATATCTCAGTGGCTTATTGTAGTGGATAGTTATCTCTTACTTATTAAAGTCAATTCAGCAATGGTATGTGTGAGGTTCTGGGACTCAGAGACTCAGACTAACAGAGATTCTGCCATCTTCAAAACAGGGTTTCCTGGTGTTGACATCCAATTAGCAGACAAAGAAAGAAACCACGAAGGAGATGTTTATGGACCAGGAAGGGAAGTTGCTCACATAAATTTAACACAATTCTATTGACCAGAACACAATCACATGGCTCTACAAGTATATAAGAAGAACTTGGAAATGTACTATCTGGCAAGGCAGCCACTTTTACTAGCATCAACCCACTTTGGTGAGGCTATACACAGCTACTGTTTTCAATTTGACATCTTTGCAATCATAACATATCATCTTATGTCTTGCTTGTTCACTTAATATTGTATCAAAACCTTTCCTATCTGCATAGTTTGCATAATAGTTTTTAGTCATCACATAATATTTTATCATATTGATAAATATTTATTAGGCCATTTTTGGACATTCAGATTATTTTCTGGCTTTGAGGATTATACATTTTTTTCTATGAACATCTTTCTGTGTCAAGACTTTTCCCTGTTAAATTATTCTCTTTGAATAAATTCTCATGAGTTGAATTAGTGAGTCAAAGGAGGAGACCCTTAGATATTGCTATGCTGCTTTCAAAATGATGTTTCAATTCACAAGACTACCAGTGGAGTGTGAAGATTCTAATTATACCTACCAAGTAATGAGAATTAATACATTGCTTTCCTAATCTGCAGAGATGCTTAGAAGATGCACTCTTTTCCCAGTTGTCTCTTGAAAATTGCCTTTAAATATTTGCAGGAGTATTTCTTGGTCAAAAAAGGGTAGTTAAAAATTTATCTCCCTGAATGGTTGAATTAACCATGGTATATACACACAATGGGGTATTATGCAGCTGTTAAGGGAGATGTCTAATGAATGCATTTGGAATAATTTCCAGGATATACTGTTGAGTGAATAAACAAAGTGTAAAAGACTATCTGTAATATGCTACTCTTCATGTAAGCAAGAAAGGGATATAAGAAAATAATGATATATCTGCTCATTTGTACAAAAGATATAGGAAGGAAACCAGAAACTGAAGAGACTGGTTACCTACGAGGTCTAAATGATAGATGTATGGGAAAAAGAGAAGAATGGGAATGAGGTAATAGGGATAAGGAGGCAGTGACACTTCTTGGAGTTTATCTTTGTATATAGTTCTGACTCTTAGAACCATGGTAATGTTTCACACAACCAGCCAAAGATGAATCAATCATTAAAATCAAGCAAGATGAGGTGAGGGAGAACCTAACTGGGAAATAAGCAGTAAAAATGAACCTAATTGTATTTCAAATGAACAACATAGTCACCCTGAAGGGTACTGGGGGAAAAAAATGGACCTAAATACCTATGGTAGGTACCCTGTAAGATGCTCCTTAATGATCCTTACCTCCTGGCTTTCAGGCCCCTGTGTAATCCCTTCTTCTTAAATTTGAGATGGATTTGATTGTTTCTTTTAGTGAAAAGAGTGTGGCAGGAATGGTGGCATGTTACTTCTGAAATTAGATTATGAAAAGATTGTGCCTTCTGTCTTGGGTTTCCTTTCCTCCTTGTATGCCCACTCACACAGAATCTGGCTTCTATGTTGTGAACTGCCTTTTGGAGAGGTGTATGGGACAAGGCAGTGATGTTTCCAGGCAAAACACACGACGAACTGATGCCTGCCCACAGCCATATGAATGAGCTTGGGATGGTCTTCACCCAATTGAGCCTTGAGATAAATGTTGTCCTGGCTGACACCTTGATTGGAGGCTTGTGAGAGACCAGGAGCTAAAGGCATCCAGCATAACCATGCCCAGATTCCTGACCCACAGAAATTGTGAAAAACCTTTTTGTTGTGTTCAGTTGCTAAGTTCTAGGGGAATTTTGTTATTTAGCAATAAATAGCTAATATAGTAACATTGGAAAACAGTATTCTGACTGGATATTTTAAGGTTAATGACAAAAAAAAATATGCTAACACTAGACTCATTTGTAACACCATTATTCACAGGGATTGTTTAGCAATTCTGTGACAACTTTTTGTGATCAAGGTTGAACAAATAAATGAATCTATTGTAGATAAAAGCTAGTTTTCTTATTGGTGGAGAAATAATTTACAAATAAGAAAAGAAGGAAGGCTAAAATGAACTTTAAGGTGTTGAATTAGACTCAGATGTACTAGTATGAACTCATAGTGTTTAGTATAGATATATATAGATATGGAAGTAGACATTGATGTTTGTCTACCATGTAGGTTAGCATGTATACCTATATTTCCCAGCTTGATCCTTTGAAAAGACTAGAGCTAATGACAGAATTGTGAATAGTGAACACTAACAGTGAGTATACTTAGTATTCAGACCTTGTTCTCTAAACATAATTCTCCAATAAAAGGAACTCAGAGGGCTTCTTAGAGAAGTGACTGATTCCAGAGTTGGGGCATGGAAAATATAAAATGAACCTGGAACATCTTGTAGTGCCAGAAAATAAGAAAATATTTACACAAATAGATAGGAGCATGTCAAAAGGAGACAGGATCCAAGCTGCCAGAGCTCCCAGTGGCCAAATCTGGGACAAGTTGAGCCACAAAGTAACAATATTAATGGATTTTAACCCATAGGATAAAATAAATATATATTTGTCCATACTGATATCAATTAAATGAATAAATAAATAGAAGATAAGAAGGTAGTTTTCCTTACTGAAGGATTCCAATTCATGTAGAAGGAAGGAGTCAAATACAAAATCACCATTAGGAAAATACCACAGTAATAATTATTTACGGGTAAGATCCACCAATGGATAACAAAGCCAGTAGGTGATCATTTGAGGAGAAGCAAGACGATGGCATAGTGTGAAAAATGTTTACCAGCTACAAAGGGAAAAAATATTGACTTTGTAGTGGAGAAACAAAATACTACCTTAATCATGTAATCAGGATTAATACCAATGGTAATAAGACATATGGGCATGATGTACCTCCTGGTATGATACACTGAGAAGGGTATAACATGCCTTCTTATTATTCATGCTCAAACTACATAACCTCAATCTGGTCATGAGGAAACATCAGACAAATCCAAATTGAAGCTCATTCTGCAAAATAACTGCTCAGTACCCTCTAAAGATCTCCAGGTCATGAAAAACAAGTACAGACTGAGGAATTCTTGCATATCAGAGGGGACTAAAGAGAAGGAACAACTGAATGCAAGGTGAGACTCTGGAACGGGAAAAGGACATTAGTGGAGAGACTGGGGAAATTTGAACAAGATATGTAGTTAATAGTGTTTTACCAATCCTAATTTCCTGGTTTTGGTTATTGTGCCATGGTTGTGTAAGATTAACATTAATATGAAGGGAAACAGTGATGGGTATATGTGAACTCCCTACTATTTTTGCAATTTGTATGCTGGGAAACTTCCCTTCTGTAGATCTGTGGTCTTATCTCTGAGGGCAAGATTCAACTGGTTTGCAAAGGGAAGAACTTAGTTCCCAGTCTAGTGAACATTTCCATAGGCACATGCCTTTATTAGTTATATCTACAGTGGGCTAGTAATCTACAGATTTATAAGTCTGTAAAAAAATGATCCTGAGTCACTTGACCTAGAGCCTCAGAATTATGCTGTTTATATATACTTCAAAAATAGGCATTATCTCTCTCAGCCTCTACTTTGAACTATGGATGATGACACATGGTATGATCATGTATGTTGAATGGTAGAAGGCCAGGACAGTTACCATCCAGCAGCCTGCAATAGAGTATCACAGAGCTATTATCGTGTCACCAGGATGCTTTTGTTTTCTATCTCTGAACAACTACTTAACCACTGCTGCAAACAATAGAAATCTTGGTTGCCCCTTTAACTCACAGGATAATTTATGTCTTCTGTCAGTGTTCTCTTGGAAAGGGTTTGTTTTACTACAAGCAGAAGGAGAAAGAATTACATGTTGGAACAGTATAGGCAGTGCATGTTTAATAACAAATCAATTTGAAATTGACCAAAGTGATGACCTTGTAAAATAGTTCTGACATGGGAAACTTACAAAGTCTCATGTTAGAATCAAAAATAATTTGCCAACGGTCTTTCTCCTTTTCCTCTCGACCATCAGTGACCCTCTAATTCATTTTAATAGGCAGAAAATTTTTAAAATGACACAAGCAAGCAATATAAAACAGTACAAAGAATATATATTTTAAAATATCAAATCACAATGTTTAGAGATGAGTGATAATAGCATACATTGTGGACATAATTATAGATAGCTGTCTATATACAGATAGAAGGATGAATGGATGTGTAGGTGTGCAGAGATAGAAACAAAGTTAAAAGAAAAGGATCACCTAGATGACGGGTTGATAGGTGCAGCAAACCACCATGGCACATGTATACCTATGTAACAAACCACGTTCTGCACGTGTATCCCAGAACTTAAAGTAAAATAAAAAAAATTAAAAAAAGAAAAAGATGATACAGAAGCATGTTATTTTAATAATAAAACCTATTAATTTTTTTTTCCTGTATTTGCCATAGGAGATATTGGTTCCTAAAATATCCCTTTAAGGTAAGCAGACACAGTGTAAAGATGCACTAGGAGACTGAAGTAATGCTTTCTTGTAGGGCTCCATATCTCAATTTTATTTTATTTATTTATTTTAGTGCATTACTTTTCTCCATATCTCAATTTTAAACAACATGACTGAGCTCACAACCTTATAAAATCAGCTACTTAGTTATCTTACCACTTGTTCCATTTCCCTCCCCTCTAGCTTTCATTTTTTATTTTTTTGGCTTGTTTTGGTTTTATTTCATCAGGGCTTATACTATTTACATGCTGTTCTGCAATCACAATTCTTTCCGTTGTTGAAGTTCTATATTTAATTGGATTCAATGCTTACTGTCACATTATTTTATATTATCTTGTCCTGAGTTCCTTATTGGACTTCCCTCTTGGTTGACTGGATTTCATTATCAAGTAGTAATTTTTTTTTTTTTTTTTTTTTTTTTTTTTGAGACGGAGTCTTGTTCTGTCGCCCAAGCTGGAGTGCAGTGGCATGATCTTGGCTCACTGCAACCTCTGCCTCCTGGGTTCAAGCGATTCTCCTGCCTCAGTCTCCCAAATAGCTGGGATTACAGACACACACCACCACGCCCAGCTAATTTTTGTGTTTTTAGTAGAGACAGGGTTTCACCATATTGGCCAGGATGGTCTCAATTTTCTGACCTTGTGATCCACCCTCCTCAGCCTCCCAAAGTGCTGGGATTACAGGCGTGAGCCACCGGGACTGGCCTCAAGTAGTATTTTTTAAAGAAGAGCTCATTAGGGCTATATTTCCTGAAATTTTAATTTAGTCATATCTGAGAATATCTGCCTGTTGCTTTCANTTTTGTGTTTTAGTAGAGACAGGGTTTCACCATATTGGCCAGGATGGTCTCAATTTTCTGACCTTGTGATCCACCCTCCTCAGCCTCCCAAAGTGCTGGGATTACAGGCGTGAGCCACCGGGACTGGCCTCAAGTAGTATTTTTTAAAGAAGAGCTCATTAGGGCTATATTTCCTGAAATTTTAATTTAGTCATATCTGAGAATATCTGCCTGTTGCTTTCACACTTGAACAGCTTGTCTGGGTAAAGTATTTTGGACTCACATTTACTTTCCCTTATGACTTTGTTCTATCTTCTAGCACGGAAAGCTTCTAGAGAAGAGTCTGAGTCTAGAGAGAATTTCCCGCATTGCAGATAACTGGCTTTTTCTGCCTGAATACTTAAATAATTTGTATTCATCCTCCAGTTTTAATAACCAGAATATGTTTTGATGATGTTTGCATTGTGTCAGTTTCCCTAATATATAGTGTGCCCTTTTGATTAGAAGATCCAATTCTTCCTTCATGGAAATGTTCCTTATTTCAAGGACGCAGTCGTAGGATCACTTTTATCTGTCTTATCTTTCACCTAGTTGTTTAATACCTTTTCTGTGCATTTGCCTTCATTAAAACAATTTCCTCTATTAGATTGACTCTATTTTCCTCCTATTTCCAATTTATATTTTACAGTCTGTATTAAGAACATTTCATTTCATTCTCTTAGCTCCGTCATCTCTCTTTTCATTCTCTCGTTTTATTATATTCTGTTTTAACTTGTGTTTTCTTTCATTTTTGTTGTTGTGGCATGAAACCCAGAAAAAAAAGTTGTTTCTGTTTGTTGAGTTATGTTTTTCTCCAGAATGATTGAGTTTTCCCTCTATTCCAGTCTTCTTCCTTCCCCTCCCTTCCTACTTTTCTGTAATTGTATGTTTGCATAGTTACTTTATAATTTTACATTTTGCCCTCCTTGCTTATTATTGGCAGCTTTGGCTGAACCTTCTATTTGCTCTTTATTAATGCATGACAATGAACTTACCAGTATTCCTACTTTTTCTAGGTTCATCTTTTTAACCCCAGTTGCATGCAGTGTGAGCTCTGGGTATTGTTTCTGTAGTCTCAGTGCTGAAGGATAGTTCTATTAGGTGAATTGGTATTATTGGTGGAGTGTTGAGTTGGTGTTACATGGGTATTTGCAGAAAAATCCATGTTGAAGATTTTCTCTCCTAAAGTCCTGTTAAACATATCAGGACCCCTCTACCAAGCCAGGGTTGCATTTCACTTGTGTGAGTATTAACTCATCTCCTCAACTCAACACATTCCTTTGGAAAAGGTGGTGAATTCTGATGGATCATCATATTGCTGAGGTCGCATGGGGACCTATGTACTGGCACATTCCATTTCTCTACAAGTTAAAGGGTGTTAATACAATTCCCATCATTTATTGGACTCCTCTTCTTTATTTTTTTTAGTTCTTCTCAGTAGTGGAGATGGAGTTAGGAGTCTAGCCATGGTATGCTCTACCATGGTTTGCTGTCCTTTGCCTGTCTCATATCCGCTTCTCCTTCCTTTCCCAGTTTAAATTGCATGGCCAATCATTATATGGATCCTTTGTAAAACGCACCTTCTAATCAATTGCCTCCATCTCTTATATGGCAAAACTACAATCCTGGCTAAATTCAACTTCTCTGTGTATTCAACTGTGCAACTGAAAATAACTGGAGACAACCCACAGCCTTGTTGACTGGTTTCCTGAACTGCAAGTGGGCCCTTAGTACCACCTAGCAAATCCCACCACTTTTTTTCTCGTCTAGTTTGTACACTCACTCTCCCAGATGACTATTTCACACATTCTTCTCTCTCCTCAAGCACCCAACACCTCCTCTCTCAACTTCTCTGTCAGTTAGTGTTCATATTTTTTACTTCATTGAGAAAACTGAAATGGTCAGAAGAAAACTTCTGCAGACTCCTACTAAAACATCTACCCACATGCATTTGTGTGAACCCATATTCTTTGGCTTCTATCCTGTTGCAAAAGATGAACTCTTATTGCTTCTGCCTATCCAAGGCCAACCCTTCCAACTCTACGTTAGACCCTCTCCTCTCGCCTACTCAAAGACATCACTTCAGCAATTTTCCTTTCTCCCTCAGTTGTTTTTGCCTTTCTCCTGTATAAATTTTTCTTCAGCATAAACACATGCTATTACTCCTCTCGGTTTAAAGTAATTTTTTGTTGACCCCACTTATAATCCCATTTCCTGTCTTCCGTTTACATAAGAATTCATGGAGATGTCTACACTAACTGTCTCCAATTCATCTTTTCCCTTTTTTTTTTTTTTTTAACCCACTCCAAACAGGCATTCACCCTGACCATTCTACTAAATTGTTCTTCTGAAGGTCATTATCTTGTTTGTTTCAAATACCTTATATGTGGTTTTAACTACCAAGTGTATATCTGTTGCCTCAATTTCTCCACTAAACTCAATATTTGTGTATCCAACTTCTTACTTGACATATCTACCTGGATATCTCATAATCATCTCAAAACTAACATGATGAAAACAGAACTCCGGAGCTTCACCCATCCCTCAGACCTGCTCCACTAACAGTCTTCCATATATTATTTAATACCAACTCCATCCTTCCTTTTTATTAGCTCAGGCCCAAAACCTTGGAGCACTTCTTGATTCTTCTCTGCTACTTATCTTCTTGTACCTCACATGCAATCCACCAGAAAATTAGTTTGACTGCACCATAGTATCTACCCGTCTTTCCTCCTTCCCTCTTTCCCTCTCCTCCTTTTTCTTTCCTTCTAGATTCTGACTTTTTCTCACCCATCACTACCATCCTAGTCTAAGCCACCATCATCTTTTATTTATATTATTGCACTAGATTCCCCACTGTTCTCCCATCTTCTACCCCTGTCCCCTGGAATTATGTGGCAGCATAACTCCAATCTCTGCCTCTGTCTTCACTTGACTGTCTTTCCTCTATGTATGTCTGTGTCTCTTTTCTTACAAGAACATTATCCTAACTTGATTAAATCTGAAAAGACCCTATTTTCAAATAAGGTCACATTCAAAATACAGGGGTTAGGACTCAAACATATCTTTTACGGGGTAGGACACAATTCAACCCATAAGAATAAGGTACTAGGAACAAAAAGGAGTTGACTAGTGTAAAAGCTATCATTAGGAAAGATTTTGGACAGGTGACTTACTGGATTTGGGAGTGGAAAGAAGGAACATAGGAAAGGAAGTAACGATGGAATCCTCCAAGACTAACACATATATGCTTGCAACTCTTTGCTGAGAAAAGTAGATCATAATTCTCTAACCTGATTCCTATTTGACCTGATCATGACATTTTCCTTGAGTTTTCAGAGAGAAATATTTCTTGTGTATGTAAAAGAGTTTGGAGTCTTCAAAAGTGTTTATAACTATAATGAAGTGCCACAACCACATAGAGACCTAGGATCCATAGAGATCCATAGAGACCTAGGATCTTTTCAGCTTGCTAAGAAAACACTTCTGAGATAGAGGTTAGGACATAGCAAAGAGAAAACAAATTACCCAGAAAATAAGAACGTGTCATCAGTTCTTCTGTTTTAAAAGCCCCAGGGCTTGTTGCCAAATAAATTCTTTAATAGCAAATGCTTTTCTTCAGGATAAATGAGGTTCCCCTATCTGAACACTTTTACAGGCTAGTCAAATAAGATAAAAGATTGAAAGGTTAAAAAAAAGTGATGATTGCACCAATACGAGTGTTTACAGAAGAAATTTTTTATGTAAGTTGTAACATCCCCACTAACATCTTTGATTCCAAAGTACTACCAACAGCTATTTGACATGAAGTCACTTTCTCTTAGACATGATGAATATCGGCAGTGTCCTTAAAAATTCATTTTTATAACCCCAAGGCATTGATACTCTGACAAATCTGCCCTCTTCATTCTTTATCACTTATTTCTCTCACTTACGATATATATGTGAAGGATATTGTAAAATGTGGAGATCCGTCAGATTAATGCAGTTTGTGGTCTAAAACTAAATACTCACTGAATTTCATTGCAATGTTAAAAGGTAACCAACAGAAAGGTCAGTAGTATTTGAATGTCAGATCTGGCATCAGAAGATTACAGAGGATTATAATAGAATAACCCTGTAAGCACATAAATGTTCAATGAGGAAAAGTCAATTGAGAAAAAAAGGTTAAGAATGAGTTTAATTAGTTGTATGCAGTGTTGTTAACTGTAAACACCCAAGTGTGTCTTCCCAGGTTTTAAATCAGAATTTAGCTATGAGTATTTATTAAATTAAGCATAATGCAAGTACACATGTGCCAGACCAAAGGCAACGGTTTTACCCAGCAGGATGAGGGAAATGGCAATCTCAACATTGTTTCTCCAAACTACAGCAATGTTTTTGTTGAGTGAGTCATGTTCTAAATAGCTGATTATGTTCAGAAAGAATGTTCAGACAGAAAACTCACTGAATATACTCTCTGAACACATTTGTTACTCTGCAACTGGAAAGGAAGATGATACTCATATTTCACAGATGCCCAAGAATGCACATGTGAATGAGCAAAGACCTTGGCTTCCATGCAGAGCAGCCTGAGTGCCAGTTCTCCCAGTGAAGAAAGAAGCTGTGATCTGAATCTTAAAAAGCTAGTGTCTTACCTCCTCTACCTGCTGAACACATGAAAGAAGAGTCAAGAGAAAGAATGAAGACAAAATGCAATGTACAATGAAGAGATTGTTTGAATCCGTGGGGTGCTCTTATGCCTCCTACATTCAGAAAATCTGTTGTTTCATTTGTGCACTTTGTAAATTCAATTCAACACTTTTGAGTCCCCAGTATTTCTAGGCACACTTAACATATATAGGGATATTCCAAGTATACAGCAATGGCAAGCCATGGGTGAGAGTGTGGCTGACATGTTTCAGAAAGAGTGAGGAGGCTAGAGAGGCTGGCATGGTATGATTGAGGGCAAGAAAAGTAAAATATGAGGTAAGAGAGGCAACAGAAAGCCAGATCATAATAACCTCATGGGTCATTATAAGAACTTTTACTTTTACCCTGATTAAAGTGTGGTACCATTGTAGAGTTTTGGGTAAGGGAGTGTCCTATTAAAGCAAATACTCTGAGAATAGACTGGGAGAATCTGATGATTAAATGTCTTGGGGATGATCTTCTCATGGAGTATCTTACTGGGGTTCTCTGCATTTCCTGAATTTGAATGTTAGCCTCTCTAGCTAGGTTGGGGAATTTCTCATGAACGACATCCTGAAACATGTTTTCCAACTTGATTGTATTTTCCCTATCTCTTTCCAGTACACCAATCAGTCATATATCCAGTTTGTTCACATAATCTCATATTTCTTAGAGCTTTTATTCATTCCTTTTCATTCTTTTCTCTATGCTTGTCTGTCTTATTTCGGAAAGTCAGTCTTTACGCTCTAATTCCTTCCTCTGCTTTATCGATTCTGCTATTAATACATGTGATTGCATTATGGAGTTCTTGTAGTGTGCTTTTCAGCTCTATCAGGTCGACTGCATTCCTCTCTATACTGGCTGTTTTGTCTATCAGCTCTTGCAGTGTTTTATCATGATTTTTAGCTTCCTTGCATTGCATTACAATGTAATCCTTTTGCTGAATGAAGTTCATTCCTATCCACATCCTGAATTCTACTTCTGTCATTTCAGACATCTCAGCCTCAACCTAGTTCTGAACCTTTGATGAAAAGGTGACGTACTCATTTGGAGGCAAGAGGACACTCTGGCTTTTGAGTTTTCAGTGTTCTTTTCTGATTCTTTCTCATCTTTGTGGGCTTCTACCTTCAATCTTGGAAGTTGCTAACCTTTAGTTTTTTTTTTTTTCTTTTAGCAGTCTGGCCACTTTTCTGTAGGGCTGCTGTGGTTTGCTTGGGGTCCACTTCAATCTCTAGTTGCTTTGGATCTTCCAGTATCCTAAAGTATCCCCAGTAAAGGCTATGAAACAGCAAAGATGACAATCTGTTTCTTCCTCTGGGAACTCCGGCCCAGGAGGTATGGATCTGTTGCTGGCCCAAACATACCTGTAGGAGGTGACTGGAGGCTTGACTGGGATGTCTTACCAAGTCATGAGGAACAGGATCAGGGATCTGCTTAAAGAAGAAGTCTGACCACACTTTCATAGAGCATCTGTGCCACTTCCATCCCCAGTCAGCTTGGGCTCTCTGAAGCCTGGAAGCTGGAATGGCTAAGTTGCCCAAACAGCAAAGTTGGCAGCCTGCCCCTCCCTCTGGGAGCTCTGTCCCAGGGAGTTTTCAAATCTCTTTTAGTCAGAGAACACCAGTGAGGGTGGCTGGAGGCTTTAGTTGGGAGGTCCCGCCTAGTGATGAGGAATGGGATTGGGGACCCACTTAATGAAGTTGTCTGGCCACATTTGGATAGAGTAGCTGTGCTGTGCTGGGGGATCCCTTCTGCACCCTTTGGGTTTGGACTCTCCAAAGCCTGCAGACTGGAACTGATAAGTCGCCCAAACAGCAAAGATGGCGGCCCACCTTACAACACTGCTGCTAGTGGCTGGTTGGAATTCCAAGCCAGTGGGTCTTATCTTGTGAGGTGCCATAGAACTAGGGCCTGCAGACCATCACTGCTTGGCCCCCTGGATTCAGCCTCTTTGCTAGCGGTATGTACAGGGGTTGGTTCTCCCACTTTGCCCAGAGCTGGAGTATCTAAAGTTCCCAAGTCTCTGCTCATGCCCAAGTGACTGCTCCGCCGAGACTCCAGGTATTTCTGTGTGTCAGACTGAAGGCTCTGGTGAAGTGGGTTCACAAGGGGATCTCCTGAATTAAGAGTTGCAAAGATCTGTGGGAGAAGCATCATTTCCTGGGGTAGCACATTCACTCACCACTTCCTTGGCAGAGGTTCTCCTGGTTCCATATCACTTCTGGGTGGGCCATCGTCCTGCCTTGTTCTCTCCATCCTCTGTGCATCAAGTTGTTTCCTTGATTAGTCCCAATGCGAGTGCCTGGATGTTTCAGTCCAACGTGCTGTATTTACTTGCTCCTTTCATTCCTCTCCATGAGTCATGCACTAGCTGCTTCTAGTCAGCCATTCTCTATTTGTTTATATATTTAATTGTAACAGTGAGTTTTATACTTTCATATGCTTTTGTGCTACTGTTTAACCTCTTTTATTTTAACCTGAAGAACTCTCTTTAGTATTTCTTTTAAGGCAGACCTAGTGGTGACAAACCACTTCAGCTAAGTTTTTTTTTTGGTCTGGAAAAGTCTTAATTTGTCCTTAATTTCTGAGATAGTTTTGCCAAGTACAATATTCTTGGTTGACAGTTGTTTTCTGTCAGCACTTTGAATATATCACCCCCTTCCCTTCTGGCCTGTAATACTTCTGCTGAAAAATTCACTCATAATATGATATGGGATCACTTGTACATGAGGAGTTGCTTTTCTCTTGCTGCTTTCAAAATTCTTTCTTTGTCCTTGAATTTTTACAATTTGATTATGATGTGTTTTACTATAAGAGTTCAACATATGGAAATTCAAGGGATCCAGAATAGCCAGAAAAATCTTGGAAAAAAAAATACACAAGGAACAGTTACACAGTTGGAGGATATAGCACTTCACACCCCCTAAGATGGCCATAATAAAAAAATACAGATTATAACAATATTGGTGAGGAGGTGGAGAAATTGAAACTCTCATATTTTGGTAAGTTAACTTTGAAAACATTATGCTAAATGAAAGATGCTAGTCACAAAAGACCACATATTTTGTGACACCACTTATATGAAATGTCTGGAACAGAAAAATCTATAGAGACTAAAAGTAGATTAATAGCAGGGATGCAGGGAGAGGGCCATGACTGATGTACTTGGGGTAACAGCTAAGAGGTGCAGGATTTCTTTTTGGAGTGATGAAAATGTTCTGAAATTGAATGTGGTGATGGTTGCACAACTCTGTGACTGTATTAAAAACCATTGAATGGTATACTTTAAATGCATGAATTGTATACTATGTAAACTATATCTCAATAAAGCTATTTTTTAAATAAAAGCTTTCAACTGTTAGAACCAATAAATAAATTCAGTAAAGTTGCAGGATACAAAAATCACCATACAAACACAATAGCAGTTCTATACCCAGTGAACTATGTGAAAAAGGACTCAAAAAATCTCATTTAAAATAGCTATACAAATGAAATACTTAGGAATAAATTTAACCAAGGAAGTGAAAGACCTATACAGTGAAAAATATAAAATATTGACAAAAGAAAAAAAAAAACACAAATAAATTGAAAGATATTCTGTGTTCATGGATTAGAAGAATTAATATTGTTAAAACGTCCATACTATTCGATGTGATCTACAGATTCATTGAAATTCTTATCAAAATTCCAATGACACTTTTCATAGAAATAGAAAGAACAATCCCAAAATTCACCTGGAACCACCAAGACTGAATAGCTAAAGCAATCTTGAGAAAAAAAGAACATAACTAGAGGCATCACACTACTTGACGTCAAAATATACTGCAAAGCTATATCATAACAACTTGGAACTGGCATAAAAACAGATATGCAGACCAATGAAACAGAATAGACAGTCCCAAAACAAATACACATGTTTATGATCAATTGATTTTCAGCAAATGTGCCAAAAATGCACAGTGGGGAAAAGAAAGTCCTTCAATAAATGATGTTGGGAAAACTGGAAATCCACGTCCAGAAGTATGAAATAAGACCCTCACCTCACAATGTATGCAAAAATCAACTGAAAATGGATTAAAGACTTAAACGTAAGACCTGAAACTGTGAAGAAGAAAATAGAGGAGAAGCTCCATGGTACTGATGTAGGCAGTGATTTTTGGATAGGACCCCAAAAGCACAGACAACAAGAGCAGAATTAGACAAATGGGATTAAATAAAATTTAAAAGCTTCTACACAGCAAATGAAGTAACCAACAGAGTGAGAAGATACAATGTATGGAATAGGAGAGTATATTTTTACACCATACACCTGATAGGGGGGTAATATCTAAAATATGTGAGAAACTCAGACAAATCAATAGTAAGAAAATAACCCAATTTAAAAGATGGGCAAATGACATGAATAGACATTTCTCAAAAGAAGACATACAAGTGACCAACAGGTATACTTTTAAAAATGCATAACATTAGTAATCATCAGGAAAATGCAAATTAAAACCACAATGAGATATCACCCCATGTCTTTTAGAGTGCTTATTATCAAAAAGACAAAAGATATAAAGTGTTGCCGAGTATGTGGAGAAAAGGGAATCCTTGTACACTGTTGGTGGGAATGTAATTAGTATAGCCATGATGAAAAACAGTATGGAGATTCCTCAAAAAATTAAAAATAAGACTACCAAATGATCCAGTAATTCCACTTCTGGTTATATATCTAAGGGAATTGAAATCAGTATGTTGAATGGACATCTGTACTTCCATGTTCAATGCAGCATTATTCAAAATAGCCAAGATATGGAATCAGCCTAAGTGTCCATCAGTGGATCAATGGATAAAGAAAATGTGGTGTAAATTTGCAATTGCAAAAATATGGAACCAACCCAAATGCCCATCAACTAACGAGTGGATAAAGAAAATGTGGTATATATATACCATGGAATACTACTCAGCCATAAAAAGGAATGAAATAATGAGATTTATGGCAACCTGGATGGAGTTGGAGGCCGTTATTCTAAGTGGAGGAATGGAAAATCAAATATTGTATGTCCTCACTTATAAGTGTGAGGTAAGCTATGAGGATACAAAGCCATACGAATTATATAATGGACTTTGGGGACTTGGAGGGAAAGGGTAGGAGAGGATGAGGGATAAAAGACTACACACTGGGTACAGCATACACTGCTTGGGTGACGGGTGCACCAAAATCTCAGAAATTACCATTAAAGAACGTATCCATGTAACCAAAAAAAGAAAAAAGCCATATATATAGAAAATGGAATACTATATAACCGTAAAAGGGGAGGAAAGCCTGTCATTTGTAATGACATAGATCAGCCTGGAAGACATTGTAAGTGAAGTAAGGCAGGCACAGAAAGACAGATACCTCATGATCTCATTTATATGTAGAACATTAAAAAGTCAAGCTCATAGAAGCAAAAGATAGCATGGTGGTTACCAGAGGCTGATGGATAGAGATTGGGATGATGTTGGTCAAAAAACACAAAATTTCAGTTAGGAGGAATAAATTCAAACGATCTATTTTACATCATGGTGACTACAGTCACTAATATATTGTATACATGAAAATTGCTACATGAGAGTAGATTTAAAGTGTTCCCATTTAAAAAATTGTAAACGTGAAATATTTTCTATAGTAAATAGTTTGATTTAGCCATGCCACAGTGTGTATGCATATATATACACACACACACATATATATATGTCAAAACATCACATTGTACACCACAAATATATTTATACATTTTAATTAGTCCATTAAAAATTAAATTTGACAAATCTTTCCATGATTCAGTTCAGAATGGTGGCTAGTGTATGGCAAAATGTGTGCACACATACATGCGGAAAGGAAAATACATTGTGCTTTTAGTGGCTGGAGACTTATAGCAGCCCTCGTATCGTATTGTGCACTCAGCCAAGTAATAGCTGTTCTCACATTCTTATTTTACTAAATCACATTTTAGGGTCACATATTTGCCTTTTGTGTTTATACTTGAATTTAAACTTAGGAGCTCTCCCACTGTAATCTTGGGCAAGTTGTTTAACATATCTGTGTCTCAGTTTTCTTATCTGTAAAATGAGGCAAATGTGGCACGCTAAAAACTAAATAAGTTAATAATGTAAAGTGCTTAGAATGATGTCTGACATCTATGACATTCAACAAATAATGTTGCTGCCACCACTATTGTTATTACTATATGAATTAAGTTACAGCAATATAAAAATACACAGTGCATAATAATGACTGTAGCTGTTTAATAAATTATTCATTGTGTTAATTTAAGAGTGCCCGGAAACAGGCTAAGTATGTAACTTATGCCTGTAATCCCAGCACTTTGGGAGGCTGAGGTGGAAGTATCACTGAATGCCAGCAGTTCAAGACCAGCCTGGGCAACATAGTGAGACCCCAGGTCTAAAAAAAATAGCCAGGCATGGTTGTGCATGCCTGTAGTCCCAGCTTCTTGAGGGGCTGAGGTGGGAGGATGTCTTGAGCCCAGGAGGTTGAGGCTGCAGTAAGCCATGATCATGCCACTGCACTCCAGCCCAAATGTCAGAGTCAGACCCTGACTCTAAAACAATAAAAATAAAAATAAAGAGTGCCTGAAAACATAGAGTAGATGTTGGAATGATTTCTATCAAATTGTGTTTAAATAGTTAAGGTCAGGATTTAAAGAGTTCATATTTGCTTATGTGGAAAAGCCCACCATTCTGAATGTCACATTTCTAGATACTGATTGATAATTAAGATGTTACCATTGACCGTTGCAAAATAGTAAATTTTCATTATTTAAGTTTGATAAAAAAGAAGAGTTTGTCGTCATATACACCCTGCATTAGGCTATTTTTGCATTGATATAAAGAAATACGTGAGACTGGGTAATTTATAACAAAAAGAGGTTTAACTGGCTTATAGTTCTGCAGGCTGTACAGGAAGTATGATGTTGGCATCTGCTCAGCTTCCGGGGAGGCCTCAGGAAACTTGCAATCATGGTGGAAGGTTAGGCTTACATGGCAGGAGCAGGAGCAAAAGGAGGGGGAAGTGCTACATCAGATTTCATGGGAACTCACTCACTATCACGAGAACAGCACCAAGAGGATGGTACTAAACTATTCATGAGAAATCCGTGCCCATGATCCAATCACCTCTGCCAAGTTCCACCTCCAACATTGTGGATTAGAATTCCACATGAGATTTGGGCAGGGACACAGATCCAAACCATATCACACTCATTATCTTAGGAATCACTTCTGCTGGCATATTAGTGTGCTCTGAGATGGTAGGTGCACCCAAACTCAATAAAAAAACTAAAATTCCTATCTCTCCCATGAAATCTCAGGACCCTCTAATCAAATAAATCACCATGGCTCAGACTTGAGGCAAAAGCCATGGCCTTCTCATCCAACACTTCATCATTTCACTTTGGTTTGAGGGGGAAGTTTAGTCCCAGGTGGAAAAGGGTGTCATATCCCAGTTTCTTGAAGGAAGAATTATCCTAAGGCTCTGGGGCTGCTTCATCACCCATCCTCCAGGTTTACCCTAAAACAAGAGAGGTCTACATAAGGCAAAATAAGTGGGTAGAAAGTGTCTGGTCTTGAAGCTTGGAAAATGATTGTATATATATTTCAGTTCTGCCTGTGACTTGTTCTATGAACTTGGGCATATCGCTTAGTTTCTCTGGTAATATATAGTACTTTAATTCATCTTTCTAACTAATAAAATGAGATAACATCATTCTTTCTGTCTAACTCACATGGTTATTATAAGAAATATAAGATGTTGCTATACCATTATCCATGCCTTCATTTACTCAACGGTATATATAATGTGTATGTGTATGTGTGTATGTGTGTGTGTGTGTGTATATGCACACATACTATATACTGTTAAATGACAGCAGTTATATATAGTATATACATATATACATAAGCACACATGCTATATACTGTTAAATATATATTTCAGAAAATATGTATTTTTATAGTCAGAAATATATATATTTCTAACTATATATTGGGCACTCGTCTAGGTCCTGAGATATAACAATGAAAATAAACCTTCTTTCACAGTGGAACTTCTATTCTACTAGGCAGCATAAAGATAATAAACAAATATTTATAATATTTCAGATAGTGTTAAGAGGCATGAAGAAAAAGTAAACCAGGGTGAGAAGATAGGAAAAAATGAATAAGGCATGGGGAGTATTTTAGATAGCATATGAGGAATTCAAGCCCCCCCCACCCCATAAAACCAATTGAGAAATTTGAAAAAGAGAGTAAAGATTAGGGAAGATCATAGATAAGGAACAGCAGAGATTCTCGCAAATTGATCACAGCACAATGTTATCTTAGTGCCAGATTAGGAAAAATCATTACACATGTACAGTCACACACACACACACACACACACACACACACATTTCTCCTTAAAATTGTAGTGTACTTGGTAATTTGCTGTCTGCTTTCCCAAATAAAAGAAATAGCTTCATGTTAGGTGTAGAAGGAGGAAATTCAGGGTATGTGGAGTGATGCTCCACTGAGGGTTCTGAGATCTCAAAAACAATTCTTGGGCATTTCAGTGGTAACAGGCAAAATCACTCAATGAGTAAACAAAGTTGCAGCAGTGTATTGCAGCACAGAGCATGTGGGCAAAATGTATTTTGGCGCTGATACTCTAGAATTGCCAGTTGGGAGAGCCTGTCTTTGCAATCAGTTGAGGAAGTGACAGACCCAAATGGCAATATATCATTTTGTCTTTTGCCAAACAAATGGAGTGAGAGGTAAAGATGGATGACACTTGTAGGATGTATTACATCAAGCTGCATAGGCTATGTCTCCTGGGAGTATTACTTGGGCTCTAGAGTCCAAGTAATATAGAGTATTACACAAGGGATGTGCATGGGAAATATTTGAGGAAAGAATACATTTCGGAATTTCCTTGAGCAGCTCATTCTTTAAGGATTTAGCTCTAGGAAAGCTGACTTGTGGCACCAAAGCTCGGACTGTGAGTTAGAAAACAAATCTATTAATCTACAATGAAAACATTACTGTCAAATGAGGTAATGCTCACATTAGTCCTTTACCTCTGAGGAAGGAAAGCTGTAGTCAGAACACCCTTATCTGATGCACTGGGGGTGTGCAGTTGGTCAGCTAGTTCATTTACATTTTTATTTTGATATAAATTTAAAATACAAAATATTGCAATAATAGTGCAAGGAACTCCCATGTACTATCTACCATGTATTCTTTACCCAGATCTACTGACTGTGTGAATTTTTGTCCCATTTGCACTTGCTCTTTCTCTCTCTCTTGCTCACTCACTCTCTCACATTCTCTCTCTCTCTCTCCCCCCCCCCCCCCCCCCCCCCCCATTCAGCCATACATTGTTTAATGACAGGGATGAATTCTGAGAAATGTGTCATAAGGTGATTTCATCATTGCGTGAAGATCATAGGGTACGCTTAAACAAACCTAGGTGGATAGCCTACTACACACCTAGGCTATAGGTTATAGTGTATTGCTCCCAGGCTACAAACCTGTACAGCATGTTACTGTGCTATATACTATAGGCAATTACCACACAATGGTAAGTATTTGTGTATCTAAACCTATCTAAACAGAAAAGGCACAGTAATAGTATTATAATCTTATGGAACCATTGTCATATATGCTGTCATTGACTGAAACATCATGCAGTGTATGAATGTAGACACACATTGTGCACACACATACACATATGTGTATGTGTAATTTTTCATGAATCATTTAATAGTAAGTTAGAGATATGGTATCCATCAAATACTTGACTATGTGTTTGCTAAGAACAAGGACATTCTCTTAGATAAATAGAGCATAATTATCAAAATCAGGAAATTTAATAGTGTTACAATTGTGTTATCTAATTTATAGTCCATATTTAAGTTTAGCCAATTATCCTAATAATGTCCTGCATAGCTAATTTTTTTCTTTCTCCCGTATGCAATTCATAATCACGTATTCCACTTAGTTACCATGTGAATTTAATCTCCTTCAATCTGGAACAGTTCCTAGGCTTTTCTTTACTTTTTTGATGTTGATATTATTGAAGAATATAGGCTAGTTATTTTATAGTTTTTACCTCAATATGAATTTCTCTGATATTTCGTCATAATTAGACTCAGGTTATATATTTTTGGCAAAGATACCACAAAAGTGATATTATGTCTTTCTCAGTGCATCATATCAGGCTGATACTAATGTAAATGGAATTGTTTTTAAACTTCATTTTACAATTATTTATTTGTAGCATACAAAGTACAATTGATATTTATATATTGATGTCATATTCTGATGTTTTACTGAACATTTATTAGTTCTAGTAATTGCTTTGGATATTCTTTATGATCTTGTACATAAACAATGATGGCAACTACAAAAAGAGATCAATTTCTTCCTTTCCATCTTTATGCCTTTTTTTCTTGCCATATTAGATTGTCTAGTATAATGTTGAATAAAAATGTCAACAAAGAACATCCTCAGGGCTAGGGGATAAAGAGAGGTAGGTCAACCAGTACAAATATACAGTTAGATAAAAAGTTTAAGTTATTTGGTTTGGCAGCAGAGTAGAGTGACCATAGTTAGCAATAATGTATTGTATATTTCAAACTAGCTAGAAGAGAGGACTTGAAATGTTCCCAACACAAAGAAATGGTACTCAAGGTAATGGATACCCCAAATGCCCTGACTTGATTATTTCACATGCTATGCATGTAACGAAATATCACATGTACCCCATAAATACATAAAGTATTATGTATCAATAAAAAAATGAACATCGTCACCTATTACTGAAGACAGGGTGAAATGTTCAATATTTTAGCATTTAATGTAATATTAACTGTAGTTTTTTTTTTTTTTTT
>NW_016815849.1:18482-39627 GCF_001698545.2 Rhinopithecus bieti | reverse complement strand
TACTCTATAAGGTTAAGGAAGTGCCCTTAAATTTCTGGTTTTCTGAGAGTTGTTATCAAGAAAGGGTGTTGAATTTTTTCAGGATGTCTGCATCTATCGAGATAAACATAAGGGTCTAATTTTTAGTCAATTTATATGTTGGTTAGGATTTTTCTTAATGTTAATCTAACTTTGCATTCATGAGATAAACCCCTCATGGTCCTGAGGTATTATCCTTTTTATGTCTTGACTTAATCCTCTTTCTTAATATTTTGTTATCAAAATTATGATACAAAAATTTCGTGTCTGTCTTTATGAGGGATGTTGAAACATACCTTCTTTTCTTGTAATGTTTTGGTTGATTTTTATATCAGGGATCCAGGTTAGAAGTTGGAAACCCTGGTGATGCCCAAGACGGAGGCAAGAGTGGGCATCCTTGCCTTATTCCTAGCTGTGTTGTTTTCATATATGACTTGCATTATGTTGAGGATATGTCCTTCTACTGATATTTCTAGCTTGTTGAGAGTTTTTATCATGAAATGGTGTTGGATTTTATCAAATGCTTTTTCTGTATCTATGATGATGATTGTGACTTTTATCCTTCATTCTGTTAATGTTGTGTATACATTAATTGATTCTTATGTGTTGAACTATCCTTGCATCCCAGGGATAATTTGGTCATAATGCATTTTCCTTTCAATTTGATTTACTAATATTTTGTTGATTTTCTTGCATCTATGTTCATCAGGGATGTTGGCTTGTAGTTTTCTTTTTTGTGGCAATTTTGTCCAGTTTTGGTATCAGGGTAATGTTTGGCTAAAAATGAGCGTGACAGTTTCCCTCTTCTTCAATTTTTTGGAGAAGTTTGAGAAAGATTGGTGTTAATTCTTCTTTAAATGTTTGGTAGAATTACATGACTTCTTCCAGATGTTTGGTAGGAGTCAAATCATATGATCCTGGGCTTTTCTTTTTGGGGAAGTTTTTTGTTACTGATTCAATCTCCTAAGTCGTTATAGATGTGCTCTGTCTTTCTATTTCTTTATGATTTAGCCTTGGTAAGTTGTGTGCTTTTAGGAATTTATCTATTTCTTCCTTGTTACCCAGTTTGTGAATTCATGACATTATTCATAGTACTCTCTTATAGTCCTTTTATGGCATCTTATAGTCCTATATATGGCATCTGTTGCAATATCTATTCTTTACCATGCGATGTTATTTATTTTTTAAATTGGATTTATTTTATTTAACTTTTATTTTAAGTTCAGGAGGACATGTGCATGTTTGTTATATGGTAAACTCGTGTCACAGGGGTGTGTTGTACAGATTATTTCATCACCCAGGTATTAAACCTAGTACCTATTAGTTATTTTTCCTGATCCTCTCCCTTCTCTCACCCTCCGTCCTCCACCCTCCAAATGGCCCCAATGTGTGTTGCTCCCATGTGTCTATGTGTTTTCATCACTTAGCTTCCACTTTAAGTGAGAACATGTGGAATTTGGTTTTCTGTTCCTGTGTTAGATTGCTAAGAATAGTGACCTCAAGTTCCATCCATGTTCCTGCAAAGAACATGATCTCATTTTTTATGGCTGCATAGTATTCCATGGTGTATATATACCACATTTTCTTTATCCAGTTTACCATTGGTGGGCATTTACCTTAATTCCATGTCTTTTTTATTGTTTTCTTTTATTTATTTATTTATTTATTTTTTTTTTTTATTTTGAGATGGAGTCTCGCTCTGTCACCCAGGCTGGAGTGCAGTGGCGCGATCTCGGCTCACTGCAAGCTCCGCCTCCCAGGCTCATGCCATTCTCCTGCCTCAGCTTCCTAAGTAGCTGGGACTACAAGACCCGCCACCACGCCCAGCTAATTTTTTTGTACTTTTAGTAGAGACAGGGTTTCACCATGTTAGCCAGGATGGTCTCGATCTCCTGATCTTGTGATCCATCCGCCTTGGACTCCCAAAGTGCTGGGATTACAGGCGTGAGCCACCCTGCCCGGCCATCTTTGCTATTGTTAATAGTGCTCCAGTGAACATATGCGTGCATATGTCTTTATGATAGAATGATTTATATTCCTTTGTGTATATACCCAGTAATGGGATTGCTGGGTCAAGTGGTATTCCTGTTTTTGGTTCTTTAAAGAACTGCCACCCTGTCTGTCACAATGCTTGAACTAATCTTCACTCCTACTAACAAAAGCATTCATTTTTCTCCACAACATCACCAGCATCTGTTATTTTTTGACTTTTTAGTAATAGCCATTCTGACTGGTGTGAGATGATCTGTCCTCGTGGTTTTGATTTGCATTTCTCTAATAATCAGTGATGTTAGGCTTTTTAAAAATATATGCTTGTTTACAACATGTTTGTCTTCGTTTGAAGTGTCTCTTAATGTCCATTTCCCACTTCTCAATAGGGTTGTTTTTTCTTGTAAATTTGTTTAAGTTCCTTATAGATGCTGGATATTAGATCTTTGTTGGATATATGGTTTGCAAAAATTGTCTCCCATTCTGTAGGTTGTCTTTTACTTTCTTGATAGTTCCTTTTGCTGTGCAGAAACTCTTTAGTTTACTTAGATTCCATTTGTCAATTTTTGAATCTGTTGCAATTGCTTTTGGCCTCCTCATCATGAAATCTTTGCTTGTTCCTACATCCAGAATGGTATTGTAACATCTCCTTTCTTCTAATTGTGTTTATCTGGACCTCTCTTTTTTTCTTTATTAGTGTAGCTAGTGGCTATATATCTTGTTATTTATTTATTTATTTATTACGGAGTTTTGCTCTTTTTGCCCAGGTTGGAGTGCGATGGCACGATCTTGGCTCACCGCAACCTCCGCCTCCTGGGCAGGTTCGTACTGGGGATTACAGGCATGAGCCACCATGCCCAGCTAATGTTTTTTTTTTTGTATTTTTAGTAGAGACAGGGTTTCTCCATGTTGGTCAGACTGGTCTCAAACTTCTGACCTCAGGTGATCCACTCCCCTTGGCCTCCCAAAGTGCTGGGATTACAGGTGTGAGCCACCACGCCTGGCTGTTATTTATTTATTTATTTTTTCAAAAAACCAATTCCTGGATTCATTGAACTTTTGAATGTTTTTTGTATCTTGATTTCCTTCAGTTCAGCTCTGATTTTGTTTTTCTTGCCTTCTACTAGCTTTGGGGTTGGTTTTCTCTTGGTTCTCTGGTTCTTTTAGTTGTGATGTTAGGTTGTTAATTTGAGATCTTGCTAACTTTTTGAGGCAAGCATTTCATGCTATGTTTCCTTCGTAACACTACCTTGGCTGTGTCCCAGAGATTCTGGTATACTGTATTTTTGTTCTCATTAGTTTCAAATAACTTCTTGATTTATAGTTTAATTTTGTTATTCACCCCAACATCATTCAGGATAAGGTCATTTAATTTCCATGTAGTTGTATGGTTTGGAACAATGTTTTTAGTATTGATTTATAGTTTTATTGTGCTGTAGTCCAACAGTGTGTTTGGTATGATTTCAGTTCTTTTGCATTTGCTGCGGATTGTTTTACGTTCTCTTGTTTGGTCAATTTTACAGTATGTGACATGTAGCAAAGAGAAGAATGTATATTCTGTTGTTTGGGGGTGGAGAGTTCTGTAGAGGTGTATCAGGTCCATTTGTCCAATGCTGTGTTCAGATCCTTAATATCTTTGTTTATTTTCTGCTTCAATGATCTGTCTAATACTGTCAGTAGAGTGTTGCAGTCTCCCACTATTATTGCATGGGAGTCCAAGTTTCTTTGTAGGTCTCTAAGAGCATGCTTTATGAATATGGGTGCTCCTGTGTTGGATACATATATATTTAGGATAACTAGGTCTTCTCATTGAAGTGAACCCTTTACCATTATGTAATGCCCTTCTTTGTCCTTTTGATCTTTTGGTTTAAAGTCTGTTTTGTCTGAAATTAGGATTGCAATCTTGGTTTTTTGTCTTCCATTTGCTTGGTAGATTTTCCTCCATCCCTTTATTTTGAGCCTGTGGATGTTATTGCATGTGAGGTGGTTCTCTTGAGGACAGCATACGATTTGTTCTTGCTTTTTGATTCAGCTTGCCACTCTATCTTTTAAATCGGGCATTTAGTCCCGTTTACATTCCAGATTAGTATGATATGTATGAACTTGATCCTGTCTTTGTGTTGTTAGCTGGTTATTATGCTGGCTTCTATGTGTGATTGCTTTATAGTGTTAGTGTGTTTTTGTGTGGCTGGTAATGCTCTTTCCTTTTCATAGTTAGTGCTCCTTTCAAGATCTCTTGTAAGGCAGGTCTGGTGGTAACAAACTCCCTCAGTATTTGCTTATCTGAAAAGCATCTTATTTCTCCTTTGCTTATGAAGCTTAGTTTGGCTGGATATGAAGTTCTTGATTGAAGATCATTCTCTCTTTTTTTTTTTCATTTTTCCTTCAAGTGTTGCACAAATCCAAAAGATTTTTTTCTTAACAAATGTCGAATATGGTCCCTCAGTCTCTTCTGGGCTGTAGGGTTTCTGCTGAGAGATCTGTTGTTATGTGCTGCTTTTTAGTATCATTTTGTTTACCTGAATAGCTTTCTTTACCATGTCTTGGAAGGCAGATCTTGCAGTGATGATTCCCTCAGCATTTTTTCTTTGGGGGGTGGGGGGTTGGGGGGGAGTCTTTATTTCTTCTATATTTTTTGCTGGGCATAGTATTCCGTGTTAGTGGTTTTTCTTTCTAGAAGCACTTTTAATATATAATCCTATTTTCTACTGGCCTGCAAGCAACCTTATGGTCTTATGGGAGTCCTTTTACGTGACAAGTCACCTTTCTCTTGCTGCTTTAAATTTTTTCTCTTTTTCTTTGACTTTTAGTAATTTGATTATAATGTCTCTCAGTATGAATTTCTTGAATTCCTCTGATTTATTTGGTGACTGGATGTCCATTTTCTTCCCCAGATTTGGAAATGTTTTCAGCCATTATTTGTTGAATAAGCTTTCTGATTGTTTTTTTCTTCTCTTTCTGAGATGTTCATAATGCATGAGTTGGTCCTCTTGATGATGTCCCATAAGTCTTTTAAATTTTGTTTATTCTTCTTTTATGTCTTTTAATTTCAATAGTTTTTGGGGTACAGGTGGTTTTTGGTTACGTGAAGAAATTCTTCAGTGGTGATTTCCGAGATTTTAGTGCATCCGCCACATAAGCAGTGTATACTGTACCCAATATGTAGACTTTTATTTCTCATCCCTACCCAACCTTCTGCCATGAGTCCCTAAAGTTCATTATATCATTGTTATACCTTTGCATCGTCATACCTTAGCTCCCACTTATAAGTGAGAACATACAACATTTGGTTTTCCATTTCTGAGTTACATCACTTAGAATAATGGCCTCCAGCTCCATCCGTGTTGCTACAAAAGACATTATTTTATTCCTTTTTAGGGCTAAATAGTATTCCATTGTGTATATATACCAGATTTTCTTTATCCACTCATTGGTTGATGGGCACTTAGGTCGTTTCCATATATTTGCAATTGAGAATTGTGCTGCTATAAACATGTGTGTGCATGTGTCTTTTTCATGTAATGACTTATTTCATTTGGGTAGATACCCAGTAGAGGTATTGCGGAATCGAATGTTAGTTCTACTATTAGTTCTTTAAGGAATCTCCATACTGTTTTCCATAATGGTTGTGCTAATTTACATTGCCACCAGCAGTGTAAAAGTGTTGTCTTTTCACCACGTTCACATCAACATCTATTTTTCTTTTTTTACCTTTTTAATTATGGCCATTTTTGCAGGAGTAAGGTAATATCCCATTGTGGTTTTGATTTGCATTCCCCTGATAATTAGTGTTATTTAGCATGTTTTTCATATGTATTTTGGCTGTTTGCATATCTTCTTTTGAGAATTGTCTATTCATGTTCTTTGCCCACTTTTTGATGGGATTATTTTTTTCTTGCCACTTTGAGTTTCTTAGAGATTCTAGATAGTAGTCCTTTGTTGGATGCATAGTTTGCAAATATTTTCTCCCACTCTGTAGGTTGTCTGTTTACTCTGCTGATTATTTTCTTTGCTGTGCAGAAGATTTTAGTTTAACTAAGTCCCACTTATTTATTTTTGTTTTGTTGCATTTGCTTTTGAGGTCTTTGTCATAAATTATTTGCCTAGGCCAATATCTAGAAAAGTTTTCCCAACATTATTTTCTAGAATTTTTACAACTTCAGATCTTAGATTTAAGTCTTTGATCCATCTTGAGTTGATTTTTGTATACAGTGAGAGATGAGAATCCAGTTTCATTCTTCTACATATGGCTTGTCAATTATCACAGCACCTTTTATTGAATAGGGTGTCCGTTTCCCATTTCATGTTTTTGTATGCTTTGTCAAAGATCAGTTGGCTGTAAGTGTTCGGCTTTATTTCTGGGCTCTCTATTTTGTCCCATTGGTCTATATGCCTATTTTTATACCATTACTGTACTGTCTTGCTAACTAGAGCTTTGTAATATAATTTGAAGTCAAGTAATGTGATGCCTCCAGATTTGTTCTTTTAGGATAGTCTTCCTTTGCCTATGTGGGCTCTTTTTTGGTTCCATATGAATTTTAGGATCTTTTTCCAGTTCTGGGAAGAATGATGGTGGTATTTTGATGGAATTTGCATGGAATCTGTAGATAACTTTCAGTAGTATGGTCATTTTCACAGTATTGATTCTACCCATCCATGAGCATGGGATGTGTTTTCATTTGTCATTTGTTTGTGTCATCTATGATTTCTTTCAGCAGTGTTTTGTGGTTTTCCTTATGGACATCTTTCACTTCCTTGGTTAAGTATATTCCTAAATATTTGGGGTTCTTTTTTTTTGCAGCTGTTGTAAAAGGGATTGAGTTTTCTCAGCTTGGTTGTTGTTGAAATATAGCAGTGCTAGTGATTTGTGTACATTGATTTTGTATTTTAAATTTTTACTGAATTTGTTTATTAGATCTAGGAGCTTTTTGGATGAGTCTTTAGCGTTGTCTAGGTATACAATCATATTATTGGCAAACAGTGACAGTTTGACTTCCTCTTTTCCAATTTGTATGCCCTTTATTTCTTTCTCTTGTCTGATTGCTCTGGGCAGAACTTTCAGTACTATGTTGAATAGAAGCAGTGAAAGTGAGCATACTTGTCTAGTTTTAGTTCTCAGGGGAAATGCTTTCAACATTTCCCCATTCAGTATTGTGCTGGATGTGGGTTTGTCATGTATGACTTTTATTACTTTGAGATATCTATGCCTATTTTGTTGAGAGTGTCAGTGATAAAGGGATGCTGGATTTCATCAACTGCTTTCTCTGTGTCTATTGAGATGATCGTATGATTTTTGTTTTTAACTCTGTGCATGTGATGTATTACATTTATTGAGTTGTGTATGTTAAAACATCTCTGCATCCCTCTGATCATGGTGGATTATCTTTTCGATATGCCATTGGTTTCAGTTAGCTAGTATCCTGTTGAGGATTTTTTGCATCTATGTACATCAAGAATATTGGTCTGTAGGTTTGTTTGCTATGTCTTTTCCTGGTTTTGGTGTTAGAGTGATACTGGCCTCATAGAATGATTTAGAAAGGATTCCCTATTTCTCCATCTTCTGAAATAGTTTCAGTTGGTACCAATTCTTCTTTGAATGTCTCTTACAACTCATCTGTGACTCCATCTCATCCTGGACATTTTTTTTTTTTTGGCAATTTATTATTACTCATTCAGTCTCACTGCTTGTCATTGGTCTGTTCAGAGTTTCTATTTCTTTCTGATTTAATCTAGAAGGGTTGTATATTTCCAGGAATTTATTCATCTCCTCTAGATATTCTAGCTTGTGCACATAAATGTGTTCATGGTAGTCTTCAATGATCTTTTGTATTTCTGTGGTACTAGTTGTAATATCTCCAATTTCATTTCTAATTGAGCTTATTTGGATCTTCTCTCTTCTTTTCTTGGTTAATGTCACTAATGGGCTATCAATTTTATTTATCTTTTCAAAGAACCAGCTTTTTGTTTCATTTAACTTTTGTAATTTTTTTTTTGTTTCAATTTTGCTCTGATCTTCGTTATTTCTTTTCTTCTGCTGGGTTTGGGTTTAGTTTGTTCTTGTTTTCCTGGTTCCATGAGATATGACATTAGGTGTCTATTTGTACTTGTTCAGACTTTTTGATATAGGCATTTAATTCTATGAACTCTCCTCTCAGCATCACTTTTGCTATATCCCAGAAGCTTTAATAAGTTGTATCACTATTATCATTCATTTCAAAGAATTTGTAAATTTTCATCTTGATTTCATCATTAGCCCAAAAATCATTCAAGAGCATTTAATATAATTTTCAGGTATTTGTATAGTTTTGGGGGTTCCCTTTGTAGCTGATTTCCAGTTTTTTTCTACTGTGTTCTTAGAAGATACTTGATATAATTTTTATTTTATCAAATTTATTGAGACTTGTGGCTTATTCTGTGGTCTGTCTTGGAGAATGTTCCATGTGCTGATGAGAAAAATGCCTATTCTACAGTTGCTGGGAAGAATGTTCTATAACTATCTGTTAAGTTCATTTGTTCTAAGGTATTAGTTTAAGTCTATTGTTACTTTGTTGACCGTCTGTCTTGATGATCTGCTGTCAGGGGAGCACTGAAGTCTCTCACTATTATTTTGCTGCCATCTGTCTCATTTCTTAAGTCACATAGTAATTGTTTTATAAATTTGTGAGCTCTAATGTTAGGTGCATATAAATTTAGGATTATATCTTCCTGTTGGGCTAATTCTTTTATTATCATAAAATGTCCTTGTTTGTCTTTTTGTGCTGTTGTTGCTTAAAATCAGTTTTTTTCTGATATAACAATAGGTACTCCTGCTTGCTTTTGGTTTCCATTTATGTGGAGTATTTTTTTCCACCCATTTATCTTAAGTTTATGTCTCAGGTGAGTCTCTTGAAGAAAGCAGATATTTGGTTGGTGGTTTTTTATCCATTCTGCTAGTCTGTATCTCCTAAGGGGAGTATTTAGGCCATTTACATTCAGTGTTAATATTGAGATGTGAGGTACTGTTCTGGTCATCATGTTAGTTGTTGCCCAGATACTTTTTTTTTTTTTTTTTTCATTGTGTTATTGTTTTTATAGGCCCTGTGAGGTTTATGCTTTAAGGAGGTTCTATTTTGGTGTATTTTGAAGTTTTGTTTCAAGATTTAGAACTCCTTTTAGCATTGCTTGTAGTGTTGGTTTGATAGTGGCAAATTTTGTCAGCATTTGTTTATCTGAAAAAGACTTTATCTCTCTTTCATTATGGAGCTTAGTTTCACTGGATACACAATTACTGGTGATGATCATTTTGCAATAGATTTCTGAGGAGTTCTTTGAGCTTCTAGTATTTGAATGTCTGGATCTCTAGCAAGGCCAGGGATTTTTTCCACAATTATTCCCTCAAATAAGTTTTGGAACTTTTAGACATCTCTTCTCCCTCAGGAACACCAATTATTCTTAGGTTTGGCCATTTTACATAATCCCATATTTCTTGGAGACTTTGTTCATTTTTAAATTCTTTTTTTCTTTGTCTTTGTCTAATTGGGTTAATTCAAAAGCCTTGCCTTTGAGTTCTGAAATTCTTTCTTCTACTTGTTCTAGCCTATTGTTGAAACTTTCCACTGCATTTTGTATTTCCTAAGTGTGTCTTTCATTTCCAGAGGTTCTGATTGTTTCTTCTTTATGATATCTATGTCTCTGGAAAATTTTCATTCATATCGCAGATTTTAAAAAATTTCTTTAAGTTGGTTTTCACCTTTCTCTGGTATTTTCTTAAGTAACTTAATAATGAACCCTCTGAATTCTTTATCTGGCATTTCACAGATTTCTTCTTGGTTGGATCCATTGCTGAGGAGCTAGTGTGATGTTTTGGGGTGTTATAGAATCCTGTTTTGTCATATCACCAGAATTACTTTTCTGGTTCCTTCTTACTTGGTTAGACTATTTCTTCAAATTGTTCTTGAATTTATTGTTGAATGGGCTGTTTTTTTTTTTTTAATTTCTTTTTTTTCCCTGTTAGGGATCGAACTTTAATATTTATAGTTTATTTTAGCCTAATTTGATTCTTGTTGCTTTTAGGGGTGAAGACTCTGTACGAGTTCCTTTGTTATAGCAAGACTTTTGCACTGGCTTTCCCCGATACTGGTTGTAGTAGTTATGTGCTTGGTGTGTGGGCAAGTTCACTGTCTCCTATGGGGTTGAAATGGCAGGAATCTCTTGAAGCTTATCTCATTCTCTTGTGGTGTACACTTTATGTATTCATTTAATTTTCCCCTAGTATTTTATTTATTGAGTTGGTGATCCTGGCTTCAGACCAGTAGGGGAGGTATCACTGGGTAGGCACCAATTGTAGCTAAGGCAGGTTTGTTGATGTAATACCCACTGGTTGGCAGAGGTTCCAGCCTTGATAAAGGTGACTAGATGAGCTCTCAATTAGATGTGCTGCAGTTTTATCAGGGTAAAGAGTGGGAGATACCTCAGTTCTCCTGCCAGGCCAGCAGGTAGGCTATCCACCTCACAGCCTCACTCCTGTCCCAGTGTTCCAGCTGTCCAGATCAGATAGGCACCTCTTTTCATCTGTAGTAATGTTGATGTTTCAAGTAGGGAGGAATTGTGACTGCTTCTTATACAGGCCTGAATCTGCAGAGTGGTCCTCCTGTGGGTCTTCAATCATCCTGAATTGTTCCAGAAAGCATGTCTATAGGTGCATCCACACTGCATCCTCATGGGAGAAGGTCCAGTTATGTCTGCAGTGTTGTGCCAGAGGAACAAGGACCTCTTCTCCAAGGCCCTTCATGATCACAGAGGCTGTGTGTCTGTTGAGGTAGAAGTGCAGGCCCAGCGTGGCAACTGTATCTCTGCTGTAAGAAGCTTTCAACCAGCAGAAAGATCTGGGACTCAAGGTCTGCTGTTCAGATTCTTTTGTCCCAGGGGTGATCCCTTGATGTGGTGATCTCTCCCTTCCCCTAGGACTGGGGCTTCCTAAGAGCCAGACTGCAGGGACTGTTATTGCTCTTCTGGGTCTAGCCACCCAGTGGGGATACCAGACTCTGGGCTGGTGCTGGGAAATGTCTGCAAGGGATCTATAAATGTGACCTGTCTTCAGGTCTCCCAGGAATGGATGCTAGCACCTGCTCTGATGGAGGTGGCAGGGGAGTGACATAGAATCTGTGAGATTCCTTGGTTGTAGATAGGTTTAGTGTGCTGGCTTTCTTGAGTGCTGGTTAAACTAGTAGTGAATTTGTCACCTGGACAGACTCAGGACCTCTGGTTAGCCAGTGTGTTGCAGGCAGTGGTGTTAGCTAGGATTCACAATCATTTTCTCCTTCCTGGGTGCATTGTTATTCTGCAGAGAGGTGCTGTAATGGCTTGAGTGGTAGGCCTCCAGCCAGGAGGTGGTACTTACAAGAGAACACCAGCTTCAGTGGTAGCACTGGGATTTGAGCTTGTTCTAAGTCATCCAGGGGAAGTATTCTGGTTTCTCAGGTGATAGGTGAGGCCGTAAAGCTCTCAAAAGTTTAAGTCCTTTGTGTTAAGCCACTGGGGCAGGTAAAGAAATACCATCAGGTTGGGGAAGAATTAGGCGGATATGGCTGGGTGCAGTGGCTCACACCTGTAATCCCAGAACTTTGGGAGGCCAAGGTGGGTGGATCACCTGAGGTCAGGAGTTTGAGACCAGCCTGGCCAACATGGCCAAGCTGTGTTTCTACTAAAATACAAAAAATAGCTGGATGTGGTGGCAGGCACCTGTAATCCCAGCAATTTGGGAATCTGAAGCAAGCAGATCACTTGAGGTCAGGAGTTCGAGACCAGCCTGGCCAACATGGTGAAACCCCGTATTCAGTAAAATACAAAAAAATTAGCCAGGCATGGTGGTGGACACCTGTAATCCCAGCATTTTGGGGGGCCGAAGTGGGTGGATCGCTTGAGCCCAGGATTTTGAGACCAGCCTGGGCAACATGGTGAAACTCTGTCTCTACTAAAACACAAAATTAGCCTGGCATGGTGGTACATACCTGTAACTTCAGCTACTCAGGAGGCTGAGGCAGGAGAATCGCTTGAACACAGGAGGCAGAGGTTGTAGTGAGCCAACTGAGATTGTGCTGCTGCACTGCAGACTGGGTGAAAGAGCGATGCTCTGTCTGAAAACAAACAAATAAACAAACAAAAAATAAAACGAAATGAACAAAAGAAAACGAAGAGTTAGGTGGGTCTGAGCTCAGACTCTCCTTGGGTGGGGCACAGGGGTTGTTCTCAGGCCACTAGGGTAATGTTCCAGAGGGGAATAGAACTGCCTCTGCTACACAGAAGAGTTTGCAAAGGGAGTGGGGAGTAGCTGGCAGCGGTAGGCTCCACCCAGCTCCCATGCAGTTGGCAAGGCTGGTCTCATTCCTACAATGTCCCACTAACGGTGCTTGATTTAGATCCAGACAGCCTGCACACAAAACTCAGACTTGCCTCAGGCCATAAGCTTCCCTGCAGAGACAGCAAGCACTTCTTTCAGGCCACACCCTTCCTCATCTGCCCTCAGGGTGCCCAGCTCCTGCACTTTTGTCTGCAGCACACTTCCCACTCGCCCCTGGGTTCTGTCCAAGGGAGTTTCATCCCCACTATAGAAACTATATCATGAAATTCAGTTGGGAGCTTCTTTCACCCTGTGACCCCTCCCTGAGTTTGTTGGCTCACATCCCAAAGGGCCCCTGTGTAAAATAGTCAAAATGACTTCCCTGGGCTGGCGATGGAGACTGTGAATGCCTACAAGGCACTTCCTGCTGCTGCTTCTACTTTCATATTTCACACTGCTTCCTAACACTGTTCCAGTTCTGAGTAGGTCTAAGGGCCATCTCCCATGATTTGGGTTTTCAGATTCCCCAGTGGAAATATGTGGTCAGAAGCAGGCTCTTCCCTTCTCACACTCTGAAAACTTAGTTTTCTCCTGTCTCATGGAGTAGGCTACAGTCTACTGGTTTTTTCAAAGGCTCTGTGAATTCTTTTGGTTTTCCTGGTAAGTTCCTATGGTGGTTCTTGGAAAAAAAAAGAACAATGTGAATCTTTATCCACTATTCTGTCCTTTCAGTGGGGAGAGGCATGCTAACACTGCCTTCTATCTGTCAGAGGCATGTGAACCCGAACAACTCCATCTTGAATAGGANAACTTTCCACTGCATTTTGTATTTCCTAAGTGTGTCTTTCATTTCCAGAGGTTCTGATTGTTTCTTCTTTATGATATCTATGTCTCTGGAAAAATTTTCATTCATATCGCAGATTTTTAAAAAATTTCTTTAAGTTGGTTTTCACCTTTCTCTGGTATTTTCTTAAGTAACTTAATAATGAACCCTCTGAATTCTTTATCTGGCATTTCACAGATTTCTTCTTGGTTGGATCCATTGCTGAGGAGCTAGTGTGATGTTTTGGGGGTGTTATAGAATCCTGTTTTGTCATATCACCAGAATTACTTTTCTGGTTCCTTCTTACTTGGTTAGACTATTTCTTCAAATTGTTCTTGAATTTATTGTTGAATGGGCTGTTTTTTTTTTTTTTAATTTCTTTTTTTTCCCTGTTAGGGATCGAACTTTAATATTTATAGTTTATTTTAGCCTAATTTGATTCTTGTTGCTTTTAGGGGTGAAGACTCTGTACGAGTTCCTTTGTTATAGCAAGACTTTTTGCACTGGCTTTCCCCGATACTGGTTGTAGTAGTTATGTGCTTGGTGTGTGGGCAAGTTCACTGTCTCCTATGGGGTTGAAATGGCAGGAATCTCTTGAAGCTTATCTCATTCTCTTGTGGTGTACACTTTATGTATTCATTTAATTTTCCCCTAGTATTTTATTTATTGAGTTGGTGATCCTGGCTTCAGACCAGTAGGGGAGGTATCACTGGGTAGGCACCAATTGTAGCTAAGGCAGGTTTGTTGATGTAATACCCACTGGTTGGCAGAGGTTCCAGCCTTGATAAAGGTGACTAGATGAGCTCTCAATTAGATGTGCTGCAGTTTTATCAGGGTAAAGAGTGGGAGATACCTCAGTTCTCCTGCCAGGCCAGCAGGTAGGCTATCCACCTCACAGCCTCACTCCTGTCCCAGTGTTCCAGCTGTCCAGATCAGATAGGCACCTCTTTTCATCTGTAGTAATGTTGATGTTTCAAGTAGGGAGGAATTGTGACTGCTTCTTATACAGGCCTGAATCTGCAGAGTGGTCCTCCTGTGGGTCTTCAATCATCCTGAATTGTTCCAGAAAGCATGTCTATAGGTGCATCCACACTGCATCCTCATGGGAGAAGGTCCAGTTATGTCTGCAGTGTTGTGCCAGAGGAACAAGGACCTCTTCTCCAAGGCCCTTCATGATCACAGAGGCTGTGTGTCTGTTGAGGTAGAAGTGCAGGCCCAGCGTGGCAACTGTATCTCTGCTGTAAGAAGCTTTCAACCAGCAGAAAGATCTGGGACTCAAGGTCTGCTGTTCAGATTCTTTTGTCCCAGGGGTGATCCCTTGATGTGGTGATCTCTCCCTTCCCCTAGGACTGGGGCTTCCTAAGAGCCAGACTGCAGGGACTGTTATTGCTCTTCTGGGTCTAGCCACCCAGTGGGGATACCAGACTCTGGGCTGGTGCTGGGAAATGTCTGCAAGGGATCTATAAATGTGACCTGTCTTCAGGTCTCCCAGGAATGGATGCTAGCACCTGCTCTGATGGAGGTGGCAGGGGAGTGACATAGAATCTGTGAGATTCCTTGGTTGTAGATAGGTTTAGTGTGCTGGCTTTCTTGAGTGCTGGTTAAACTAGTAGTGAATTTGTCACCTGGACAGACTCAGGACCTCTGGTTAGCCAGTGTGTTGCAGGCAGTGGTGTTAGCTAGGATTCACAATCATTTTCTCCTTCCTGGGTGCATTGTTATTCTGCAGAGAGGTGCTGTAATGGCTTGAGTGGTAGGCCTCCAGCCAGGAGGTGGTACTTACAAGAGAACACCAGCTTCAGTGGTAGCACTGGGATTTGAGCTTGTTCTAAGTCATCCAGGGGAAGTATTCTGGTTTCTCAGGTGATAGGTGAGGCCGTAAAGCTCTCAAAAGTTTAAGTCCTTTGTGTTAAGCCACTGGGGCAGGTAAAGAAATACCATCAGGTTGGGGAAGAATTAGGCGGATATGGCTGGGTGCAGTGGCTCACACCTGTAATCCCAGAACTTTGGGAGGCCAAGGTGGGTGGATCACCTGAGGTCAGGAGTTTGAGACCAGCCTGGCCAACATGGCCAAGCTGTGTTTCTACTAAAAATACAAAAAATAGCTGGATGTGGTGGCAGGCACCTGTAATCCCAGCAATTTGGGAATCTGAAGCAAGCAGATCACTTGAGGTCAGGAGTTCGAGACCAGCCTGGCCAACATGGTGAAACCCCGTATTCAGTAAAAATACAAAAAAATTAGCCAGGCATGGTGGTGGACACCTGTAATCCCAGCATTTTGGGGGGCCGAAGTGGGTGGATCGCTTGAGCCCAGGATTTTGAGACCAGCCTGGGCAACATGGTGAAACTCTGTCTCTACTAAAAACACAAAAATTAGCCTGGCATGGTGGTACATACCTGTAACTTCAGCTACTCAGGAGGCTGAGGCAGGAGAATCGCTTGAACACAGGAGGCAGAGGTTGTAGTGAGCCAACTGAGATTGTGCTGCTGCACTGCAGACTGGGTGAAAGAGCGATGCTCTGTCTGAAAACAAACAAATAAACAAACAAAAAATAAAACGAAATGAACAAAAGAAAACGAAGAGTTAGGTGGGTCTGAGCTCAGACTCTCCTTGGGTGGGGCACAGGGGGTTGTTCTCAGGCCACTAGGGTAATGTTCCAGAGGGGAATAGAACTGCCTCTGCTACACAGAAGAGTTTGCAAAGGGAGTGGGGAGTAGCTGGCAGCGGTAGGCTCCACCCAGCTCCCATGCAGTTGGCAAGGCTGGTCTCATTCCTACAATGTCCCACTAACGGTGCTTGATTTAGATCCAGACAGCCTGCACACAAAACTCAGACTTGCCTCAGGCCATAAGCTTCCCTGCAGAGACAGCAAGCACTTCTTTCAGGCCACACCCTTCCTCATCTGCCCTCAGGGTGCCCAGCTCCTGCACTTTTGTCTGCAGCACACTTCCCACTCGCCCCTGGGTTCTGTCCAAGGGAGTTTCATCCCCACTATAGAAACTATATCATGAAATTCAGTTGGGAGCTTCTTTCACCCTGTGACCCCTCCCTGAGTTTGTTGGCTCACATCCCAAAGGGCCCCTGTGTAAAATAGTCAAAAATGACTTCCCTGGGCTGGCGATGGAGACTGTGAATGCCTACAAGGCACTTCCTGCTGCTGCTTCTACTTTCATATTTCACACTGCTTCCTAACACTGTTCCAGTTCTGAGTAGGTCTAAGGGCCATCTCCCATGATTTGGGTTTTCAGATTCCCCAGTGGAAATATGTGGTCAGAAGCAGGCTCTTCCCTTCTCACACTCTGAAAACTTAGTTTTTCTCCTGTCTCATGGAGTAGGCTACAGTCTACTGGTTTTTTCAAAGGCTCTGTGAATTCTTTTGGTTTTCCTGGTAAGTTCCTATGGTGGTTCTTGGAAAAAAAAAGAACAATGTGAATCTTTATCCACTATTCTGTCCTTTCAGTGGGGAGAGGCATGCTAACACTGCCTTCTATCTGTCAGAGGCATGTGAACCAGAACAACTCCATCTTGAATAGGAGCTGGGTAAAATGAGGCTGAAACCTGCTGGGCTGCATTCCCAGATGGTTAAGGTATTCTAAGTCACAGGATGAGATAGGAGGTCAGAACAAGATACAGGTCATAAAGACCTTGCTGATAAAACAGGTTGTAGTAGAGAAGCCAGCTAAAACCCACCAAAACCAAGATGGCCACAAAAGTGACCTCTGGTCATCCTCACTGCTACACTCCCACCAGCGCCATGACAGTTTACAAATGCCATGGCAATGTCAGGAATTTACCCTATATGGTCTTAAAAAGGAAGGCATGAATAATCCACCCCTCGTTTAGCTTATCATCAAGAAATAACCATAAAAATGAGCAACCAAGTGCCCTCAGGGCTGCTCTGTCTATGGAGTAGCCATTCTTTTATTCCTTTACTTTCTTAATAAATTTGCTTCTGCTCTGCACTGTGAACTCACCCTGAATTCTTTCTTGCATGAGATCCAAGAACCCTCTCTTGGGGTCTGGATTGGAACCCCTTTCTGGTAACATATCTGTCATCTTGAAAAACAGTAGCTGTTTATTCTTTTTCATTCTTGTTTCTTCTTTCCCTTCTCACCAGATAATCTCAAATGACTTATTTTCAAGTTCACTGGTTCTTTATTCTGCTTTCTCTTGTCTTCTGTTGAGCCCTTCTATTGAATTTTCATTTTAGTGATAACGTTCTTTAATTCCAAGATTTCTATTTGGTTCTTTTAAAATGTATTTTGTATCTCTTTGTTGAAATTCTCGCTTTGCTCATGCATTGTTCTCTTGAGCTCACTGAATATTTCTATGATAGTAACTTTGAATTCTCTCTCAGATAATGTATATTTTCTATTTCTTTAAGGTCTGTGTCTGGAATTTTATCTTGATCCTTGTTTGGATTTTGTTTTATTATGTCTTCATTTTCCTTGACTTCATTTTTTGTTGGTATCTATATGTTAGAAAAAACTTTCCCTTTTTCTGATCTTCAGAGATTGGCCCTTGTATAGGAAAGGATCTTCAACAATCAATCTGGCTAGAATTGTCTTGAGTCTCTCAAACCTTCTTTCTAGTTCAAATCACGATCTTTGTTTTTAGTGGCCACCAAGCATCCTCATATGTGTTATTGTTCTGTCCTATATATCATGTGTCATTTTCCTTTCTGCTTTTAAAATTCTCTTTGTATTTGGTTTTCATCAGTTTGACTATGATGTGCTTAGGTGGGGTTTAGTTAATTTTAAAATTATAATTGTAGAGATTAATTAGAATGTTTACATACAGATTCTAACATTTCAATTTAAGACAAAGTAATATACATTGTTCATCAGTATTTAACATAGAGTTAATTTTTTTCATTGCACTAATGATGCCTGCTCTAACAGTGTTACCGGGGGTCCTTGTTCTTAGAGCTCCCAAGATGGTGGCGGGCTGCTTCCAAGATGGTGGCGGGCTGCTTCCAAGATGTTGGCAAACCTCTTGTTCTCTGACCTGGGGTTCTTGGCCTCAGGGATTCCAAGGAATGGAATCTTGGGCCATGTGGTGAGTGTTATAGCTCTGTTAGAAGCCATGGGTCATGGAAGAGAACCGTGGAACACAGTGACTAGTGTTCAGCTTGATTAGGATGAACCCGGGCGCTTAGCTGTGCAGGAGCAATGGCGAGCATTTAGGCCAACTGGGAGCAGCAATGGGCGCCTAGCTGGATCAGGAGTGCAGCGGACACGCTGCCAGATCCGGAGGGGTGGAAGTCAGCCACGGGTCTGCAACGGAGGCAAAGGGCAGTAGTGGACAGTGAGCGAAAGCTCAGCTCCAGCTGTAACAAACACAGACCAGAAGACTGTGCAGTTGCAAGATTTAATAGAGTGAAAACAGCTCCCATGCAATGGGAGGGAACCCAAACGGGGTTGCTGTTGCCGACTCCAATGCCTGGGTTTATATCCTGATCATTGTTCCTCCCACCCCGTGCTCTCAGGCGATAGATGATTGGCTACTTCTTTACCTCCTGTTTTTGCCTAATTAGCATTTTGATGAGCTCTCTTTACTACCCAATTGGTCCGGTGTGAACTAAGTTGCAAGCACCATGTTTAAAGGTGGATGCGGTCACCTTCCCAGCTAGGCTTAGGGATTCTTAGTCGGCCTAGGAAATCCAGCTAGTCCTCTCTGTCAACAGTTATAGTTTCTGTTTCTTTAAACTAGGTAATGAGCTTAATTATGACACTACAGTGAAATCTGAGTGCAGAATCCTTCTAGGGTTTTACCATTCTCCTCATCATTTCGAAAACGGCTTGCTTATATCTAATTTAATACTCACTTTCTTTTATAAAGTCTTTCTGAAGTATTCAACTTAACAGTTAAACAAAAGAGCTCACCTTTTTCCCCAAATTTCTGTTTAGTTGGTTTAATTAATATTTTAATTAAACCTGGCAATTCTGGTAACAAGTAAAATTTAAATATACAGATTAGTGGATAAATTTAACTTATATTCAGTATGCATGTAGCCTAATGGTGGAAGCAGAGTGGGGTGGGTGTGTTAGAGTCTAGTTTATTATGCTTGAGGATTTAGCACCCATTGGGCAGGACATTTTACAGATGGAATGAAGAATTTGGTTAATTTTTAAAAGTAATTTAAATGGAGCTCGTTTAAGAGATATTCTGTTTTACTTGGAAAATTCATGAAAGCAGAAACATGCGTGATTAAAACGGAGTCACAACAAGTGGATTTGTAAAATTCTAACATATATTTTTTAAAAAATTAAAAGAGTTTTAGTCTGAGCCAAGTATGAGTGACCAAGGCCTGGGACACAGCCTCAGGAGGTCCTGAGAACATGTGTTCAACGTGGTTGGGTTTCAGCTTGATTTTATATATTTTAGGGAGACAGAAGTTGCAGGCAGACATCAATCAATACATGTGAGGTATACATTAGTTCAGTCTGGACAGGTAGGACAATTTGAAGTGGGGGCTTCCAGATCATAAGTGGATTCAAAGATTTTTATGATTGGCAATTTGTTGAAAGAGTTAAATTATTATCTAAAGACCTGGAATCAGCAAAAAGGAATGTCCAGGTTAAGACAAGGGGTTGTGGAGAACAAGGTTCTTATATAGATGAAGATTCCAGGTAGCAGGATCCAAAAATATAGATGATAAGTACCTCTTATCAGACATGAAAATGTGCCAAACTCAGTTAATCTCTCTTGGATCAAGAGAAAACCTGGAAAGGCAAAGGGGTTCTCTGTAGAAAGTTGGTTTTCTCCACATGAGACAGCTTTGCAGGGCCATTTAAAAATTGTCAAAGAAGTATATTTTGGGGTAAAATACTTCTATTTCTTTCAGGACCTCCTGTCTGTCATGTGATGCTGTAGTACAGTCACTTTGGGATGTGGTATCTCATTGCTACAAAGAGTCTGTTTTATCAGCCTTAAGATCTCTGTTTTAATGTTAATGCTGGTCAGTTGTGCCTGAATTTCAAAGGAAGGAGGGTATAATGAGGCGTGTCTGACCTTCTCTTCCCAACATGGCCTGAACTAATTTTTCAGTTTTACTTTGGAATGCCCTTGGCTGACATGGGGGTCCATTCAGTCAGCTGGGGGACTTAGAGTCATGTTTGGTTTACATTATCTCCCTTTTTGCCAAGATTTCCACAACAGTTTGAGAGCTTTATCAAATTTGCTGTCACAGCTTTTCCTCATGGGTCTTACACATGCTAACAAAACATTAGGATAACTAACAAAAAACAAAACAAAAAAAAAAAATGGCAAAGGCAAAAGGGAGTCAAAAGACTCATCCCAGGAGAGTGGAAATCTTTATGCGGTTATTAAGAAATAAAATAAATGAAAATTGATAGGGTTAAAACAAAGGTATTAATATGACACTATTCAAGGTTGGGTGAATCACAAAGAGCCCCTGCTGATCCCTCAACACTAAAGGGCCCCATAAAAGTTTTCTGCATTTACCCAAGATTGGAGAAATGCTTTGACAAAGTCTGTGAACCTTCCTCATTTGGAATTTCGCGGGGCCTAATCTGTTTTTCACTCCCATTGCCTTGCTCCTCAAACTATATAAGAATTCTTATTCTAGGCCCAGGGACTATTCTGGAAGAAATAGGCACATGAAATTGTAAGGGCCAGTTTTGAGTGGTAAAATTAGTTTGGACCCCAAATCAAGAATGGGCACACAGGTGACTACACAGCTGGCAAAATAAGGGACTTTCCCTCATGAGTTATTATATGGCCCCTTTTCATCCATTTCAACAATAAAGAATATCCTGCTTCCCATAGAATTAAAAGAAAATTACTGAAAGAATATCAAGATGCCTAATGACAAAGCCTTCTGGGTATGCTCCCCGTTATGAGATTTATGCAGATAGATATGTATAAAATTTTTAAAATCAATCACCTCAAGGACAAATTACTAAACGGATCAGATAAACATTGCAACACTGAAGTGTATTTTCTTTCTTTCTTTTTTTTTTTTTTTTTTTTT
>NW_016815849.1:14417-18317 GCF_001698545.2 Rhinopithecus bieti | reverse complement strand
TTTTGTGGAATGGAGTTTTGATCTTGTCGCCCGGGCTGGAGTGCAGTGGCTGGATCTCAGCTCACTGCAACCTCTGCCTCCCAGGTTCAAGCGATTCTCCTGTCTCAACCTCCTGAGTAGCTGGGATTACAGGTGCCCACCACCACCTGGCTAATTTTTGTATTTTTAGTAGTGATGGGGTTTCCCCATGTTGGTCAGGTTGGTCTCGAACTCGTGACCTCAGGTGATCTACCTGCCTCGGCCTCCCAAAGTGCTGGGATTACAGGTGTGAGTCACTGAGCCCAGTCTAAAGTGTATTTTCAACCAGATGTTGTAATCAGATAAATTATCTCTTTACATTGTAGGAGTGGTTACACCTGCCATGCCATGTGGATACTTTAGTCACTAAGATGTTGGATTCGAGGGTTTGAACTGAAATTGAAGACAAGGGAAAGAAACACCATGAATAACTAGAAGTTGTGGAGGTAAAAAAGATAAAGTCAAATTGTGTCATGTGGAACTTTATGAGTTTAAGGAAACATTTCTGAGATTATCAGAGACAGTGGAGAAGGAGTGGAAGGGGAATGGCATAGGTGAGGCTTCAGATACTCTGCACCTGCTAAACCAGACCAGCTATGATTTTATCTATCTATCTTTTGGGCTTCTGCTTAAAAATTCATTGAAGAAGAATTGTGGTTTAAAAAAATTTGAAAAATCTTGAGTAGGTGAATAGAAATGGAAGAAGATGGCTAGTAATCTACAAGGTAAATAAATGTTTGAGGAAAATTTCTCATGGCTTCAGCTGTCAGTTTCGAACATATGGAGAATGGGTCATGGCCAAAGTGACCTAAAAGATTTTGTACATGGAGTTTAAATTATTTCCTCGGTTTTACTGAGGTATGTAGAGTGAGATTCAAGACTGGAATACTGCAATAGGTGTGTGTGCTTTATTTTTTTAAAAACCTCATCTGATAGGAGTTAAGAGTTGCAAGGTACTGTACTCCATAAGCTAAATCCATAGAACCAAGGGGAAACATGATGAAAAGCAGGTAGGAGGTATTGTTACTGAGGGAATACTATGGTTATTTTGGATGATGCTTTTCTAATATAAAAAGAAAAGAAAGATAAAACAGTAACTGCACATTTCAACTATACCAATAATGACTAGAGATATCCCCTACAGCATAGCATTCAAAAGATTGTTGATTTACTTTGCAGGACGTTTCAGCTCTCAAACAGAGGACTTTATGTGCTTTAGAATGAGAAAGGGATGGCCATGAGACAGAACTTGTACTTCCAAATAGGCAAGTACTGGACAAAGCAGCTATATGAATTTATTTCTAGAACTTACCTCATGACTTCCAGCAACATCATTTTTTTCAGATGGTGGAACTCTCTCTTATAATGGTGTATCCATTTTAGAATCTCTTCTTCCTCAAGCTTTCCCATCAGTAACATGGGCTTGGGCCATCTTCCTTCTTATAGAAAGACCACTTTATTAGAATTCATTTTCTGTGCATATTTGAACTATTCCCCACACACCAGTCACCTTAGAATGGTCTAGGCAGGACCATGATAGAGTTAGGGAGAAGTGCTCTAATTCTCTGGACTGTTTTTCTTTACCACTTCTGGAAGATAAAGTCAGAAGGCCAGGATTTGGTGCATGGGAAACTGGGTTGTTCCAGAGACAGGTATAAAGGCAGAAGATGCATGGTCTTTCCATATTTGAGCAGAGGGAATTCTTAAAGCTTTAGCCCTATCAGTCAGGATAGGAGACTCCACAGAAAGATTTGCAACCAAAGCATCTAAGTATAACAGTGGACATTTGCCTTTAGTGTTCTGTTGTGTAGTACGGTAAGGACAGGTACAAATTCAGTGAGTCAGCTTGGGTACATTTTACTAAAATTAAGAGGAGCAATAGTAACTGAGTAAGACAGACTACCACAGCATTCATGAAAGCAAATAAAGGGGAAACTGTGCTCAGAAGCCTGTCATAGACTGTGATTTCAAAATGTCCAATAAAAAGTCAAGTATGAATCCATGGTCCGAGACTCTAGAAAAGAAGATAGCTCCAGAAAGATGGGAAACTCAGAAGGGGAGCTCATCATTCCTGAATGACTCCAATAAGCAAGTTAAAGAAGAAGCATAAAAAAATTGTTGAATGGCTATATTCAACAAATGGTGTTGGGAAAACTGGATATACCCATGTAAAAGAATGGAGCTGGACCCTTACCTTATACCATATATAAAAATTAACTCTGAATAGATTTAAAAAAGCTAAATATAAGACCTAAAACTCTATGAATTTTAGAAGAAAACATAGGGGAAAAAGCTTCATGACAATAGATTTGACAATGATTTCTTGAATATGACACCAAAAGCATAAGTAATTTATCTAAATTGGACTACATCCAAATTAAAATGTACATCGGAAGACACAATTGACAGAGTAAAAGGGAAATCTATTGAATGGGAGACCATATTTGCAAATCTGATAAGGGGTGAATATCCAAAATATAACAACACTTCTACAACTCAACAACAACAAAAAAAACCTAAATAAAAAATTAGCAAAGGACTTAAATATACATTTTCCCAAAGACATACAAGTGGCCAATAAGCATATGAAGAGATACTCTACATGACTAATCATCAGGAATATGCAAATCAAAACAACAATGAGATATCACTTTGCATACATTAGGATGGCTACTGTCAAAAAAGCAGAAAATGTCAAGTGCTGGTGAGGATGTAGAGAAACTGAAAGCCTTGTTCACTGTTTGTGGAAATGTAAAATGGTATAGCTACTATGGAAAACAGTATGGGAGTTCCTCAAAAAACTAAAAGTAGAACTACCATAAGATCTATTAATTCTGCTTCGAGGTATATATCCTCCAAATTTGAAAGCAGGGTGTTGAATGCTTCTTCGATTATTGGTGCTATGATCACCCATGTTTACAGCAGCATTATTTATAATAGCCAAAAGATGGTAGTAACCAAATGTCCGTAGACAGGTGAATAGATAAACAAAACGTGGCATGTATTAACAGTGGAATATCATTCAGCCTTTAAAAGGAAGGAAATGCTGACCCATGCTACAACATGGATGAACCTTGAGGACACTATGCTAAATGAAATAATCTAGTAACAAAAAGAAATATGTTGTATGGTTTCATGTATCTGAAGTATCTAGTCAAACTCATAGAAAGTATAATGGTGGTTTCCAGGAGATAGAAGGATGAAGACATAGATAGTTGTTTAACGGTTATGGAGTTTCCTTTTGTTGAATGAAAAAGCTCTGAAGATCTGTTGCACAACAATATGAATATACTCTACATTACTAACTGTATACTTAAAATAGTAAAGATAGTAGATGTTTTATGTTATGTGTGTTGTAGCACAGTTAAAATTAAAACATTTAAATGTGACCATGAAATAAACATTCTGATCATCTCAGTTTTAAGAAAGTCTTGCAAAAAAAAAAAGTACCTAACCATGATGTATACTAAGTGTCAGTGAGGAGTTAAGGAAAGATTGTTAGAAAATTAAAGCTCTGTATATTCAGGAGACCCATCTCACATGCAGAGACATACATAGGCTCAAAATAAAGGGATGGAGGAAGATCCACCAAGCAAATGGAAAACAAAAAAAGGCAGGGGTTGCAATCCTAGTATCTGATAAAACAGACTTTAAACCAACAAAGATCAAAAGAGACAAAGAAGGCCATTACATGATGGTAAAGGGATCAATTCAACAAAAGGAGCTAACTATCCTAAGTATATATGCACCCAATACAGGAGCACCCAGATTCATAAAGCAAATCCTTAGAGACCTACAAAGAGACTTAGACTCCCACACAATAATAATGGGAGACTTTAACACCCCCCTGCCAACATTAGACAGATCAACAAGACAAAAAGT
>NW_016815849.1:6155-11960 GCF_001698545.2 Rhinopithecus bieti | reverse complement strand
TGACCCAGTCATCCCATTACTGGGGATATACCCAAGGGATTATAAATCATGCTGCTATAAAGACACATGCCCACGTATGTTTATTGCGGCACTATTCACAATAGTAAAGACTTGGAATCAACCCAAATGTCCATCAGTGACAGACTGGATTAAGAAAATGTGGCACATATACACCATGGAATACTACTATGCAGCCATAAAAAAGGATGAGTTCGTGTCCTTTGTAGGGATATGGATGCAGCTGGAAACCATCATTCTCAGCAAACTATCACAAGAACAGAAAACCAAACACCGCATGTTCTCACACATAGGTGGAAATTGAACAATGAGATCACTTGGACACAGGAAGGGGAACATCACACACTGGGTCCTGTTGTGAGGAGGGGTTTGGGGGAAGGATAGCATTAGGAGATATACCTAATGTAAATGATGAGTTAATGGGTGCAGCACACCAACATGGCACATGTATACATATGTAACAAACCTGCACGTTGTGCACATGTACCCTGAAACTTAAAGTATAATTTAAGGGGGGGAAAAAAAAAGAAAGTAACAACAAAAACCAGAAGAAAGAAAAAAGAAAAAAAATTAAAGCTCTGATTGAGCTGAGAGTGTGGAAAGAAGAAAGAACATACCTAAAGTTCTTTCCTCAAATATGTAATGAGAGAGTTCAACCGACGGGCTTAATTTTTAAGGCGAGTGGCATATGATAACAGATGATCCCTAGAAGGCCAATGTAGTCCATTGATATTTTACTCCTCTCCTTTCTCTCAATAGAAATGGCCTTCAAAATTCAACACTGATTGACAGTAGGCTCATTGTTTTCCTCAGGTCTTTGTAGATATGAGTACAACCAGAAGCATGGGTTGTGATTGCTTTCTGCTTTGCTGCATCCATTTTTTACCTGCTACCAACACTATGCTAGTGGTAGACTCTAGAACAGTGTCTGATTCGTAGTAGGAGCTTAGTAAACATAGATTTGGTTGTCCAAAGTATCTCTGGATACTGAGTCCTTAAGGTATTATGTTTACACAGCTACTGTTTGCTTTAATTTCAGGTCCAATGTCTAATAGGCAATTATGTCTCATGAGTCCTAGCCTGGATACCCAAAGCTTAAAAGTTGCCTCTCAAGCAGTTTTTGTATCATTCGTTTTTTTGCCATCTAAACTCAAATACATCAGCTTAGTTTAACTACAGAGCAAAGAATGCCAAATGCACAAAATCTTTCCTTTGGAAATATGTTTTTTTGAAAATTCAATTTAATTTAAAAATTGTTAATGGCCCTCTTTATATCTGTCTACATTCTTTGGCATGCCAGAGGGTTTGGCTAGCTGTGTATGCCACAGATGATAGGCTACACTTTAAGCAAATCTAATAAAGAAAAACTCAGAACATATAAAACATCAGTGTACTTTGCTCCAGAGGTTTTCAGCGTGTGTGCAGGGGGCTTTGTAAAGCTTCACACATTCCTATATTCCTCATCTCTCCTTTTACTAGCTCTTTAAATATTCAGGCACTAAGCCATATAGAGCCTTAGGGAGAGGCGTGAACAGGTTATATACTTAAAAAAAACCTCACAGATGATTCTGAAACATGTATTTGTTTTAACAAAGGTTAGATTAACAAAGTTACTTGTCAATGATGCCACAAGGAAGGTGTATATTTTAACTCTATTCATTGGGAAAACATAGCTAAATTTACAGTAATTCAATTCACACTTCAGAAACACATCTACTGCTTAATGTAAAGATTGTATGGAAGTGTGATTGTCGATTCAAGCCTTCCAAGCATTCTCTCTTTCATTCAGCACTGTTTGCTGACTTCTATCAGAGAAGAATCAGATCCTGGATAATGAGGAAGTGTGAAGAAAGGAGATTTATAGGAAAAGGCTTATGGGTACAGATGGTAGATCTCCCCACACCCTACCTGTTTTCCATCCATAAAGGATAGAAAGGTCAGACTTTTCTTAGGCTGGTACCTCATCATATCTGTGGTGGAAATAGAGCCAAGGGATGGGTGGAGCTTCCTCTATAGAAAGAAGGGTAGGAAAGGGAGTGAAGGAAAGAATAAAGAAACTCTTTGAGCACTTGCCACTATATGGCCTGATGATAAGACAGCAGCAACATTGCCTTTGGTTTCTCAAAAAGCAGCATAACTAACGCGGCCTGTTTGAATCTTTTGAGTGCCTTCTGGCAAACAATAGTATGAACTTTAATCAATATGTAAGAGTTCAGTATAGGTCCTGCTAAATTTAACAAAGCAACAAGGAATGAGTTCATTTACTTAAATGATAGTGGGATAATTTGAGATTACTATGGAGAAAAATTGACTTAAACCTATACCTCATGTGACATATCCCAATCAAGAACACAAAAATTAAAGTGTGAAATATTCAGAAAAATGTAATTACATGGCTAAAAAAAAACAAGAGAAAATAGAACACTTATTCAGCCTAGGGAGGGAGATAATATTTGATTAAAGTAGGAAAATAAATTACAAAGGAAAAGATAGGCAGTGTGATTGCACAAAAATTAATACTACTAAAATGCAACAAAACCATGACAAAAGTTAAGTGACAAAAGAGAAAACTATATTTAATATATATAATGGCAGATGCATTTCTAAAATGTACTAAGAGTTTTTATAAGTTTACATTAAGTTCCCTGTGGACAGTGGTCAAAAGATGTGAAGAATGATTACATAAGATGAAGCATCATTAGTATATTAACATAGGAAACTGCAGTCTTGCCAACGAGAAAAGAAGTGCAAATTGGAACAGCAATGACATGTCACTTTATACCTCCAAAATTAGCAACAATAAAGGAGCATTATTAAAACCAGCGATGGGACTATTGGGGAAATTAACACATTTATGTATCTCTAGTGGCATTGTAAATGATTTTGGTCAATTTGATGAGCAATCTGGTACTTTTTAGCAAGAGCCATAAAATGTTCATACCTTTTTAATAAATAATCTCACTCTTGGATAGGTTTTAAAGATATTATTCAAAAGAAAGAAAGCATTATGTATTACATATTATTATGGAAAACTGGACATATCCCAAACAGCCATTAACAGAGAAATGGTTATAAAATTATGGCATTTTAAACTTAATGAAAATGTTTGCAACTGATGAAAATGATAAAAATGAAAAGTACTGGGATACATTGAAGGATATAAATAAAATTAAATTATTAAAAATAAAATGAAATATAGGAGCCTAGCTTAAGAAGGTCTAAAGGGGCTTGGAGCTGTGTACTCTCTATGACCTATTAAGATTGACCCACGAGGAGTCCTTTTCTAGGATGGAGCCCCATATTGAGGAGGAAATCCTGGAGGTTGAGTACAATTAGAACATGTTAGAAACAATGGAGAGGAGGGAAAAGGAAGGTCCAAATCAAAGACAAGGAGGGAAAAAGATAAAGAAAATCTCAGAAAACAAGTGGCCATATTGTTTAACATTACACAAAAATAGCGACAGGGTGTCTTTTGAAGTTAGAAAATCCAGCTGAATCATGCCTGTTTCTAAAAGATGAGTCAAAGCCAATTCACATTAAAATGAGCAACAAAACGTGTTAAGGTAAAACCTCATAAGAAGTAATTACAAGAAAAGAGAATAAGGAGCAAAGTAATATCCCTAAATACCATGAAAATGTATCAGAAAGGCATGCTTAAAAAACAGATCAAATTTATATTATTTTGAAACAAACTAAAACATATTAAGAACATGATACAAGATATGGACAAGCAATACAGACAGTCCCCAACTTATAATGGTTTGACTTACAGTTTTTCAACTTTATGATGGGTTTATTCAGACATAACCCTATTGTAAGTCAAGGAGTAGCTGAACAAATGATAATTAGAAAAACTCAAAAATTGGGTAACCAAACTCAAGAATTAGAAACTAAAAAAAAAAAAAAAAAGAAATGAAGAGTAAACTAGAAGAAATACAAAAGATAATAAGTACAACAAATAATGTCTTACCAGAAACAGAACATTAAAAGGTAAAACTTGAAAAAAATAAACATAAGTGAAAATATGAAATAACTTGAAAGAAAATTACAAGAATGGAAGGTAAGCAAAAATGATCCAACATACAGATATTAGAAATCTGTGAAAGGAAACTGAAGCAAGTGAACAGAACAGATACATACAAAACATACATGTACACACACATACTTACTTAACTACACATTGAAAAAGCACACTCACTGTGTACCTGAGAATACTGACTGAGAGTGACAAACAAGGAATATATTCTACTAAAGTTACTGGGCATTAAAGAAATTGATAAAAACTTCAAGCATCCTAAATAAAGCAAGGCTTATAAGGAAAAATAAAATCGGACTGTCATTAGACTTTTCAACAGCAATTATTTATGCCACAAGATAATTGAATAATATTTTAAGGTATGTAAAGAAAGAACATATGAACCAGGAATTTTATATCCACGAACACAGATCTTCCTGTATACAATGAACAAATTGTCAGCAATATATAGGAGCTAAAATACTTGTTTGCATAAGTCCTTTCTGAGGAAAATAATGAAAAATGAATGTTAAACAATTAAAACTTGTTAGACATCTCTAGATAGATACCAACATAAGTATTGGTGATATGCATTAAATATGCAATTACTCCTAGAATTAAGTCTAAATGAGAGTTAGGAGAGAGTATTGTATGGCTATATGATGAGGCATTTTAGGTACAGTACAACAGACAAAAATTGGAGAAGAAAGGGGTTAGCACATGCAAAATCCTAAATTATTTTCAATAACCATTTTGGCAGAGACCATAATAGTATTGTTATACAGATATTATTGTGTGTGTACATGGAAAAGAGCAAATGAGTACAGAATGTCCTAAGTCATGTATTCTCAATGGGACTAATATTACTCTCAAGAGGGCAAAGAATGATTCTTGGGGAGTGAAAAAAGTCATCCACTTGTTATATATAAACAAGGAAGTGGATAAAGTGCAGATATATATAAAGTGCAGATATACATACAGTATGGTAACAAATACACAGTATATCTATGGTATTAAAATTTAATGGTGGAGGGCTATTAGGAAAAACATATATCAAAAGCTATTTGGGGGCATCATTAATGAATAAAATATCGAGAAGCAGTGTTTTAAGTCTATCATCTCTGTGTCAGTGAGAAAATTGACTCTTAATGTGGAAGAAAGGAAATACAAATGAAATATAAAAGACATTAAAAACCATGTCATCCTGAATTTAAAACAAATATCAGTATGAAAACATGAGATATTTTGTCTTTAAATATGTATTCCCTTGCTTAGTACACTAAAAAGGTTTAGAAACAATGATGAATCTATTAGCAGTGAGCACCCCTGGTGCCCAAAAGAAGCCAGGGCTCTTGGGAAAAAATAGTTGATTCCAGGTCTGAGGTAGGAAATGAACAAGATAAACCCCAAACATCCTAATATCCTTGATAAGAAACTACTAAGTAATATTAATGTCATGCCAAAATGACTTGGGAACCCATTGAAATAAATTCTCACTGACCAAAGTTACAGATTGTGCTACAATAATTATGAGAATTTCAATGAGTTGAAAACCACCAAATAGGATTATTTAATAAGTTCATAATTGTTTTAAAAATAATAATTGATGGTTTTTTAAGGATGATAAGATACGGGCAAAAAATAAAAATAAAAAAGAAGCCAACATTTATTATCTTTCCTATATAGGATGAGAGAAAGTTTTTTTTTATATATAAAATCATTTCCATCATCAGATATCAGCCAAAATGGTAAAGACCTCTGAAAATTCTCTC
>NW_016815849.1:0-5479 GCF_001698545.2 Rhinopithecus bieti | reverse complement strand
AAAAAAAAAAAAAAAAAAAAAGAAAGCGACCAGACTCCAATCACAGTGGAAACCAGCATCTTGGCAGCCACTAGATGGGGCAGAACAGAGTTGGAGCTCCATCAAAATTCCTTTCCTAAAGAATTGTGGTTATTTGAAGTGTCTGGTGGTTTCCTGGAAGACTTCACTTGCAAGGGTGTTTTTAGTAGACCCGGAATAGAGATCACCTATAGTGCAAAAAGCCCTTTCCCTGGAGAAGTGTGTTGAAAATATTGGAAGACAATTGTTGAAGCTTGAATCTTCCTGAAGTAGTGGATGACAAATGGGGTAAACAATTGGCTAACCAGAGAGCTTAAAAGGAAAAGCGGGGGAATGAGATGTCAATAGGAACTTTGAAAAGCTACAACATGTTCCTGAGACTCTAGAAGGATGCACACATTTGAAGAACTGTGCACATGCACAGTAAGAAAGTCTCACACTCTCCGTGCCAGCTAACATACGTTTATTGCACAAGGAGGAAGGGGAGGCTAAGGCATAGCTGAAAACTGCCTGACTGGGAATTGAAAGCATGTCCCAGCACACACACACAGAGCCTCTAGGAAAAGACTGGAAGGTTTATTATTTCCAGGCATTTAAGGAAATCTCTGTCTAATCATTAACTGATCACCAAACTAACGCAGCTGAGACTTTAGTGACCACTTGACTGCACGCAGCAAAGAATGCAAACTTTACAAAATTAGTTCAGAAAAGTTATTAAAGAGCAATAACAACAATAAACAGGGTGATGATGGCACAACTTTGTAAATATACTAAAAATCATGGAATTGTGTATTTTAAAATAGTTACTTTTATGGTATATAAATTATATCTCAATAAAAATATTCCAACCAATAAATGAAAATAAAATTATAGAATGTGTTCATTTTGCAAAATGAACATCAATGTCTGCAAACAACAAAAAAAGTGAAAACCTGAGACTGAACAAGGCCAGGATCCACCGGTAAATACAGAAGAGCATATGGAAGTGCACCATGAGTATGTAATCAGCAACATGCAGACTGTGGGAACTTCTACAGGTAAAACAGCCTGGGTTCTTTAGCATATAAATGCTAGGGAAAAGAAATGGACAGAGGAAGAACCTATAGATTAATATAAGTTTACAAGACATATCAGGTTTTTTTTTTTTTAATGGGTAAGATTATATTATAGTGTCTAGCAATTCACCTTTGGGTGATGAAACCATAAAGAGTGCAGTGAAATGATTAGTATAAAGTTCAGGATACTATTTACGTCTGGAGGGAGAGAAGAGGCCATATTCATGACTGGGCATTTGAAGAAACTTGTGGGGTGACTGGTCATGTTTTAAGCTAGTAGTGTTTATAAGGGTATTATTCATATAATAATTTACTAAGCTCTACCTTTTGTGTGTGGCTGTGTCTTTGTCTTAAAATAAGAGGGTAAAATGACCTACATAAAGCCAAAGGTTGGAAGAGGTCAGAACAATAATATGAGTTAGCATATTTCAGCAAGTAAAATTAATGATACAGAAGGTTAATGTTTAGAAATTGACTTTCTATCCCATCCTAAAACTCAAATGGAGGAATTGCAAAAGAAAATCATCTTATACTGTATCTAGAATAGCTGTATCCTAACTTAATTTTAAATGGGACCTGTTTAAATGGGCCACTCTACACAAGGAACATCCATCTTATACCCACGAATTGTCTAAGAAGAATACTTAATTTAGTCAGTTCCTACAGTCATTTTTCAAAAACTACAAACAATGAGACCTTTATTTGAGGATGTCATGTTGATTCAGGATCCTTGATGCAGAATTTCAATCTTGTCAATACTCAAGGGAGTTCCTGACACCAGTTATTCCAGAGTTCCTCTTCTCTCCTCAAGCCTCCACCCACCCCCAGCCTTAGCAGATTATCTCTCCTGCTTTGCTGAGACTGAGTCCTTTGTATATCCTCTTATCTCTACCTCAACTCATCTCTACCTCAAGTCATCTCTATACATGTTATCTCATTCTTCTCTCCAGTCTCAGAGGAAAAGCAGGACTCTTCCACCTCTGCCTCAGTTTTCAAATGTCTGTTAAATCGTTCAGTTTTGATGTATTGCCATTCACATCTTATTTTCATCAAAGACACCCCCAAAGTACCCAGCTTGGGAGACTGGAAGATTCTTTGTGCTATTGATGCCAAGGACAGATATAAAGGAGATTGCAGTGAGATTGGATTTGGTAAATGAAGAACTCCATTTAGGATATGATCCATTTGGAAAAAAGGCAAACCAGCACAAGTGAAGATCCATGGCTTGTGGCATATTTGCTATTAACCTGTCCCTGTTATTATGTTTTATTTTAAAAATATTTCTTGTTCGCCTAGTATGTGCAAATGCACTGGGTTCTATGGGGAAGATTGACCACAGATTAATGGCACATAGTCCCCAAGGAGCTAACGATCCTGAAGGAACTAAAGTATTTTAATATAAGTAATATACAAGGGAACAGGTCAAGGCAAGGATGAGGTGACTGTTGGGGTGAGTGGGAACAAACAGAATGCTGAGTGTGGGATAAACATAGGAATAGGCACTAGGAGGTTTTCCAATTGGGATGTTCTGGACAGCATTGCCATGTTCTGTACTCAATAATTCTTTAGGACAGCTGGAAAAAAAGGTAGCTCTTCTGTACATCACTTAACCCCTCCCTCTCTAGTATTTTAGAACTTTTTCTCCATAGTCATTCTGGGAGGTGGGTACAAAGACATATAAACCGTAGCATCTGACCTCAAAGAGCTTACTTTCTAGTTTAAGAGATAAGGCATATCTGTAGAACTACAGACAAATCACAATTATTTAAGGGGTGCTACAGAAGTAAATATTACTGGAATGCACAGGCTTGGCCCATAGCAAGGGCTCAATAAATATCTGAGGGATGCATGACTACTGAGTTAACACAGACCCATTAGTCCTGATGATCCTGTCTTGGGGATGTTTGTTCTTCTTCTTCCCACAGCCATTGCCCAAGTTCCTGCTGACATTTCTTGTGTGGACTCTGCAGAGTCAAACAGGCCTAAAGTTCTGGTCTTTCATCAGTCACTTAGAGCTTCTGACTTGATGGAATAATTTGATTTTTCTCCTTCCTCCTGAAACATACTAAGCATTTTTCAACTAATAAAAAAGTGACCTCGAAGGCACTGTGAATTTGGTAAAATCCATGTTTGGCACAGATGCCCCTGACAGAATGAATGCTAGTTTTATTTTAGTGTTCGCATAATGTAGTTTATAAAGAGACTGTATTTTTTGAAATTTCTCAGCAAAGAAGAATGTAAATGTCTCCTAGTCCTTTGTACATTGCTGAGTGGATGGAACAAATAAAGAGACAACTGGAAGTCACTCAGTCACCAATACAAGGTCCTATAGACTCTTGATAGTAAGAAAATACTGATATTTTTGGTCCTGGTGCAAATGGTCCTCAGATGTGAGTTCAGAGCTCAGCCAAGTAGTGTTTTAGTAATTCAGGAAGCAGCCATCCCAGAAAGCATCCAGAGAGATGGATCTGCCCTGTTCACATGTGTCTCCCCAGTATCTATCATTGTGCCAGGCACACAGTAAGTAACCAATCAGTATGGGTGGTGTGGATGAAATAGGGGCAGGGGAGCTCCTCAGCATTTGCTACTGAACTGAGAGTCGAGTAGTTGGCTTCGAGTCCTGGTCTGCCCCTTTACCGTCTCTGAGACATTGGAAAAATCTTTTCTGCCTCCAGGACCTCAGTTAACCCATCTGAAAAATAATTTTCAATGTTCTTTGTGTTCTCAAGTTCTACATCTTGTAGGAATAAGTGTGACTCTTCACAATGAATCTGCAGAAAGTCTCCCCGATTCAATGAACTCTCTATTTGACCCAAGAAAAGGCAGAAAATAGATTTCTTCAGATTACAGTATAACGTGCAAACCTGATGTTGTGTTTATGCCTAAAAACAGCCTTGTCTGTGACTGGGATGTTGGATGCTCGTGATGTATTATTTGAAGAATGACTATCTTCTTATTAGGATAAAGACATGCCCTTCTGAAAACCCTTATTACCACACAAAATCTCCAACAACCAGCCAGGGAGTCATTTATTCATGAGGCCATAGCACCCAGATATTCCACTGATGAAATGTTCTGTCCTTGGCATAAAACTTGTTCAGAATGGTAATTAGAATAGAGACTCCAAAATATTAGAACCATTCAATGTCAGCCTCAGGGGTCTACTAACTCATGTTGGAAATGATCTTGCTGCTTTTAATCAAGAACTAAGCTACACAGACATCCTTTTTTGGTTGCGACTTCAGTATAGAAAGAACAATGCAAACGTTGGCACTTTGATACGACCTTCAGCTTCTAAAAGAATCATGGGAACTTTTCTCCCCAAGGCCCAGAGCAGGCATCACAAAACAATTTATTAGGGTGTGCTTGTATATCTTGAAGTCTTATCTAATTGGTGTTCAAACGTGTTGCTGCCTCTTCTTTTCCCTTATCTCTAAGGGCTCCCAGCAGAGAGGAGGGAACATCTGTTAATCACTCCTCCCCTCTTCCTACACACACACTTGCATGCATAGACTCATGTGAAGACCACACACCTCTCTCACCCCATCCCACTTAATCCCTACACACACTTGGGGCCTTGGAATACAATTGTTTTAGATCAGAAACATCAGCTGGGTTAACTCCCTCATTTTATAGATAGAGAAACTGAAGCTCAAAAAGAGAAGAATTAGGATTAAAAACTGTTCTGGTACTGTCAGCACTATGTCTCTGTATTTTCCCACCAGAAGCTCAAGGTTTCAAAGAAGAGCAAAAGCTCTTCAACTTAATACATACGTCCTTCACTGTCTTTGTATAAACAACATTGTGCTAAGTCCCAAAAGTGGTTCACAAGGGAGTGAAATATAATCCTGATCCAGTGGGGATAAATGGAGATGTATATAAATATATTTAGTACAAGCAGATTACTAAGTGTTCTCATAGAGGCACCAAGTGATTTGGAGACTTAAGTCAGAAGACATTTGTTTGAATTGAATTATAAGAGGTTGTTTGGTTTAGGGTACCTCTTCCAGACTTCATGGAGAGGTTTCCCCATGATGCTTTGAGAGACTAAAGATGATATTAGTGTTAGCATTGATATTGTTCTTTCTGCACATGATTAGAGAAACCTCAAAATACTTCTAATTAAAACAAATACTATGTTTTGCCTCTGAAAGCATCAAAAAATAAAAGAATAAAAATATGTAGTTTTGATGAGCATGTGAAGAAATGGGAATGTGCATACATTACTGTGGGTAATTATGTTGTTGTATTTGCTCTGGAGAGCAATGTCAAAATAATATATTGAGAGCATTAAAATTGTGTATATCTTCTATCCCAACCTATTGGACTTCTAGAAATATTTCCTAAAGGAATATGTGTTTGTTGTATATATAATTATATATGTATTTAATTGATTGTGTGTATAT
>NW_016815848.1:0-1727 GCF_001698545.2 Rhinopithecus bieti | reverse complement strand
ATAGTATGTCATTTATGTAAACAAATTTCCTAAATACATACATAATAGTGGCACAATATTGCATTGAATGAATAAATCATACTTGAAGGCTCCCTGAAAATAAACATTTGATGGGCTTTCAATTTTGGCTATAATTGCTGTTTCAATATTGTTTTGGCATGTGCTGGTTTTGTCTATTGAAGATTATTCCTTCAGGAAAAAAATTCAGATTCAGACTTATTTTGGGAAATATTTAACTCCATTAGAGGTTCATGATTTATCTCACTAAATGCTTTGCAAATAGATTGTATCACTTATAATGCCTTGAGCAATGTGCATTGTTACATCTTTAATAATACTTTTACAATGCTAGTGTATCTTACTATTTTATAATCTTTTGAAGTTATGCATTGAACACTTTTAAATTGGGAAAGGGGAGCAGAGAAGTACAGTACAGACCCTTTAGATTGGCTACCATAAATTGTTAGGATTTTTTTTTTTTTTTTTTTTTTTTTTTTGAGACGGAGTCTCGCTCTGTCGCTCTGTTGCCAGGCTGGAGTTCAGTGGCGCCATCCCAGCTCACTGAAATCTCCGACTCGCTGGTTCAAGCGACTCTCCTGTCTCAGCTTCTCGAGTAGCTGAGATTACAGGCACGCCCCAGCACGCCCAGCTAATTTTTGTATTTTTAGTAGAGACGGGATTTCACCATGTTGGCCAAAATGGTCTCCATCTTTTGACCTCGTGCCTTGGCCTCCCAAAGTGCTGTGATTACAGGCATGAGCCACAGCGCCTGGCCAATTGTTAGGACTTTTACAGAAGTTAGACTTAAAGTATGTAATTAATAGGAAAAGAAATGTAGACTATAAACACTTCATTTCAATATCTAATAAATTATGTCCCTTTCTCCTGCACTCTGCATCTATTGCATACTTATTTAAAGTTGTATTTTGTTTTATGCATCAAGTAACTGCTGTAGGAAAATACATATCTTTGGAAATTTAGAGGTCAACTTACTGGCAAGTTATTGTGTTTTAGGAAATGGAGGTGGGATCTTAAAATTAATAACAGTTGTGTAGGCTACAGATAGACCCAAGTATTAACATGTGGGGAAGGATTTGTAAATCACTATACAAATTTGGTGTAGCTTACAAAAACATAAGCTGGTATTCATATATAGTTGCTATTATGGATAAAAAAGACAATAAGATTCACAAATAGGAAAAACTGAAGAAAAAAGGAGATGAATACTGAAGAAGGGAAAGCAATTTTAGGTCATAGGTATTAGCAACTCATATGACTCCACTATTCTAATCTGAGATGTATGTACTTATTGTCTAAGCAAACTCAAAGTTTCAGATTAAACATTAATTATTGATTCTTTACTTTGGGACCACACTATTGAAATAATATTGATATTATTGTGTTGGAAGCAAAAAAAATATAGGCTCAAAAATCACCTAAAAAGAATCCTGACAATGATAAAATATTATTCAGCACTGACATTTTCCTTAAGGTGATGATTTTCCCCATTCAAATTCCTAAAAATGTGTGATACCGCACAAAGCTAATATATTTATGGATGATTTTACTCAGACAAGATTTCCATGGAATCTGTTGACAAGAAAATAGCTTAATAAAATAAAGGGAGAAAGAAAAGATTGAGGGAGAAAGATACTAAGTGAAAGTAAATCCTAAAAGATTAATCAATGGTTGTATCTAGAGATTTAACTGAAGCTTTTAAATTAGAT
>NW_016815847.1:0-2681 GCF_001698545.2 Rhinopithecus bieti | reverse complement strand
TGCGGCAAGGGCGGGCTTGGGTGGGCGGGGCCTGCGGTGGGGACGCGCTGGGCTCCTGGAGCCCGCAGCAGCTTCCTTCGCTCAGCTGAGGTGAACCAGCTACAGTCTTCCCTTTCCACACCGAGCGTACTGGGTTTGAGGTAATTAAGCAAATAGGGAGCAGTATGCTAATTGAGTCTCTGACGACTTAATGTTTAGTGGAAACCCTTTGTGGAATTGTCCAGCTATTTCATATTCTGGTGCACTATGCTTAAAGCACAATGGAGAGCCCCGCCACGCCGCCAGACTCGTGGGTTTGTATGTTGTACTCATTTTAGCCTGGAAATGAACTCTCATTTATAAAGGCTATATATATAATTATATTATGTTTAAATAATTTATACAAATATATAAATTTTTATTTCCATATTATTTCCATAGGTTTTTGGGGAACAGGTGGTGTTTGTAAGTTCTTTAGTGATGATTTGTGAGATTTTGGTGTACCCATCACCGAGCAGTATACACTGAACCTAATTTGTACTCTTTTATCCCTTACCCCCTCCCCAACCTTTCCCCCTGAGTCCCGAAAGTCCATTGTGTCATTACTATGCCTTTGCATCCTCAAAGCTTGGCTCCCACTTATGAGTGAGAACATACGATGTTTGGTTTACCATTCTTGAGTTACTTCATTTAGAATAATAGTCTTCAATCCCATCCAGGTTGCTGCGAATGCCATTTATTCATTCCTTTTTATGGCTGAGTAGTATTCCATCGTATTTTATATCTATATATCTATATATATATATATATCTCACAGTTTCTTTATCATTCATTGATCAATGGGCATCTGGATTGGTTCCACATTTTTGCAATTGCAAATTGTGCTGCTATAAACATGCATGGGCAAGTATCTTTTTCGTGTAATGACTTATTTTCCTCTGGGTAGATACCCAGTACTGGGATTACTGAATCAAATGGTAGTTCTACTTTCAGTTCTTTAAGGAATCTCCCCCCACTGTTTTCCAAAGTGGTTGTACTAGTTTACAGTCCCACCAGCAGTGTGGAAGTGTTCCCTTTTCACCGCATCAACACCAACATGTATTTTGTTTTATTTTTTGATTATGGCCATTCTTGTGGGAGTAGGGTGGTATGGCATTGTAGTTTTGACTTGCAATTTCCTTATCATTAGTATTGTTGAGCATTTTTTCATGTTTGTTGGCCATTTCTGTATCTTCTTTTGAGAATTATCTATTCATGTTTTTTTGTTTTTTTGTTTTTTCTTGAGACAGAGTTTCTCTCGTGTTGCCCAGGCTGGAGTGCAATGGCGCAATCTCGGCTCACTGCAACTTCCGCCTCCCGGGTTCAAGCCATTCTCCTGCCTCAGCCTTCCGAGTAGCTGATATTACAGGCATGCACCACCACACCAGGCTAATTTTGTGTTTTTAGTAGAGACGGGGTTTCTCCATGTTGGTCAGGCTGGTCTCAAACTCCCGACCTCAGGTGATCTCCCTGCATCGGCCTCCCAAAGTGCTGGGATTACAAGCATGAGCCCCGCCCCAGCTCTTTTCATGTTTTTAGCCCAGTTTTTGTTAGGATTGTTTGGTTTTTTTCTTGATGATTTGTTTGAGTTCGTTGTAGATTCTGGAAGGTAGTCCTTTGTCAGATGTATAGATCATGAAGATTTTCTCCCACTCTGTGGGTTGTCTGTTTACTCTGCTAACTGTTCCCTTTGCTGTGCAAAAGCTCTTTCATTTAATTAAGTCCCAGATATTTATCTTTCTTTTCATTGCATTTGCTTTTGGGTTCTTGGTCATGAAATCCTTGCCTAAGTCAATGTCTACAGAGGGGTTTTCCAATGTTATCTTCTAGAATTTTTATGGTTTCAGGTCTTAGATTTAAGTTCTTGATCCATCTTGAGTTTATTTTTGTATAAGGTGAGAGATGCAGATCCAGTTTTATTCTCCTACATGGGGGTTGCCAATTATCCCAGCACCATTTTTTGAATAGGGTGTCCTTTCCCCCACTGTATGTTTTTGTTTGCTTTGTCGAAAATCAGTTGGTTGTAAGTATTTGGATTTATTTCTGGGTTCTCTGTTCTGTTCCATTGGTCTATATGCCTATTTTTATGCCAGTACCATGCTGTTTTGTTGACAGTAGCCTTATAGTATAGCTTGAAGTCGGGTAATGTGATGTCTCTAGATTTGTTCTTTTTGATTCATCTTGCATTGGCTATGCAGGCTCTTTTTTGGTTCCATATGAATTTTAGGATTGTTTTTTCTAGTTCTCTGAAGAATGATGGTGGTATTTTGATGGGAATTGCATTGAATTTGTAGATTGCCTTTGGCAGTATGGTCATTTTCCCAATATTGATTCTACCCATCCATGAGCATGGAATGTGTTTCCATTTGTTTGTGTCATCTGTGATTTCTTTCAGCAGTGTTTTGTAGTTTTCCTTGTAGAGGTATTTCACCTTCTTTGTTAGGTATGTTCCTATTTTTTTTTATTTTTTTTTTTTTTGCAGCTATTGTAAAAGGAATTGAGTTCTTTGTTTGATTCTCAGCTTGGTTGCTGTTGATGTATAGGCAGGCTACTGATGTGTGTACATTAATTTTGTATCCTGAAACTTTGCTGACTTCTTTTATCAGTTCTAGGAGCATTTTGGAGAAGTCTTTAGGGTTTTCTAGATATACAATCATATCATC
>NW_016815846.1:5344-8524 GCF_001698545.2 Rhinopithecus bieti | reverse complement strand
CAACTCCAGCAGCTCCTCCCTCCGCATGTTGGATGCCAAGCCCTAGGCCAGGAGGAAAGGGAGGTGGGGGCAGCGGTGGACTTGATGCCACCAACCATGTGCCACAAGGTTGGGCAGTGGCTGCCTCTGCCCTGGAGGCGATGAAGGTGAGGGTCTGAGGATCTGTGGTGCACTGTGACCCGGGGGCACTGCCTGGCCATGGCTGAGACACGCAGAGGGTCTGCAATTCCAACCTGCCTCTTGGGAGCTGCTCTGGGTCTGCAGTCAGTGGGGCTCGGCCTTGGGGACTTCCCATGGTGGGCTCCCTCAGCTCCCTCTTTCCTCACTAGGCCACGGCGTATGCCTCCGAGGATGAGGTCCTCACTGAGGCCATGTTGGATACCTGTGTGCGAGACTTTCTCCAGCAGCACCAGCAGAAAATGCGCTTGCTGAAGAGGGATGGCCTGGGCCCGAGGATTCACACACGTTAACCTGAGTCCATGGCGAGACCACACCTCACGGAGCCTGCCTACAGACCCCTCCCACCCCTGCCTTTCCAGTCCCTGCACAGTTAGGAAATGCTCCCCCTAATAAACTCCCACAGGTGCCGCACTGCTGTGTCTGTCTATTGGCTGATGTGGGGCAGGGTTTGGGGTGCCCTAGCGTCCTCCTGGGGTCAAAGGTGACAGAAAAGACAGAGGCTGGAGCTTTCTGGAGAATTTAAACACAGAGGGGTGGGCTTCACATGAGGTGCCTGCCACAGCAGGGCCGACTGCCTGAATGCCACCCGGGACCCGCTGCGGTGGCCCATGCCTGCATTCTCAGCACTTTGTGGGGCCAAGCCTGGTGGATCACCTGAGGTGAGGAGTTCCAGATCAGCCTGGCCAACATGGTGAAACTCCAGCTTTCCTGAAAAATAAAGAAATAGAAAAATTAGCCAGGTGTCGTGGCAGGTGCCTGAAATCCCAGGTACTCAGGAGGCTGAGGGAGGAGAATCACTTGAACCCGGGAAGTGGAGGTTGCAGTAAGCTGAGACCATGCCATTGCACTGCAGCATGGACAACAAGAGTCAAACTCACTCTCAAAAAAAAAGCCAGGTCAGCTGGAACGTGCCTGTGGTCCCAGCTTGATCCCAGCTTCTTGGCTTGGAGGCTGAGGTACAATGATCTCTTGAGCATGGGAGGCTGAGGTTGCAGTGAGCCAAGATCGTGCCATTGCACTCCAGCCCGGGTGACAGAGTGAGACCCTGTCTCTAAATAATCAAAACATTGATTACAGGCATGGGGTGGGGGCTGGGGTACGTCTGGCTATGGCAGGGGAACTCATTTGGTTTTTCTCATCTTCTCCTAATTTTTGGTAGAAACAGGGTCTCTCTCTGTTGCCCAGGCTGGTCTCCAACTCCTGAGCTCAAGGGATCCTCCTGCCTCGGCCTCCCAAAGTGGTAGGGTTACAGGCGTGAGCCACCGCACCTGGCCTGTTTTCCTTTTTTTTTTTTTTTTTGGCGACGGAGTTTTGCTCGCCCAGGGTGGAGTGCAGTGGTGCGATCTGGGCTCATTGCAACCTCCACGTCCAGGGTGTCAGGCCTCTGAGCCCACGCTAAGCCATCACATCCCCAGTGACCTGCATGTGTACATCCAGACGGCATGAAGCAACTGAAGATCCACAAGAGTGAAAACGGTATTAACTGATGACATTCCAGCATTGTGATTTGTTCCTACCCCGCCCTACCTGATCAATGTACTTTCTAATCTCCCCAACCCTTAAGAAGGTTCTTTGTAATTCTCCCCACCCTTGAGAATGTACTTTGTGAGATCCACCCCCTACCCCCAAAACATTGCTCCTAACTCCACTGCCTATCCCAAAACCTGTCAGAACTAATGGTAATCGCAGCACCATTTGCTCTTTTTGGACTCAGCTTGCCTGCATCCAGATGAAGTAATCAGCCTTGTTGCTCACACAAAGCCTGTTTGGTGGTGTCTTCACACGGACACGCGTGACACAGGGTTCGAGCAATTTTCATGCCTAAACCTCCGGAGTAGCTGGAATTACAGGGTAATGCCACCATGCCCAGGTTAATTTTTGTATTTTTGGTAGAGACGGGGTTTCAGCATGATGGCCAGGCTGGTCTCACACTCCTGTTTTCATTTGATCTGTCCGCCTCCGCCTCTCAAAGTGCTGGGATTACAGGTGTGAGCTACAGTGTCTGGTCGGCATTTTCTGGGTTATTATTATTATTATTATTTGAGACAGAGTCTCACTCTGTTGCCCAAGCTGGAGTGCAGAGGCGAGATCTCAGCAGCTCACTGTGTTAAACGTAAGTTTTCTGCGCTGCCAAAGAAGTAGCACTCACGTACAAACTTTTCTCAGCAAAGCAATTTGCTTCTATAGAAGGGGCCGTCTCAGAGATGGAGCAATGGCGAGCACCTGGACAAGGGAAGGGAAGGTTCTTATTCCTGATGCAGACAGCGCCTACTGCTGTGTGGTTCCCCTACTGGCGAGGGTTAGAACGCACAGTCTAACCTAATGCCCGTTGGCCTTAAAGAGAGCAGGAGTATGGGCCAGAGTGGCCAGGTGAGTGGTTTGCTGGGAAAAACGGTTATAGGACAAGTAACTAAAGGGGACTCAGGTCAAAGCAGGTGACCCGGATGAGTTAGGATGGAGCAGGTGAGCAGGGGAGAGCAGGTGACCCGGGGAACAGATGTGAACTGTCAGTCCTCTGAGCCCATGCCTGCCTGTAGACATCCAGATGGCCTGAAGCAAGTGAAGAATCGCAAAAGAAGTGAAAATGGCCGGTTCCTGCCTTAACTGAGGACATTCCACCATTGTGATTGGTTCTTGCCCCAGCTTAACTTCCTGGGTCCGAAGCTCCCCCACTGAGCACCTTGTGATCCCACCCCTGCCTGCAAGAGAAAAACCCCCTTTGTAATTTTCCATCATTCACCCACATCCCACATCCTAGAAACCCGCCCAACCCTATCTCCCTTCAGTGGCTCTCCTGGGACACAGCCCGCCTGCACCCAGGTGAAATGATCAGCTTTGTTGCTCACACAGAGCCTGTTTGGTGGTCTCGTCACACGGACGCACGTGACATGAACTACTGATTAAAACTGGTGGAAAAAGTTGTTTATCGCAACTGCGAGGAAGTTAGACTTTAAAATTCAGAACAAAGACTGTACATACTGATATACTGATTCTTTGCAG
>NW_016815846.1:0-2878 GCF_001698545.2 Rhinopithecus bieti | reverse complement strand
GGGATTCCTTTTTTTTTTTTTTAAGACGATGTCTCGCTCTGTCATCAGGCTGCAGTGCAATGGCACCATCTTGTCTCACTGCAAACTCCAAAGCCCTAGTTCAAAGAATTCTCCTGCCTCAGCCTCCCAAGTAGCTGGGATTACACTCACGTGCCAGCACGCCCAGCTAATTTTTATATTTTTAGTAGAGATGGGATTTCACCATGTTGACCTCCTGACCTTGTGATCCACCCGCCTCAACCTCCCAAAGTGATGAGATTACAGTCCTGAGCCACTGTGCCCGGCCAGCAGGGTTCCTTTTTCCAAAGAAGATCCTTTAGGGGATCCTGGTGTGAAGCAGATACAAGCAGAGTTTCCCTGTTTAAGGAGGGGAAGGCCTGGTGATTATTAGGTAATTGTGCTCCTAATTGTGGTAATTAGGAATTAATTACCTAATTAATTAATTGTGGTTCCGTCCTGTGGTGTTCTTCACGGTGCTGTGGGAACATCCTGAGCAGAGGTCTGTGACACCACCTGGGTCACAGACGCAGAGGCACATTCAGGTTTGGGCCCAGGCCCAGGAAAACATGGATAGTCCTGGCTGGGCACCACTGACCGTGTGTGTTGTGTTTTTAAGAGATGGGGTCTTGGTTTTTCCCCCAGGCTGGTCTTGACCTCCTGGGTAAAAGCCATTCAACTGTCTCAGCCCCCTGAGTAGAGGGGACTGAAGGCTTGCTGGGTAATTTTTCTGAATGTTTTTGAGACGGAGTCCGGCTCTGCCGCCTGGGTTGGAGTGCAGTGGCGTCATCTCCACACGCCGCAATCTTTGCCTTTTGAGTTCAAGTGATTCTGCTGCCACAGCCTCCTGAGTAGGTGGGATCACAGGGGCCCGCCAGCACATCCACACCCGGCCCTGCTTTCCAGACGCACCCAGCAGGCCCAGTCTCCAGGGTGGGCACCACCTCCGTGCCCTGAGGTTTTGTGCAGGAGCCCTGTGGGCCCCAAGGGTCCCAGAGGCCGCATCCAGGAGGTCACGCCCCTCTTTCCTCATCCCCATCTGAGAACAGCCTGGTGGCGTCTCCTCAGGTTTGGGGGCAAAGTCCACCATCACTTACAAACCTTTAACATTCCTTTTTTTTTATCTTTAAGACGGAGTCATCCAGGCTGGAGGACAGTAGCTTGACCTCGGCTCACTGCAAGCTCTGTCTCCCAGGTTCACGCTGTTCTCCTGCCTCAGCCTCCCAAGTAGCTGGGACAACAGGCACCCACCACCACGCCCAGGTAATTGTTTTGTATTTTTGTAGTAGAGATGGGGTTTGACCGTGTTAGCCAGGATGGTCTTGATCTCATGACCTCGTGATCCAACTGCCTCGGCCTCCCAAAGCTGTGTGATTACAGGTGTGAGCCACCGGATCCGACACTTTTTTTTTTTTTGATGAAGTCTCACTCATGTCCCGCTGCCTGGAGTGCAGTGGCGGGGTTTCAGTTCACTGCAATCTCTGCCTCAGCCTCCTGAGTACCTGGGAATATAGGTGTCCGCCACCACGCCTGGATAGTTTTTGTGCTGTGTAGCAATGGAATCTCACTCCGTATCCCACGCTGGAGTACAGTGGTGTGATCTCAGCTTACTGCAACCTCCACCCTCCGAGTTCTAACAATCCTCTGCTCTGAGCCTCCTGAAGAGCTGCAATTACAGGCGCCCAGCACAATGCTTGGCTCATTTTTTTATATTTTTAGAAGAAACAGGGTTTCGCCAAATTGGTCAGACTGCTCTTGGACTCCTGACCTCAAGTGATTCACCCTCCTCGGCCTCCAAAGTACAGGGATTGCAGATGTGAGCCTCTGGGGACCAGCCTTTTCTATGTTCCTCTTCAGTACTCAGAGGGCTGTGAGGAAATCCTGTGCCCGGCCACCCCAGGCCCTGGCAGTGAGGGGAGGTGATGTGGAGTGTTACTGTGAGACCCCATGCTTGGATTCGAGGAAGACGCTCCTCATGAGAACCCCGTGTCGGGACTGGAGGGACAGGCTCCTCATGGTCCCCTGCTGGCTGCTGGCCTGACCTTCCTCCAGCTGCCACGCCCGGCCCTGGAGCCTCATGGTGTGGGGCGCGGCTCCGGCTGCACTTGTGCCTTGAGGCTGTCAGGCTCCCTGTTGCCGGCGGTGGGTGCAGCAGGCACGGCGGGCAGAGCCCTCCAGGTGATGACAGGCCCTGGGGCCACACGCTGGCTGCCTCAGGAACACTCCAGATGAGCACTGCTCAGAGCGGTGGTGAGCCACCACGCCCAGCACCAACTTTGTCCTTCAAGAGACAGCCACCGATGGCTTTGAACAGGGTCGGACTGCAGGCCTACCGTGAGGATTTCCTGAGAGACCAGGCCAGGGAAGGCCTGAGGCAAAAGCAGAGCAGCTCCCATTGGCTTTTTTCTGGACGTCTCTGCCCCAGCCAAGCCCTGAAGGAGTTAAGGCTGGAGATGAGGATTCTGGCCCCTGGCTCAGCCTGCGGTAGCCCCTGAAAATACCACTAACCCCAGGGATGTGACCAAGTCTCGTCTGTAGGTTAATCATCCACCCAGAGCCGGAAGGGGTTGGACTGTGGGTTGGAGAGGGGTGGACGTCCCGCCCCAAGGTTTCGCCAGGGACGTCTGACCCCTAGTGGCCCTAGGGTTACCCAGTGCAGCTGTGCCTGGAGGGGACCAGGAGGAAAGGCTGCCTTAGGTAGCTGGTAGGAAAAGCTTGAGGCTACAGTGCAGAGGGGCCAGGCAGCAGGGTTGGGGCTCCTGGGAAAGAGGCTGGGTCTGAGGGTGGGGATGGGAAGAAAGTGGCACAGGCACCCAGCCCTACAGGAGGAAGATCCTGATAGCTTTAACCCAGCACAGACATTTATGAGCCTCGCCACAGC
>NW_016815845.1:5994-7411 GCF_001698545.2 Rhinopithecus bieti | reverse complement strand
AATCTTAGGGGTACTGGCTGGGATCTTCGTTTTTGTGTTTGACTGTTGACTCAACCCCTATGAATCATCACTTCACTGGCTAATTGGTCCTGAGACAACAACCCAGGACAAGATTTTACTTTAGCTCCTGATAGGTCCTGGGCCAAGCTAAGCATTCTTTGCAAATTATCACATCAGACTTCTCCCATTGAAAGCTCCTGGGCAAGTTGTCTAACAGGTCCTGGGCCTGTGCAAAGCTAAGTTAGACATTCTTCAAGACAGGTTGCAAACTAAGCATATATCTTTAATTTTTAGGCCATAAAAACGTTAAACCCCAGTGGACAACTTATTCAAGCTTCTATGTCTTCTGGCAGGGAGCTTATTTTGCTTTCTTTTGATGTCAGAGTCTGCTTGAGTAATGCATTTTTCTCTTAACATTAACTATCCTTTAACACAATAGGGAGATAGAAAAATGTGTTTCATTAAAGCCTCTCTCACGATTTTAAAAAAGTATCCATAATTTTATGTGGTTTTAATCCATTATGAGTAGTTTAGAGTAATTAAGACATTTTGCTCTGTTCCCTCATATGCCTTCCAATATGCTCACTAGATAAATTTTTTCATTAATCTATAGGATCATTAGGATTCCAATTGTGTTTTCAGCACAGAATTCTTTCCTATTAGGTATAATAATTCTGTTATTGTTCAACTTTTTTTTTTTTTCCTTTTCATCCTCTCTTTTGCAAGGTTTTATGGAAGACTTGTGGTTCACCACAGATAACTCTTCTATTTGTAAAGCTGCCTGCTTTAGGGAAACAGTTGACTTTTAGTTTGTATTCAGGTATGATTAAACACTTGAATTAGATTTGAAATTGTCTCTGTATATCCACCAAGGTCATCAGAGGACTCTTGCTTATGTTAGTCATTATTTGTCTAAGTACATGCAAGAAGAAGAAAACTTGTACTCTACTAGTATCAAGTCTATCAAATATTTCCTATAGGGGCAACAGTGAAGTTGTTGGTTTCTTTAGTTGCGCACCAAGACAAGCTGATGAAATGGCTCCTGGTGGTGCTAAATGAAGGTGGCAGGTATGAAATTTATAAGTTACATTTGAACATTCCTCAGGGGATTGACTGTGATGTTAATGAATTATCTCTTTGAAACTTGCTTTACATAACTGCCAAGAGAGCAGACTCTGTTTTACAATGCTTAGAAAGAGCTGGGTTATCTCCCAAGTCAACGTAAGTTTCTAAAACAGAAAACAGAAAACAAAATAAGGCAAAACAAAAAATTCTTTTCTTTGCCATCTGAAGAAAAGATGTACCTGTTGAAGAGTACTAAAATGAACACTTCCCTCAGAAAGCCAAGAATGTCTGTCCTGGAGCTGGTAAGATTGTCATGCCTTTGAGCAATAAATACATAAATAAATAAATAAAT
>NW_016815845.1:0-2849 GCF_001698545.2 Rhinopithecus bieti | reverse complement strand
GAGGTGGGTGTGTAAATTTAGACAAGCAGGCTCAAGGGAAACTTGTGGAAATGTGCCATCATATACAGAGTTTCTTGGCTGGTGAAGCATCACCCTAGCGATCCTATGACAAAGCTGACATGCATCACCAGTGGCCAGTGGATTATTGAATTATGCCTATGAAACATAGCCTCCATAAAATCCAACAGATCATGATTCAGAGAGTCTCCAGGTAACTGAACTAGTAGAGTGTTCCAGAAAATTTTGTGCACATAAAAACACACTGACAATTTTTAATGGCATGCAGAGTGTAGGAGTCTTTTCTTAGTTTTGAAAACAGTTTTGTCCTTTAGTAATGTGTCCATAATTTTAACTTATTAACTACAACATACTCTAAAGTAACCTAAATCTGCACATTACAAACATTAGAACATGGATATTTCACCAAAATGATTCTATGGTTCACTACTAGGGTGAAACAAGTATTACTTGGAGAGGTAAAGTTTTCTTCTGTTAACTGGGCAAGAACTAGAACTAGAAAAGAAAATCAAGTTATATCTCATCAAAATTCTAATCATGTGTTCAATTTAGGAGAATGATCGTCAGTGAGTTTGTGACAGAAATATTCTAAAGGAAAAGTCTTTTAATTTATAATTGTGTCTCTGAAGTATTTGTGTCACTATAATGTCAAGCACACCATCACTGAGAGTTCTGTGTCTTTTTTTGTGGGAGGGAAGCTGAGGCTGCCTCATAACCCAGTAGACTCTGTATTGTAGTATATAAAAATAAGAAAAATAAAAATCATTACAGAATTCTCTGTCATCCATATCTAATAAAACACAATTCTGGTCTGAAATATAGTAGTAGCCATTGATACAACCGAGAGCTTGCAGGAACAGTGTAGTGTCCAGCAGTCTGCTTTATATTTGGACTTACATGTGCATAAAATAATCACACTTGGGCAAAAAATGTTTTATTAATTATTTTAAAGATACAGTGCTTTAAAATGCCATGAGAATTTAAATACATACCTCAGACATTTCCAATTATCTTTCCAAGATTTCACTATGGATGAAAATGTTTTGCAGTATGAAGATGGAGAAGGGCATTTTGCAACTCATGAAGTATTTGGTTTAGCTTAGTTCTTGTGTCCTGTGCAGACTGACTGACAATGAAAACTCATCAATCTTATATTCAACCTACGTTAACATGGATTTTATCCCTTGGGTTGAGCCCCAGATCTTCCTCAGCACCTCACACTCTCTTCATTGGCCTCTTTCAGCTCCATCTTAATATCACAGTGAACAAGGGCCTTACATTTTCCAGCACAACTAGGTTATATGAGGCAAGTTCCTTAATTTGATCCATAACCTCTTGGGAGAAAGTTCCAGTCAAAACACCTGAGAGACCAGGCTTTTGGCACACGCCTCCAGTGCTGACACTTTTGGCCCAGTCATTAACATTTCATTGGCAGATGCATCACCCATCATTTTCAGAAATGTAACAGTAGAACAGCCATCTGGACTGTCCAAAACTCGTATAAGGGGTTTGGAGCAAATCCTTTTCTTTAGCCCACACAAGATCACAAAGGGGCAGTATGGATTCACCTAGTCCGATGGCAGGGCCATTGACTGACACAACAATAGGCTTTTAAATTTAATAAAAGTATTCATAGCGTTCTTGAAGGTGTCCACCATTTCAAGCCTTGCTCACTTTCTGTCATTCCTTAAATAAACATTTGTTTCACAAAGTACCCAAAATCAAGACCACAACAAAAGACACTTCCAGCTGCACTGAACCGCATAAGTTTGCTGTCATCTGCAGCAGCCCTATGCAGAGCATTAAGCCTTTTTTTAATTGCTTCTGTATTCAGTGTGTTTTTTGTCTGTCGATCTAGTTGATAGCAATATCTGGGTGAATTCATCCTCTTTCTTCACTACAATGTCTCTGTATGTGCTGGCACTTTCTGTTAGCTTGATGGAAAAGTACGTCTTCTTGAGAAAAGATTGCTCTCTGTCGTCATCCATAACATTTGTTGGGCTTCCTTTTGTTCTTGGAACTGATGTGTGTATGTCTGTTGTTGCAATGGCTGCTAATGGGTCTATTAATATCATTATAGCTTTTGGGTAGCTGAGCCTGTGTCCATGGAAGCAGTAACTGAGCCAGATATCGGAGATATTAGTGGGTGTATCAGGGTCCTGTTCTCTATTCCAATGTGTTCTGCACTGGGACCTGACAAAGGGTCCCTGACAGGTTTCCCTTCTGTCACCTTGAAGTCCACCATTTCCTGCTGATCTACGGTAATAGGGTCCACTTTCTCAAGTACCTGAAAGCCACTCAGTTTTCTTATTGCAAACAAGTGTCTTCATAGTTGAATTTACTAGATCTATATTATTTGTGTGAGAGAGAAGTGAATCTGCCTTTCTCTTGACGTTCTCACTGGCAGCAAATAACACGCTGGTTTTGGATCTGTGGTGTTTGACAGTCACTAGTGTTCTAGGAGAGCTCTGAGAATAGTTTACGTTGGTAGATCTGGAAGCTCTTCTTCTGGTATTGTTTGAAAACATTCTACTTGTTCTGGTACATGCCAGTTTTTTTCTGTTTTCTGTCTGTCGTCTATTAAAATCATTTATACATTTTCACAGCTCATGAGGTGCTGTTCTGGCTCCCAAGTGTCATCCTGTTTGTCACAAACTTTCCATGAAACAAATAGATTATGCTCTCATTTTGTCTTGTCTTTTGTCAACAATAGTTTCAACCTCAAACTCCTGGCAAGATATGAGGAAAGACTCAAGTTTGGAGCAGTTGCTGTGCCATCTTTGTTTCAGTTGTGTCTCCACATAGCTTCCAGTGATTCACCAGGTTCTGCA
>NW_016815844.1:0-2682 GCF_001698545.2 Rhinopithecus bieti | reverse complement strand
CTAATTTTAGATTTAACATTTGCATTATATAGGGTGATACACCTTTCGCTATACCAGATCAATAGTGTGTTTATTTTTAGTTTTGTTTTCCTTCCTATCTTTGAAAATTATTTTTAATATTTAGTTTTTTGTAGGTACATATTAGGTGTATCTATTTATGGGGCACACGAGATGTTTTGATACAGGCATGAAATGTGAAGTAAGCGTATCATGGAGAATGGGGCATCCATCCCCTCAAGCATTTATCCATTGAGTTACAATCCAATTACACTCTAAAATATTTTAAAATGTACAATTAAGTTATTATTGACTCTCATCATGCTGTTTTGATATCAAATAGTAGGTCTTATTTATTCTTTCTATCTTTTTGTACCCGTTAACCATTCCCACCTCTGTAGTGCCAGCCCCAAATACCCTTCCCAGATTCTGGTAGCCATTCTTCTACTCTCTATGTTCAATTGCTTTTATGTTTAGCTCTTATAAATAAGTGAGAACATGCAATGCTTGTCTTTCTGTGCCTGGCTTATTTCACCTAGGAAATCAGTTTATCAAAGAGGTATCCTCACTCCTAGGTTTGTTATAGCACTGTTTATAATATTATAGTTAGGATTTGGAAGTAACCTTTGTGTCCATCAACAGATGAATGGATAAAATTATTTCTGTTTAGATTTTCATGTTGAAATAAAGCTCACCCGTGAATGAGTTGCCTTGTTTTAAGTTTAGGTTCTAAAAATAATTAAACAGTCAAAAGAACATATAGACAATGGGTTTTATTACTTGAATAACTCCCAGTTACTTCTCTAAGCCATGTATTCCTTCTGTACAAGGGTCAGGCAAATAATCATCCATCTGGTAGTTTCCAGATCTGGAATCAATGTTGCCAAAGTCATTCTGAGAATCCATTCTTGAAATAATCAATGTTCAGTGCATGACTCATTCTAGATTATTACCTAAACTTTCGTCACGTAAGTTTGGAAAATAAGCCTCATAAATTACATTCAACTAAGCACAATTTTCCTTAAATACAGAAGCTCATGTTTTAAAAATCAGGTCTCTAATGAGGAGTTAATTACACAACATTGTGTGTGTGTGTGTGTGTGTGTGTGTGTGTGTGTGTGTGTGTGTAAACATAATGGATTTTCTTTCATTTTCCATTTTAGATTCTTACCATTTGATTGTTTAATTGTTCAAATTCTTATTAAGTAAGGAGCAGGACATCAATTGTCTTATTACTGCAACTTATTCAGAAGGGAATTTTAGTGTATAAGTAAAATAATAGAAATCTCTGTAAAATAGAAATCTTTATGGATTATATAATTGAAGTCATCTTCTGATAATGACAAGTAGACTAAAGCTGACTCTAAATACGTAGAGACAGAATTGCCTCTGAAGTATACGTTTGTGACTGACAGAGATAGTCAGTTTCAGTTATCCACACAATAATATTAATTGTGGCAAATTAAACTAGGTTTTTAGGCAGGGTTCAGTGACTTACGCCTGTAACAATAACACTTTGGGAGGCCAAGGCTGGAGTATCCCTTGAACTCACAAATTCAAAACCAGCTTGGGCAATACAAGGAGAACCCACATCTCCAAAAATAAACATAAAAAAAAATTAACTGGACATTGTGTCATACCTGTAGTCCCATCTACTTAGGAAACCGAGGTGGGAGAATCTCTTGAGCCCAGGACGTTGAGGCTGCAGAGTTATGATCCCATCACTGCACTCTATTCTGGGCCACAGAGTAATAACTTGTCTCAAAAGAATGTGTATATATATATATATATTATATCTTTATTGTCCTATCAGCCAAAATATTTACATAGGCACCTGTGAATAAATACGTATCTCTTTATATCTGTAAATATATACCGATAGCATATATATACACAAATAAAAGGACATATACATGTAAACACATATCAACATACATCCTTCCTATATTACTATGAAAATTGTTGATAATCTTTAACTGGCTACTCTCTTCACCTTCCTACTGTGTACAGAGAACCCTGAGGTGCAGCTTAGCTGAAAAGCATATTAGCATTTGGAGTTTTTGTGTTTATGATATTTAATCTAGGATGTGTACATTTTACTGGAGTAAAGTTATATAAAGCTTGTGGAATTTCAATGTACAGTCCAATGAGTTTATAAATGTAAATATTTCTTTTCATGTGAAAACGTTGCTCAACTGAAGTCTTTACTGAATATGTTGTTTGTTGGATAAGAATGTATTGATGAAAATTGTAGATTGTTGGTTGTAAAAGAAACTGCCCAATTTACATAGCTATTGAGCAGTTTTACAGCCTTACCAGTAAGCACTGAAGTAATTTATGTCTTCTCCAACTCTTTATATTGATAACTAGCTAATTTCAACCACTTTATTGGGTGCATGGTGACATACCATGTTTCTTTTAATTTTTACTTTGTTAATAAGTACTGAAAGTGAGAATCATTTCAAGAGTGTGGTGGACAGTCCTGTATCATTATTCCCATATATGTCTATTTAACACTTTTGTTCCATTTTGAGTTATGTATTTATTATTGATATACATTAAGTTTGTGTGAAATATAACTGAGTTAATTATCAGGCTTTTATAGTACAATCCATTTGCTCATTTATGCCTTGCCTTTTTACTTATGTAATCTTCCTTTGGATAAAAGTTTTAAATTGTGGTGTG
>NW_016815843.1:3994-6494 GCF_001698545.2 Rhinopithecus bieti | reverse complement strand
TTTAACTTGTTGCTAGTTAAAGTTAGTAAAGTCTTTTTCTTAATGCACAATGTGAAAAAAGTGTTCCTGTATACCAACCAATCTTTCTCATCCTTCTCTTTGATTTCTCATGAGGATGACATACATGACTGTCATCCACAGCTCTTCATTGCCGATCAAGCCTTATTTCTTGCCATTCAGACTTTCTTGCATCTTTTTTCCCCCATCAGCAAAATTCCTTGCCATTTATTAATCATGACATGCTGTCTTCTCTGTGGTTTTCTACAGCAGTGTCTCTCGAAATCATTTACTCCCCTCTTTCAACTGAGTGACCACTGTGTGTCATTTTAGGATAAGTTCAGTGTCGTCTGCTTCAGAGATGCTTCCATCACTTCTCACATGGGCTTGTGTCCCATTGCATGTATTCTCATAACAGTCTACGTTAACTTTCAACATATGACACTTTCCTACAGTATATATCTATTTCCTTGTCTGTGTTCTATACCTTAAGTACAAAAACTGAAACCTTTAACGTCTATCTGCTTATGCCATTCAGTATATTCTTTATTATTTAGTGATTCAGTGGTTATAATTGAATGAGTGAGTAAATAGCTGTTCATTAAGTAAGTATACAGACTGATAGAATGGTACTTTATCACAGATCCAGTGCAGAAGTTTAACAATGTTAGATTAAATTAAATTTTGTTCTTATCATCAATTCTTTTTTATTTATGTATTTATTATTATTATTATTATTGTTGTTATTATTATTTGAAACTGAGTCTTGCTCCATCACCAGGCTGGAGTGCAGTGGCGTGATCTCAGCTCACTGCAACCTCTGCCTCCCAGCTTCAAGCAATTCCCGTGTCTCAGCCTCCCAAGTAGCTGGGACTACAGGCACGCGCTACCATGCCCAGCTAATTTTTGTTTTTTAATAGAGACAGGGTTTCACTATGTTGGTCAAGATGGTCTCGATCTCCTGACCTCGTGATCCACCCACCTTGGCATCCTAAAGTGCTGGGATTACAGGCGTGAGCCACTGCGCCTGGCCTTATCATCAGTTCTTTAAGGTGAGAGAGAAGAGAGGATCAGAACACATGATGTTAACAGATAAGAATATTTATGGAAGTAAAAGTATCATGGCAGTGGCCTCTCTCCCACAATTCCCAGGGATGAAAGTCCATGTATCAGTACAGAATGTGCCTCAGCAGCTCTTTGCACTAATGCTCTGCTTTCACAGAGACACAATGGCTCTTTTCTCTATGGTTTATACTCTTCCAGCCACTTCTAAATAACTTGTCTTACTTTTGCTCAGCTTCATATTTCTACTCATTCATGATTTTCAAAGCTTTATGATTTTTTGTATCTCTTTGCTAGGATACTCTTGTGCCTTGGTCTCACTGTTTTTAATCACAAAAGGTGCAAAAGGTAAATGACTTATTTGCTTCATAGTTACCAATCGGTAGTGAAAATTTCCACTAAAAAGTTTATTGTAAGAAGCCACAGGTCAGCCTGTGTTTGCAGAAGGGAGGTAGTACTTAATCACACCAGTTACGGCTAGGGTAGTAGGGATATGTGGTACAAAGCAAAGCATAGAAAGCTATTTCTGGAGGCTTTGTTCAGAACCTCAAAGGATAATTGCTTCTTTAGAGTATATATTTGTATTACGTGATTCCTTTTTTCTACCACAATTGCACTAGTGCATTCCATTATTGTCTCCACCGGTTTATGCCCAGCTACTGATTAATATCTCTCATCAATCTGTCATCCCATTAGCACACATCAGCCATGCCCGAGTGCAAAATCTGGTCATGAATTCTTAGTGTAATTCCTTAAAAGTACCATATTGCCATTTCAAGAACTTTAATCAGGGTAAAACAAAATTCAAAACATCAGTGAAGATATCAGTCATCATGATTAATTTCAAAAGGTTGATAAAATAAGAAAAGAGCCGGGCGCAGTGGCTCAAGCCTGTAATCCCAGCACTTTGGGAGGCCAAGATGGGCGGATCACAAGGTCAGGAGATGGAGACCATCCTGGCTAACACGGTGAAACCCCGTCTCTACTAAAAAATACAAAAAACTAGCTGGGCGAGGTGGCGGGCGCCTGTAGTCCCAGCTACTCGGGAGGCTGACGCAGGAGAATGGCGTGAACCCGGGAGGCGGAGCTTGCAGTGAGCCGAGATCTGGCCACTGCACTCCAGTCTGGGTGACAGAGCGAGACTCGATCTCAAAATAAAATAAAATAAAATAAAATAAATAATAAAATAAGAAAAGCTCTAGATATTGAGCAAGCTAAAGTGACTTCTCTGCCTCCAATATGGCTAAGTATATCAAATACCACGGTAAAAACAAACAAACAAAAAAACAATACTTGTTTTTTGAGATAAAGTAAACACTAACAAACTAACAACAACAAGAAGCAGGACCACCTTGTCTTATTATAAGCTCCCAAATTTATGAAGCCTTGAGCCTTTTCTCTGAAAGGTGTTAACTCGTTCATAAAAAAAAAAAAAAAAAAA
>NW_016815843.1:0-3611 GCF_001698545.2 Rhinopithecus bieti | reverse complement strand
TTTTTTTTTTTTTTGAGTGAAGGAGGAGTAATGATATGAATAATTCTTTTGAAAGTTAGACTTCTAAATTTTTTTTTTGTCTCTCAGCTTCATTTCATAAAATTTAGTCTAGAGACAAAGAACCAATAGTTAGGTTTGTGAAACATTTGAAGAATTGATGGGGTTGAAATTAGCAGTTGGAACTGGAAGCAAGTCACCTATAGAAGAAATAGCACAAACCAAATCATGGAAAGTAACATGCTCAGAACGTCTCAAGGGTCTTGTTTAGACAGACCACAGGTTTCATGTGGTAGCAGAGCTGCAATGAAGTAGGAAAGTTAATATGAGAACTGAATAAATAATAATCACCTCAAATATGTCACCGCTGCTGCTTTCTACCAAATTGAGCATTAATGTACAATATTGCTAATATTCACTTGCAGGCGCTTATGTTGTGAAAGTAAACTTAGGTGTCCTTTATGCTGAATGTTTTCAATGTTGAAAGCTTCTTTAAAAAAAGTGTCTCAGACTTCCAAAAAGCTACATTATATAAAACACGATCTCTACATTTTTTTCCTTTGCTATCTTCCTCAGCGAAATAAGAAAAGAAATGCTTTTCTCAGAAACCAGGTAAACTCCAACAGAAATATGGGGATTTCCAACAGAAATATGGGGATTAAAGATTACTTTTATTCACAATCTTTTAGTGTTTCTTGTTTCCACAACATTACTTCTGTTGTATGGCTCACTTTGAGATGAATATTTTGTATTCGTTTCAAAGTAAAAATGTAAAGTACATTTCTCTGTGTCTGTAGAGCAACTAAATATAAAAAACCAATTACCACAGACATGCCAGATAATAAATGCCTTTCAGTAATCACATACAAAAGTTACTTACCCACCTCCCAATTCTCCTGGGGAAATGGGTTTCCCTGGCATTTACCTCCTATAGAGTTAAATTAAATTCAGTTGTGTTTCCTGATGTGGATAAGTATCCATCTGTGGCCCTGATTATCACTGTCATTATGTGTTATTAACCAGTGTGAAAATTATCAACTTATGTAATGATAGCAGTCAGTTAGCACCATTTGCCTTCATATCCATACTACTTGAAAATGTTCTCTGCAAATGAAAAAAGTTTAAGATTAAAAATTTCCCTGTAAGCAAACTAGATATAGTTTTTTTGTGTGTTTAAAATATTTATATACTATTATTATTTTTATATGTAATATATTGCATATATTATTATATTATTTGTATTATTTCTCCAAAGCCTTCATCAAGTGTGAGTAACAGTCATTGACTTACTACGGCATTAAGTACAATTGTCTAAAATGATAATGGCTCTAGAAACCACAGTTGGCAAGTCTTGGGATTAATTAAAAGAATAACCTTTTAAGAATTTCAATTTCAGTCTTTCTCACTGAGTAAATTATAAAGATGCACACCAAGGAGCTTTAAGGAAGTAATGAGACTTTCATTTCCATATGTCAGATTAGTTTTTAGCTAGCATAGTTATCAGAGAAGGTCATAAGCTAATTTCTTGGCTCATTCAAGGCAGCAAGAAGACCCTGAACAACATTTTTCAATAAAAGGTGTAAGGAAAAACTCAGTACTGATGGGAGATTACTGCCAAAGCATTTTTTATGTTTGCCGTGATTCTACAGAACCATCTGAGTGTGTCTGTGCAAATGGAAAACAGGCAGGTGCAGAAGAGAATCCGTCTTTAAAAGTGATATGACATTGTCCATCTAAACTACATATAATTCTTAACCAATATCAAGGCCATTTGATAAAACAAAGATTTGGAAAACAATTTGAGTTAACTTGCTTTGTGATGTCTTAGTCAAACTGCTCATTTAAGTTGAAATTCACTTCATGTCTCCAGCTGGATATCTTCACAAATTGCTATTTTAGAACAAGATTCTAAAATTAGAAGATCTTATTTTGAAATACTCTGTAACTGGCCTATGCATATTACAGATCCAGATGGTGCAGCTGATCCCCAGTACAGGTGTATTGTAGGTTTCAATGGTCTCAAAGGCCTGAGCTGCACCATGCTTACTATTTCATCTTTCTTTTTGTTAGTATGTGATGCTCATCATATGCTTTTAGTACCTTATAGGAGCCTATTCACTCAAATACTGGTGATGTTTTAGAAATTAAACCATATCTTCATTCTAGCTCTGGGCACAGTGGTTAATTTATGTGCAGTGGAATTTTATTTCTTGAGGAGACAAGTCTTGCTGGTGGGCTGTCCAAATGTAACGGGGAGTCTTGCTTTCATGTTTTGTTTTAAGAAAGAATAAACTCTCATTAATAGATTTCTTGGTAATACAGGCCAGAAAGCTCTCAGCATCACTAAGTATGTCTATAGAGTCCTCAAGTTAGTAAGGGCTGATCCAACCTTAGGCTTTGTAAATAGGCTTTTGAGTGCACTGTGTGTATTCAGTGAAAAATTATGTTTATGGCCATTTTATTTCAGTTGAAATATTATATAAAAAATGACGAAATTAAATGTGTACAGAGGGGCCGGGCGCGGTGCCTGAAACCTGGTCTTACTAAAAAAAAAAAAAAAAAAAAAAAAAAAAATGTGTAACAGAGCGAGATTTCCAGTTTAGTCTGTAGATGAGTTATGAATGAATCTGGGGTAAACTAGTTTAGAGAATAAAATTTTCTTTTATTTAGGAGAATATACATAAAGGACTCTGAAAATAAAGGTGCTTGCTATTTTTATTTCCAAGTTTATTTTACTTTTTATCAAGTTCAGAATAAATCCATTTAAAAAAATAAGTAAAGTTTCCAGTCCTGACTGCACACAGTACCCAAGAAAATTCATAATTTAATAAGTGGACTAAATGACCAGTTGAACAAATCTTCCATAGTCTATAAGATTTCAGATAATGTACACATTCTGTTACTTAAATCATAAAAATCATAAATTTGCCAAAATAAGCAGTGCATTAGTTGATTTGAGAAATTGAAATGGTCAGTATAGACTTCACCTTAAAAATATTTATAAAATACACTTGATTTCCTTTTTAAAATAATTTATGACTATAAAGCTTCTTAATGTTGATCAAATGTTCCTCTTTTGGCATAAACTATATTCAGCAAACCATTTAAGAAAATATTTTATCACCTGCCTTGTTATATTTTCTAATTTTAAATGTCTTGATCTGCTGTGATAAGTCATCGCTTCAGTCGATCCAAAGAAAGCAGAGAGACCAAAACCAGAAAAGCTGCAGCCGAGGAAAGGTTTGACTCTCTTGGTCAGTATCCAGCATTAAAACACAAGTATAATACTAACTTCATGACTTTTGTACAACTATATTGCAATCAAATTGTATGTTAATAAAATGACTTCTTGCTTAATTAATTATGCATGTTACTCATCATTAGCAAAGACAGGAACAAAATCTAATTTTAAGTACTATACTTCACATCTATTGACTCATGTAATTCTCTCAACATTATCATAAGACAGCACCTCCATCTTTCCGATGAAGAAAATAAGATGGTTACAGACCATGGAGTATGTCACTACTTTGGAACTAGGAAGACAAATTCAGGCCATGTTCATCTAATATTAAAATATAATCTAAACATACTAAACTAAAAGACACTCGTCT
>NW_016815842.1:0-1267 GCF_001698545.2 Rhinopithecus bieti | reverse complement strand
AGCTGGTAGTATTTCTTTCTTAAATGCTTGGTAGAATTTGCCAGTAAAACTACATAGATCTAGAGATTTTTGTTTTCTTTTGTGTATTTTTCTTTTGGATAAATTTGAAACTACAACTCCACCAAAGAAAATATACAAATGAACAGCACATATATGAGAAAGTGCTCTGCCTCACCAATTGTCTGAATAATTCAAATCGACACCACAGTGAAAAGCTGCTGGGAAGTTTGAACTGGGCGGAGCCCACCACAGCTCTCCAAAGCCATTGTAGCCAGACTGCCTCTCTAGATTCCTTCTCTCTGGGCAGTGCATCTCTGAAAGAAAGGCAGCAGCCCCAGTCAGGAACTTTTAGATAAAACTCCCATCTCCCTGGGACAGAGCACCTGGGGGAAGGGGCGGCTGTGGGCGAAGCTTCAGTAGACTTAAACATTCCTGCCTGCGAGCTCTGAAGAGAGCGGCAGATCTCCCAGCAGAGCACTCAAACTCTGCCAAGGAACAGACGGCCTCCTCAAGTGGGTTCCTGACCCCTGTGCCTCCTGACTGGGAGACACATCCCAGCAGGGGTCGACAGACACCTCATACAGGAGAGCTCTGGCTGGCATCTGACAGGTGCCCCTCTGGGACGAAGCTTCCAAAGGAAGGAACAGGCAGCAATGTTTGCTGTTCTGCAGCCTCTGTTGGTGACACTTAGGCAAACAGGGTCTACAGTGGACCTCCAGAAAACTCCAGCAGACCTGCAGCAGAGGGACCTGACTGTTAGAAGGAAATCTAACAAACATAAAGGAATAGCATCAATATCAACAAAAAGGATGTCCACGCAGAAACCCCATCCAAAGGTCACCAACATCAAAGACCAAAAGCAGATAAATCCATAAAGATGAGGAAAACCAGCACAAAATGCTGAAAATTCCAAAACCAGAATGCCTCTTCTCCTCCAAAGGATCACAGCTCCCCGCCAGCAAGGGAACGAAACTGGATAGAGAATGAGTTTGACGAATTGACAGAAGTAGGCTTCTCCTCCCAGCTAAAGGAGAATATTCTAACCCAAGGCAAGGAAGCTAAGAACCTTAAAAAAAGGTTACAGGAATTGCTAGCTAGAATAACCAGTTTAGAGAAGAACATAAATGACCTGATGGAGCTGAAAAACACAGCATGAGAACTTCATGAAGCATACACAAGCTTCAATAGCCAAATCGATCAAGCGGAAAAAAGGCTATCAGAGACTGAATATCAACTTAATGAAATAAAGCATGAAGACAAGATTAGA
>NW_016815841.1:0-401 GCF_001698545.2 Rhinopithecus bieti | reverse complement strand
GGATAAACACAAAACCAGCAAGGCAGAAAAACCACAGACACAGTAAGTCCCCAATTCCCTTTAAAAATGAACTCATACACAGGAAAAAAGAACCAGATGGCAGCTAGAAAATATTGAGAGCAGTGGAATTGCAAACGACTTAAAATAAATATTATAAAAGCAATACAAAATTATTTTTAGGCCAGGTACTGTGGTTCATGCCTGTAATCCCAGCATTTTGGGAGGCTGAAGAGGAAGACGGTTTGAGGCCAGTGTTACAGGAAAGGGGTCCAGATCCAGACCCCAAGAGCGGATTCTTGAATATCACACAAGAAAGAATTCAGGACAAGTCCACAGTGCAAAGTGAAACCAAGTTTATTAGGAAGGCAAAGGAATAAAAGAATGGCTACTCCATAGGCAGA
>NW_016815840.1:0-1330 GCF_001698545.2 Rhinopithecus bieti | reverse complement strand
TGCATGTTAACATGCTTTTATAAAAAATAACTATTTTCCAAAAGAAGAAACTTGTAAGAGAGTGGCATTGTTTTACATTTTTATAAATATCTACATCTGGCCTAATAAAAGATAACTAGACTCTCCTATCTTCTTTATTAATTTAATTTAACTTTTATTTTAGAGATGAGGTCTCATTACGTTGCCCAGGCTGGAGTGCAGTGGCTATTCACAGGTACAATCATAATGCACTTTAGGCTTGAACTCCTGGGCTTAACCATTCTGCCTCAGCCTCCTGAGTAGCTGGGACTACAGGTGCCAGCCACCATGCCCATCATATCTGTTGTAATATTCAGTCTATTGTGATAGATTATTTGGTTGAAGGCTCTAAAGAAATTTAGTGTCACTTCGATATGAGGATAAAAAACTGAAAAGTACTTTCATAGCGCTTTCAGATAATTGTCGATAATCTTTTTTGAAACCATTCCTAAACTCCACAAGTGGTAGTTTCTTAAAGGTTAGTTGCAGTGTGGAATCTGAAACAATTACTGGTGAACTTTCTGAACTTTGTTAGATTAAAACTCACTGGCTTATTGTGCACTTTGAATTTATCAAAACCATGTATGATTTTTATAATACTGGTCATATGAAAATACTGGTTTCTTTTATTCTACAATATTTTTAAAAATCACATTTTCAGCCAGGTGCAATGGCCCACACCTGTATCCCAGCACTTTGGGAGGGTGAGATGGGTGGATCACCAGGTCAAGAGGTCAAAACCATCCTGGCCAACATAGTGAAACCCCATCTCTACTAAAAATACAAAAATTAGCTGGACGTGGTGGCACGTGCTTGTAGTCCCAGCTACTTGGCAGGCTGAGGCAGGAGAATCACTTGAACCTGCGAGGCGGAGGTTGCAGTGAGCTGAGATCGCACCACTGCACTCCAGCCTGGTGACAGAGCAAGACTCCATCTCAAAAAAAAAAAAAAATCACATTTTCTAACAGCATCAGTGTTCTCAGAAAAGTCAAAAACTGTTATGCTGTCACGTGTCAGATATAAGATCTCCAAAATTCTAATTTTGCTTGAAAGTTTGAATTTTATTGATGAAAATAATTTGAATTGTTTTTCTTGAAATGACAGGCTCACGTCATTCGTTTTTGAGAAAATGTCTGCCAAATAAGTGAATAATTATAAGTATACCTTAAGAAAAAATGGTATTCTATGAAAAAAAGTTAGCTACCATTTGCAATTTGTACAACTATTTTTCTTGAGACAGCTACTGTACTTTGGTATGTAGTGGAAGTTCTTTCTGTGTTGTCACACAAAATATCAAAGTCATATACTCAAG
>NW_016815839.1:137455-143154 GCF_001698545.2 Rhinopithecus bieti | reverse complement strand
CTGTAGAGTCTTCATGGTGATCCAAACAATCATTTCTCAGATTCCACAAAAACAGTGCTAGCAAATGGGTCCATGAAATACAGGTGTAACTATATGAGATGAATTCACACACCACAAAGCACTTTCTCAGAAAATTCATTTTGGTTTTATCTGCAGATATTTCTTTTGGCTGTATATTCTTCAAAGCGACCGAAATATCAGTTCTCAGATTCCACCAAAACAGGGCTATGAGACAGCTCCACCAAAGACAGGTGTATCTCTGTGATTTGAATTCACGCTTCACAAAGCAGTTTCTCAGAAAGCTTCTTTCCTTTTTCATCTGAGTTTATTTCTATTCTCAACACGCCCCCCTGTGTCTCACTGCAGATTCTGCGAAAACAGTGTTAGCAAGCTTCTTAATGAAAACAATGCTGTAACTCTGTGAGCTGAATTCACCTACAACAAAGCAGTTTCATGGAAAGCTTCTTTCTCGTTTTTCTCTGAGGATACTTCCTCTTTTACCATTGGCCTCAATGCATTCCCAAATATCACTTGACGGATTCCATGAAAACTGTATTAGCAAACTGCTTCATGAAGAGAGAGGTTTATCTCTGTGAGGTGAATTAATACATCACAAAGTAATTTATCAGAATGCTTCTTTCCAGTTTTTATCTGAGGACATTTCCTTATTCATCATAGGCCTCAATGCGCTCCCAAACACAATTTGACAGATTCCACAAAAATGGTGTTAACAAACTGCTTCATGGAGACAAAGGTGTAACTCTGCGAGATGAATTCACACATCACAGAGAAGTTTCTCAGAAAGCTTCTTTCTAGTTTTTATCTGAGGATATTTCCTTTGTCACCATAGGGCTCAATGTCTACCCAAATATCACTTTACAGTTTCCAGGAAAAGTGTCCTAGCAAACTGCTTCATGAAGAGAAAAGATTATCACTGTGAGATAAATTCACACATCACAAAGCAGTTTCTCAGAAGGCTTCTTTCTAGTTTTTATCTGAGGATATTTCCTTTGTCACCATAGGCCTCAATGGTCTCCCATATACAACTTGGCAGATTCCTCAAAAAAGTGTTAGCAAACTGCTTCATGGAGAGAAAGGTTTAACTCTGCGAGATGAATACACACATCACAAGGCAGTTTCTCAGAAAGTTTCTTTCCACTTTTTCTCTGAGGATATTTCCTTTGTCAGTGTAAGCTTCATGGCACTGAGAAATATCTCATTGCAGATTTCAAGAAAACAGTGTTAGCAAGCTGATCAATGAAAGGAAATGTGTAACTCTGTGAGTTGCATTCACACATCACAATGCAGTTTCTCGGAACGCTTCTTTCCAGCCTTTCATCTGAGAGTATTTTCTTTTCACCTTAGACCTCAATGCGCTCCCAAATATCACTATGTGGATTCCATGAAAACAGTGTTAGCAAACTGCTTCATGAAGACGAAGGTGTAGCTCTGTGAGATGAATTCACACATCACAAAGTAGTTTCTCAGAAAGCTTCTCTCTGGTTTTGTCTGAGGATATTTCCTTTGTNCACTGAGAAATATCTCATTGCAGATTTCAAGAAAACAGTGTTAGCAAGCTGATCAATGAAAGGAAATGTGTAACTCTGTGAGTTGCATTCACACATCACAATGCAGTTTCTCGGAACGCTTCTTTCCAGCCTTTCATCTGAGAGTATTTTCTTTTTCACCTTAGACCTCAATGCGCTCCCAAATATCACTATGTGGATTCCATGAAAACAGTGTTAGCAAACTGCTTCATGAAGACGAAGGTGTAGCTCTGTGAGATGAATTCACACATCACAAAGTAGTTTCTCAGAAAGCTTCTCTCTGGTTTTTGTCTGAGGATATTTCCTTTGTCCGTAGAGTCTTCATTGGTGATCCAAATGATCACTTCTCAGATTCCACAAAAACAGTGCTAGCAAATGGGTCCATGAAATGCAGGTGTAACTATGTGAGATGAATTCACACACCACAAAGCACTTTCTCAGAAAAATTCATTTTGGTTTTTATCTGAGGATATTTCTTTTGGCTGTATATTCGTCAAAGCGACCGAAATATCAGTTCTCAGATTCCACAAAAACAGGGCTATCAAACAGCTCCACGAAAGACAGGTGTATCTCTGTGAGTTGAATTCACACATCACAAAGCAGTTTCTCAGAAAGCTTCTTTCCTTTTTCATCTGAGTTTATTTCTATTCTCAACGCGCCCCCGTGTGTCTCATTGCAAATTCTGCGAAAACAGTGTTAGCAAGCTTCTCAATGAAAACAATGCTGTAACTCTGTGAGCTGAATTCACCTACAACAAAGCAGTTTCTGAGAAAGCTGCTCTGTAGTTCTTCTCTGAGGATATTTCATTTTTCACCCTGGGATTCAACGATAACGAAGATATCACTTCTGAGATTCCACAGAATCAGTGCTAGCAAACTCCTCCATGAAAGTGTGGTGTAATTCTGTAAAATGAATTCACACATCTCACACCAATTTCTCAGAAAGCTTCATTCTGGTTTTTATCTGAGGATATTTCCTTTGTCCATAGAATGTTCATAATGATGCAAATTATCACTTCTCAGATTCCACAAAAACAGTGCTAGCAAATGGCTCCTCGAAATACAGGTGTTAACTCTAAGAGATGCATTGTCACAACACAAAACAGTTTCTCAGAAAGCTTCTTTCTCTTTTTTATCTGAGGATATTTCCTTTGTCACCATAAGCTTCATTGTGCTAAGAAATATCCCATTGTAGATTTCAAGAAAACAGTGTTAGCAAACTGATCAATGAAAAGAAAGGTGTAACTCTCTGAGTTGCATTCACACGTCACAATGCAGTTTCTCAGAACGCTTGTTTCTCGTTTTTATTTGAGGATACTTCCTCTTTCAGCACAGGCTTCATTGTGATCCAAAATATCCCTTTCATATTCCCCAAAAACAATGATAATGGGCTGTTCCATGAAAAGAAAGTGTAACTCTCTGAGAAGAATTAACGCATCAGAAAGCAGTTTCTCAGAAAGCTTCTTTTTGGGTTTTATCTGAGGATATTTCCCTTTTCACCATAGCCCTCAATGTACTCCCAAATATCACTCTCCAGATTCCATGAAAGCAGTGTTAGCAAACTGCTTCGTGGAGAGCAAGGTGTAACTCCGTGAGATGCATTCACACATCACAAAGAAGTTTCTCAGAACGATTCCTTCTCATTTTTATTTGAGGATATTTCCTTTGTCAGCGTTAGCTTCAATGCAATCAAAAATATCCGTTCTCAGATTCCCCAAAAACTGTGGTAACTCTCTGCTCCATGAAATGAAATTGTAAGTCGGTGAAATGAATTCACTTATCATGAAGAAGTTTCTCAGAACGCTTCTTTCTAGTTTTCATCCAATGATATTTCCTTTTTCACTACAGGCCTGAATGTGCTCCCAAATATCACTTTGCAGATTCCACGAAAACGTTGTTAACAAACTGCTTAATGGAGAGAAATGTGTAACTCTGGGAGATGAATTCACTCACCAGAAAGCAGTTTCTCAGAAAGCTTGTTTCTCATTTTTATCTGGGGATAAATTTTTTGTCACCATAAGCTCCATTGTGCTAAAAACTATTCCATTGCAGATTTCAAGAAAACAGTGTTAGCAAGCTGAACAAAGAAAACAAATGTGTAACTCTTTGAGTTTCATTCACACATCATGATGCAGTTTCTCAGAACGCTTCTTTCAAGTTTTTATCTGAGAATATTTCCTCTTTCCCTATAGACCTCAATGTGCTCCCAAATATCACTATTAGGATTCCACAAAAACAGTGTTAGCAAACGGCTTCATTAAGGCAAAGGTGTATCTCTGTGAGATGAATTCACACACCACAAAGGGGTTTCTGAGAAGGCTTCACTCCAGGTTTCATCTCAGGATATTTCATTTTTCACCATGGCATTCAATGATATCCAAAATATCACTTCTGAAATTCCACAGAAAAAGTGCTGGGAAATTCCTCCTCAAAAGAGTGGTGTAACTCTCTGCGATGAATTCACACATCACAAAGCAGTTTCTCAGAAAGCTTCATTCTGTTTTTTATCTGAGGATATTTCCTTTGGCCTTATAGTCTTCAAAGTGATCTGAAATATCAGTTCTCAGATTCCACAAAAACAAGGTTATCACACAGCTCCACGAAATACAGGTGTAACTCTGTGAGTTGAATTGACACACCACAAAGCAGTTTCTCAGAAACCTTCCTTCCTTTCTCATCTGAGGATATTTCTGGTATCCAAGTAACCCCATGTGTCTCATTGCAGATTCTGCGAATACACTGTTAGCAAGCTTCTCAATGAAAGACTGCTGTAACTGTGAGCTGAATTCACTCACAACAAAGCAGTTTCTATGAAGGCTTCTCTGCAGTTTGGTAACACTGTTTTCGTGGAATCCACATACTGATGTTTGGAAGCACTTTGAGGTCTATGGTGAAAAAGGAAATATTCTCATATAAAACTGGAAAGAAGCGCTCTGAAAACTGCATTGTGATGTGTGAATGGAACTCACAGAGTTACACCTTTCCTTTCATTGATCGGTTTGTGAACACTGTTTTCTTAAAATCGGCAATGGTATGTTTCTCAGCACAATGAAGCTTACAGTGACAAAGGAAATGTCCTCAGGTAAAAAGTAGAAAGAAGCTTTTCTGAGAAACTGCTTTGTTATGTGTGAATTCATCTCGCAGAGTCACAGCTTTCTCTCCATGAAGCAGTTTGCTAACACCGGTTTCATGGAATCTGCAAAATGATATTTGGGAGCCCATTGAGGCCTATGGTGAAAAGGTAATATCCTGAGATAAAAACTAGAAAGAAGCTTTCTGCAAAATTGCTTTACGATGTGTAAATTCATCTCACAGAGTTACAATTTCATTTCATGGAGTAGTGTGGTACCTCTGTTTTCGGGGAATGAGAAGGGATATTTTGGATCACTTTGAATCTTATGCTGACAAAGGAAATATCCTCAAATAAAAACGAAAAGAAGGTTTCTGGGAAACTTTTTTGTGATGTGAGAATTCATTTCACAAGAATACTCCTTTCTCTTCATGAAGCAGGTTGCTAACACTGTTTTCATGGGATCTGCAAAGTGATATCTGGGCATGCCTTGAGGGCTATGGTGAAAAGGAACTATCCTCAGATAAAACTGGAAAGAAGCGTTCCGAGAAACTACATTATGACGTGTGAATGCATCTCACAGAGTTACACTTTCCTTTTCATTGATCAGTTTCCTAACACTGTTTTCTTGGAATATGAAATGGGATAATTCTTAGCACAATGAAGGTTATGGTGACAAAGAAAATATCCTCAGATAGAAACTAGAAAGAAGCTTTCTGAGAAACTGCTTTGTTGTGTGTGAATTTGTCTCACAGAGTTACACCTTTCTCTCCATGAAGCAGTTTGCTAACACTGTTTACGTGGAATCTGCAAAGTGATATTTGGGAGTGCATTGAGGCCTATGGTGAAAAGGAAATATCCTCAGATAAAACTAGAAAGAAACTTTCTGAGAGACTACTTTATGATTTGTGAATTCATCTTCCAGAGTTAAAATTTCATTTCATGGAGCAGTCTGTTACCACTGTTGTTGGGGAATCTGAGACGGGATATTTTGGATTGCATTGAAGCCTACACTGACAAAAGAAATACCCTCAAGCAAAAACGAGAAAGAAGCTTTTTGAGAAACTTCTTTGTGATGTGTGA
>NW_016815839.1:125503-137138 GCF_001698545.2 Rhinopithecus bieti | reverse complement strand
TCTGCCAAGTGATATTTGGGCGCCCATAGGGGCCCATGGTGAAAAAGGAAATATCCTCGGAAGATCACTAGAAAGAAGCTTTCTGAGAAACTGCTTTGTGATGTGTGAATTCATCTCAGAGTTACACCTTTCTCTCCATGAAGCAGTTTGCTAACACTGTTTTTGTAGAATCTGCAAAGTGATAGTTGGGAGTGCATTGAGGGCTATGGTAAAAAAGGACATATCCTCAGATAAAAACCAGAAAGAAGCTTTCTGAGAAACTGTTTTCTGATATCTGAATTCATCTCACAGATTTACACTTTCATTTCATGGAGTAGTCTCTTACCACTGCTTTTGGGGAATCTGAAAAGCGATATTTTGGACTGCATTGAAACCTACGCTGACAAAGGAATTATACTCAAATAAAAAAGAGAAATAAGCATTCTCATAAACTGCATTGTGATGTGTAAATGCAACTCACAGAGCTACACTTTTCTTTTCAGTAATCAGTTTGCTAACGCTCTTTTCTTCAAATCTGTAGTGGGATATTTCTTAGCTCAATGAAGCTTATGGTGACAAAGGAAATATTTTCAGATTAAAAACGAGAAAATATCTTTCTGAGAATCTTCTTTGTGATATGACAATGCATCTCTTAAACAGTTACACCTGTGTTTTGAGGAGCCATTTGCTAGCACTGTTTTTGTGGAATCTGAGAAGTGATAATTTTGATTTTATGAAAATTCTATGGGCAAAGGAAATATCCTCAGATAAAAGCCAGAATGAAGCTTTCTGAGAAACTGTTTTGAGTTGTTTGAATTCATTTCACAGAATTACACCACTCTTTCATGGAGGAGTTTGCTAGCACTGATTTTGTGGAAACTCAGAAGTGATATCTTGGATATCGTTGAATCCCAGGGTGAAAATGAAGTATCCTCAGATAAAACTGCAGAGAAGCCTTCTCAAAACTGCTTTTGGTGTGTTAGTTCATCTCACAGAGTTACACCATTGCTTTCATTGAGAGGTTTGCTAACACTGTTTTCGCAGGATCTGCAATGGGATATACGTGAGCATAATGAGACCTGAAATGTCCTCAGATAAAAACAGGAAAGAAGCTTTCTGTGAAACTGCTTTGACATGTGTGAATTCATCTCAGTGTTACACAAATTTTTCATGGACCGTTTGCTAGCACTGTTTTGTGGAATCTGAGGAGCGATATTTTGTATCACAGAAGCCTATGGTGACAAAGGAAATATCCTCAGATAAAAACCAGAAAGAAGCTTTCTGAGAAACTGCTTTGTGATCTATTAATTCATCTCACCGAGTTACACCACTCTTTCATGGAGGAGTCTGCTAGCACTGTTTTTGTGGAATCTCAGAAGTGATATCTTGGATATCATTGAATCTCATTGTGAAAATGAAATGTCCTCAGAAAACGATGGAGAGAAACCTCAGAAACTGTTTTGTGATGTGGAAATTCACCTCACAGAGTTACACCTTTGCTTTCACTGAGAAGTTAGCAAACACTGTTTTTGCAGAATCTGCAATGAGATATATATGAGTGAAAGGCCTGAAATGTCCTCAGATAAAACAAGAAAGAAGCTTTCTGAGAAACAACTTTGTGATGTGTGAATTCATCTCACAGAGTTACACTACTTTTTCATGGAGTCTTTGGCTAGCACTGTTTTTATGGAATCTGAGAAGGGATAATTTTGATAGCTTTGAAGCCTATGGTGACGAAGGAAATATATGCAGATAAAACCAGAAACTGGCTTTCCAAGAAACTACTTTGTGATTTGTGAAATCATCTCACAGTGTTACTCTACTCTTTCATGGAGTCCTTTGCTAGCACTGTTTTTTCGAATCTGAGAAGTGGTATTTTGGATCGCTTTGAAGTGTATGTTCACTAAGGAAGTATCCTCAGATAAAAATTAGAAAGAAACTTTCTGGAAAATTCTTTGTGATGTGGGAATTCATCTCACAGTTTTAGACCCTCTTTCATGGGGGAGTTTGCTAGCACTGTTTATTTGGAATCTGACAAGAGATATCTTGGATTGCATTGAATCCCATGGTGAAAAATGAAATATCCTCAGATAAAAACTGGAGAGAAGCCTTGTCAGAAAGTGCTTTGTGGAGTGTGAATTCATCTCACAGAGTTACACCATTGCTTTCATTGCGAAGTTTGCTAACGATGTTTTCACAGAATCTGCAATGAGATATATGAGAGCGCATTGAGGCCTGAAATGTGCTCAGATAAAAACAAGGAAGAAGTTTTCTGAGAAACTGCTTTGTGATGTATGGATTTTTCTAACAGTGTTATACAGCTCTTTCATGAAGCCGTTTGCTAGCACTGTTTTTGTGGAAACTGAGAAGGGATATTTTGCATCGCTTTGAAGCCTATTGGGACAAAGGAAATATCATCACATAAAAACCAGGAAGAAGCTATCTGAGAAACTGCTTTGTGATGTGTGAATTCATCTCAGAGAGTTACACCGCTCTTTCATGGGGGAGTTTACCAGCACTGATTTTGTGGAATCTCAGAAGTAATATTTTCAGTATCATTGAATCCCGTGGTGAAAAATGAAATATCATCAGATAAAACCTGGAGAGAAGCCTGCTCAGAAACTGCTTTGTGGTGTGTGAATTCGTCTCACAGGGTTTCAACATTGCTTTCATTAGGAAGTTTGCTAACACTGTTTTCACAGAATCTGCAATGAGATGTACGTGAGCGCATTGAGGCCTGAAATGTTCTCAGATAAAACCAGAAAGAAGCTTTCTGAGAAACTGCTTTGTGATGGGTGAAATAATCTCATAGTGTTACACTATTCTTTCATGGAGCGATTTCCTAACACCGTTTTTCTGTAAACTGAAAAAATATTTTGGATTGCTTTGAACCCTAGGGTGACAAAGGAAATATTCTCAGAAAAAACTATAAAGAAGTTTTCTGACAAACTGCTCTGTGATGTGTGAATTCATTTCACAGTGTTAAACATTTCTTTCATGGAGCAGATTGCTAACTCTGTTTTCTTGGAATCTGCAAAGGGATATTTCGGAGCTCACTGAAGCTTATGGTGACAAAGGAAATATCCTCAGATAAAAACTAGAAGGATGCTTTCTGAGAAACTACTTCGTGATGTGTGTTTTCAACTCACAGAGTTACACTATTCTTTTCATGGAGCAGTTTGCTAACACTGTTTTCCTAGTATTTGCTAAGGTATATTTGGAAGCTCATTGAGGCCTGTGGTGGAAAAGGAAATATCCTCTGATAAAACTAGAAAAAATCTTTCTGAGAAACTTTTGTGATGTGTGAAAACAACTCACAGAGTTAAACTGTTCTTTACATGGAGCAGTTTTCTAACTCTGTTTTCTAGGAATATGCAATGGGTATTTCAGAGTGCATTGAAGCTATGGTGACAAAGTAAATATCCTCAGATAAAAACTAGAAAGAAGATGTCTGAGAAAACGCTTTGCAATGAAAGAATTCATTGCACAGTTTATACCACTCTTTTCATTGAGCAGACTGCTGACACTGTTTTCACGGAATCTGCAATATTATATTTTGGAGTGCTTTGAAGCTTATGGTGATAAAAGAAATATCCTTGGACAAAAACTGAAAAGAACCTGTCTGAGCAATTCCTTTGTGATGTGTCAATTTATCTCGCAGAGTTACACTGTTCATTCATGGAGCAGTTTGCTAACTCTGTTTTCTTGGAGGTTGCAAAGTGATATTTCAGAACCCATTGAAGCTTATGGTGACAGGGATATATCCTCAGTTAAAGACTAGAAAGAAACTTTCTGAGAAGCTGCTTTGTGATGTGTGAATTCATCTCACAGAGTTACACTGTTGTTTTCCTGGAGCAGTTTGCTAATTCTGTTTTCTTGGACTATGTAGTGGGATATTTCAGAGCACATTGAAGCAGATGGTGACAAAGGCAATATCCTCAGATAAATACTAGAAAGACACTTTCTGAGAAATTGCTTTGTGATGTGTGAATTCTACTCACAGAGTTACAATGTTCTTTCTATGGAGCAGGCTGCTAAAACTGTTTTCATGGAATCTGCAATAGGATATTTGGGAGCACATGGAGGCTTATGGTGTAAGAGGAAATATCCTCAGATAAAAACTACCAAGAAGCTTTCTAATAGACTGGTTTGTGATGTGTGAACTCAACTCACAGAGTTACACTGTTCTTTTCATGGAGCAGTTTGCTTACTCCGTTTTCTTGAAATCTGCAATGTGATATTTTGGAATCCATTGAATCTTATGGTGACAAAGGAAATACCCTCAGCTAAATAGTAGAAAGAATCTTTCTGAGAAACTGCTTTGTGATGTCTGAATTCAACTCAAAGAATTACACTGTTCTTTTCAGGGAACAGTTTGCTGACACTGTTTTCTTGGAATCTGCTAAAGGATATTTGTTAGCACTTTGAGGCCTCTGGTGAAAAAGGAAATATCCCCAGGTAACAACTAGACAGAAGCTTTCTGAGAAACCGGTTTGTGATGTGTGAATTCAACTCACAGAGTTACACTGTAGTTTTCACTGAGCAGTTTGCTAACTCAGATTTCTTGGAAGTTGCAATGGGATATTTCAGAGTGCATTGAAGCTTATGGTGACAAGGATATATCCTCAGACAAAAACAAGAAAGAATCTTTCTGAGAAACTGCTTTATGATTTGTGAATTTATCTCACACAGTTGCAGTTTCCTTTCATGGAGCAATTTTTTAGCACTGTTTTTTCTGGAATCTGAAAGGGATATTTTGGATTGCATTGAAGCCTATGCTGACAAAGGAATAATTCTGAGATAAAAACTAGAAAGAAGCTTTCTGAGAAACTGCTTCATGATGTGTGAATTCAACTCACAGAGTTACACTGTTCTTTTCATGGAACAGTTGGCTAATTCTGTTTTCTTGGAATCTGCAATGGGATGTTTTGGAGTGCATTGAAGCTTATGGTGACAAAGGACATATCCTCAGGTAATAACTACAAAGAAGCTTTCTGAGAAACTGCTTTGTGATATGTGAATTCAACTCTACGGGATGCACTGTTCCTTTCATGGAAAAGTTTGTTAACTCTTTTTTCTTAGAATATGCAATGGGATATTTCAGAGTTCATTGAAGATGATGGTGACAAAGGAAATATCCTCAAATAAAAATTAGAAAGAAGTTTTCTGAGAAACTGCTTTGTGATGTGTGAATTCTACTCACAGAGTTACAGTGTTCCTTTCATCGAGCAGTTTGCTAATTCTATTTTCTTGGAATCTGCAAAGGGATATTTGGGATTGTATTGAAGCCTGCGATGAAAAAGGATATATCCTCGGAGAAAACTAGAAAGAAGCTCTTTGAGAAATTCCTTTTTGATGTGTGAACTCAACACTCAGAGTTACAGTGTTCCCATCAAGGAAATGTTTGAAAACTCTGCATTCTTGGAATCTTCAATTGGATATTTCGGAGTGCATTGAAACTTATGGTGACAAAGGATGTATCCTAAGACAAAAACTAGAAAGAAGCTCTGAGAAACTGCTTTGTGATGTGTGAATTCTACTGACAGTGTTACATTTTTTTTTATGGAACAGTTTGCTAACACTGTTTTCCTGGAATCTGCAAAGCGATATTTGGAAGCACATTGAGGCCTAGGTTGAAAGAAGAAATATCCTCAGATAAAAACTGCAAAGAAGCTTTCTCAGAAACTGCTTTGTGAGGTGTGAATTCTACTCAAAGACTTACATTGTTCTTTTCATGGAGAAGCCTGCCAAAACTTTTCTGGAATCTGCAAAGGGATATTTGGGAGCACATTGAAGCCTGTGGTGAAAGGGGAAATATCCTCAGATAAAAACTCCAAGGAATCTTTCTGCTCAACTACTTTGTGATGTGTGAATTCAACTCACAGAGTTACACTGTTCCTTTAATGGAGCAGTTTCTTAACTCTCTTTTCTTGAAATCTGCAGTGGGTTAATTTGGAGTGCATTGCAGCTTTTGGTGACAAAAGTAATATCCTCAGAAAAAAGCTAGAAAGAAGCTTTCTGAGAAACTGTTATGTGATGTGTGAGTTCAACTCAGAGTTACACTGTTCTTTTCATGGAGCAGTTTGCTAAAACTGCTTTTCTTTAATCTGTAAAGGGATATTTTGGAGTGCATTAAGGCCTATGGTGAAAAAGGAAATATCCTCAGATAAAAAATTCAAAGAAGCTTTCTGAGAAACTGCTTTGTGATTTGTGAATTTTCTCACAGAGTTACATTACTCTTTTCATTGAGCAGACTGCTAACACTGTTTTTGTGGAAACTGCAATGGGATATTCAGGAATGCAGTGAAGTCTATGGTGACAAAAGTAATATCCTCGGATAAAACCGATAAGAAACTTTCTGGGAAATGGCTTTGTGATGTGCCAATTTATCTCACAGAGTTACACTGTTCTTTTCATAGAGCAGTTTGCTAACACTGTTTTATTGGAATCTGTAATGGGATACTTCAGAGCACATTGATGATTATGGTGACAAAGGTAATATTCTTAGACAAAAACTAGAAAGAATCATTATGAGAAACTGCTTTCTAATTTGTGAAATCATCTCACAAACTTACAATTTCCTTTCATGGAGCAGTTTGTTAGCACTCTTACTTGTGGAATGTGAGAAGGGTTATTTTCGATTGCATTGAAGCATTTGCTGAGAAAGGAAATATCCTGACATAAAAACTAGAAGGAAGTTTTCTGAGAAACATATGTGGGATGTGTGAATTCATCTCACAGAGTTACACCGTTCTTTTCATTGGGCAGGCTGCTAACACTGTTTTCATGGAATCTGCAATAGGATATTTGGGAGAGCAATGAAGCTTATTTTGACAAAAAAAATCCTTAGATAAAAATCAGAAAGAAGCTTTCTGATAAATTGCTTCCTGATATGTCAATTTATCTCACAGAGGTACACTGTTCTTATCATGGAGCAGTTTGCTAACTCTGTTATCTTGGAATCTGCAATGTGATTTTTCGAAGTACATTGAAGCTTATGGTGACACAGGAGATATCTTCAGACAAAAACTAGAAAGAATTGTTCTGAGAAACTACTTTCTGATTTTTAAATTAATCTCACAGACTTACAATTTCCTTTCATGGAGCAGTTTTTTTAGCACTGTTTTTTGTGGAATCTGAGAAGGGGTATTTTGGATCACGTTGAAACCAATGCTGACAAAAGAAATATGCTGAGATAAAAACTAGAAAGAAGCTTTCTGAGGAACTTCCTTGTGATGTGTGAATTTGTCTAACAGAATACACCATTCTTTTCATTGAGCAGAGGGCTAACACTGTTTTCGTGGAATCTACAATAGGATATTTGGGAGCGCATTGAAGCCTATGGTGACATAATAAATATCCTCAGATAATAATCAAAAAGAAGCTTTCTGGGAAATTGTTTTGTGATGTGTGAATTTATCTCATGGAGTTACACCTTTCTCTTCATGGAGTAGTTTGCTAACTCTATTTTCTTGGAATCTGAAATCTGATAGTTTGGAGCGCATTGAAGCCTATGGTGACAAAAGAAATATCCTCAGACAAAAACCGTAAAGAAGCTTTCTGAGAAATTGTTTGGTGATATGTCAATTTATCTCACAGAGTTACACTGCTCTTTTCATGGAGCAGTATCCTAACTTTGTTTTCTTTTAATCTGCAATGGGATATATTGAAGTGCATTGGAGTTTATGGTGACAAAGGAAATATCTTCAGACAAAAACTAGAAAGAAACTTTCTGAGAAACTGCTTTCTGGTTTGTGAATTCATCTCACAGAGTTACAATTTTCTTTCATCGAGCACTTTGTTAGCAGTTTTTTCTGGAATGTGAGAAGGGATATTTTGGATTGCATTGAAGCCTATGCAGACAAAGGAAATATCCCTAGATAAAAACTAGAAAGAATTTTTTTGAGAAACTTCTTTGTGATGTGTGAATTCATCTCACAGAGTTACACATTTCATGGAGCAATTTGCTAACTCTGTTTCCTTGGAATCTGCAATGGGATGTTTCAGAGTGCATTGAAGCTTATGGTGACAAAGAAAATCTCAGAGAAAACTACAAAGAAGATTTCTGAGAAACTGCTTTGTGATGTACGAATTCATTTCACAGAGTTATACCATTCTTTTCATTAAGCAGGCTGCTAACACTGTTTTCTTGGAATCTGCAAAGGATATTTTGGAGCACGTTGAAGCCTAAGGTGATAAAATGAATATCCTCAGATAAAACCCGAAAAGAAGCTTTCTGAGAAATTGCTTTGTGATGTGTCAAGTTATATCACAGAGTTACACTATACTTTTCATGGAACAGTTTCTTAGCACTGTTTTTGGGGAATCTGAAAAGGGATATTTTGGATCGCATTGAAGCCTATAGTGGAAAAGGAAACATCCTCAGATAACAACCAGAAAGAAGCTTTTTGATAAACTTCTTTGGGATTTGTGAATTCATCTCACAGATTTACACCTTTTTTTCATTGAGCAGTTTGCTAACTCTGTTTTGTTGGAATCTGCAATGGGATATTTTGGAGTACATTGAAGCTTATTTTAACAAAGTAATATCCTCAGATAATAACCAGAAAGAAGCTCTCTGAGAAACTGCTTTATGATGTGTGAGTTTGTCTCACAGAGTTAAACAGTTCTCTTCAGGGAGCAGTTAGCTAACTCTGTTTCCTTGGAATCTGCAGTAGGTTATTTCAGAGCGCATTGAAGCTTATGGTGACAAAGGAAATATCCTCAGATAAAAACTAGAATGAAGCTTTCTGTGAAACTTCTTTGTTACGTGTAAATTCATCGCACAGAGTTATGCCTTTCTCTTCATGGAGCAGTTTGCTAAATCTGTTTTCTTGCAATTGCCATTGGATATTTCGGATTGCATTGAGGCTTCTGGTGAAAAAGAAAATATCCTCAGATAAAAATTAGAAAGAAGCTTTCTGAGGAACTTCTTTGTGAGTCTCATTTGATCTCACAGTTACAACGTTCTTTTCATTGAGCAGACTGCTAAATCTGTTTTCCTGGAATATGCAATGGGATATTTGGAAGTGCTTTATGGTGACAAAATAAGGTTTTCCTCTTCAGAGAAAAACTAGAAAGAAGCGTTCCAAGAAACTGCTTTGTGATTAGTGAAGTCAAGTCAAAGAGTTACACTGTTCTTTTCATGGAGCAGTTTGCTAACTCTGTTTTCTTGGAATTTGCAATGGGATAAATCAGAGCACATTGAAGCTTACGATGACAAAGGAAATATCCTCAGGTAAAAACTAGAAAGAAGCACTCTGAGAATCTGCTTTGTGATGTGTGAATTCAACTCACAGGGTTACACTCTTCTTTTGACAAAAAGTAATATCCTAACACTTTAGCAGTTTACTAACACTGTTCTCATGGAATCTGCAATAGGATATTTGGGAGTGCATTGAAGTCTATGGTGACAATAGAATTATCCTCAGATAAAAACCGAAAAGAAGCTTTCTGAGAAATTGCTTTGTAATGTGACTTTATATCTCACAGAGTTACACTGTTCTTTTAATGGAGCAGTTTGCTAACTCTGTTTTCTTGGAATCTGCAATGGGATATTTCAGAGCACATTGAAGCTTATGGTGACAAAGGAAATATCCTCAGACAAAAAGTAGAAAGAAGCTTTCTGAGAAACTACTTTGTTATGTTTGAATTCATCTCACAGAGTTACACCTTTCTCTTCATGGAGCAGTTTGCTAACTCTGTTTTCTTGGAATCTGCAATGGGATATTTTGGAGCACATTGAAGCTTATGGTTACAAAGTAAATATCATCAGGTAAAACTAGAAAGAATCTTTCTGAGAAACTTCTTTGTGATGTGTGAATTCATCCACAGAGTTATACTCTTCTTTCCATTTAGTAGTTTGCTAACACTGTTTTCTTGGTCTGCAAGGGGATATTTGGGTGCGTATTGAGGACTATAATAAAGAGGAAATATCCTCAGATAAAACTAGATATAAGCTCTCTGAGAAGCTGCTTTGTAAGGTGTGAATTCATCTCACAGTGTTACACCGTTCTTTTCATTGAACATGCTGCTAACACCGCTTTCATGAAATCTGCAATAGGTTATTTGGGAGCACTTTGAAGCCTATGGTGACAAAACAAATATCCTCAGATAAAACCGAAAAGAAGCTTTCTGAGAAATTGCTTTGTGATGTGTCAGTTTATCTCGCAGAGTTACACTGTTCTTTTCATGGAGCAGATTGCTAACTCTGTTTTCTTGGAATCTGCAATGGGATATTTCAAAGCACATTGAAGCTTTTGGTGACAAATAAAATATCTTCAGACAAAACTAGAAAGAAGCTTTCTGAGCAACTGCTTTCTGATTTGTGAGCTCATCTCCCATAGTTACAATTTCCTTCATGGAGCAGTTTGTTAGCTCTGCTGTTTGTGGAATCTGAGAAGGGATATATTGGATTGCACAGAAGCCTATGTTGACTAAGATAATATCCTGAGATAAAACTGGAAAAAAGCTTTCTGAGAAAGTTCTTTGTGATGTGTGAATTCATCTCACAGTTACATATTTCTCTTCAAGGAGCAGTTTGCTAACTCTGTTTCCCTGGGATATGTAATGGGATATTTCAGAGCCCAGTGAAGCTGATGGTGACAAAGGAAATGTCCTCAGATAAAACTAGAAAGAAGCTTTCTGAGAAACTGCTTTGTGATGTCAGAAATCTACTCACAGAGTTACACTGTTCTTTTCATGGAGGAGTTTAATAACTGTTTTCTTGGAACATGTAATGGGATATTTCGAAGAACTTTGATGCTTATGGTGACAAAGGCAATATCTTCAGACAAAACTAGAAAGAAACTTTCTGAGAAACTGCTGGCTGATTTGTGAATTTATCTCACAGAGTTGGAATTTCATTTCATGGAGCAATTTGTTAGCACTGTTTTTTGTGGAATCTGAGAAGGGAAATTTTGGATTGCATTGAAGCTTATGCTGACAAAGGAATTATCCTGAGATAAAACTAGAAAGAAGCTTCCTGAGACATTTCTTTGTGATGTGTGCATTCAGCTTACAGAGATACACATTTCTCTTCATGGAGCACTTTGCTAGCTCTGTTTTTTGTTTTGGAATCTGCAATGGGATATTTCAAAGAACAACGAAGCTTATGGTGACAAAGGAAATATCTTCAGACAATAACTAGAAAGAAACTTTCTGAGAAACTGCTTCGTGATGTGTGGATTCTTCTCACAGAGTTACGTCATTCTTTTCATTGAGCAGGCTGCTTACACTGTTTTCGTGGGATCCTCAATAGGTTACTTGGCATGGCATTGAGTACTATGGTGACAAAGTATATATCTTTAGAGGAAAACTAGAAAGAAGCTTTCTGAGAAACTGCTTTGTGATGTATGAATTCATCTCCCAGAGTTTCAGCGTTCTTTTAATTGAGCAGGCTGCTAACATCGTTTTCATGCAATCTGCAATAGGATATTTGGGAGTGCATTGAAGCCTATGGTGACAAAAGAAATATCCTCAGATAAAAATTGAAAAGAAGTCTTCTGAGAAATTGCTTTGTGATGTGTCTACATATCTCACAGAGTTACACTGTTCTTTTAATGGAGCAGTTTGCTAACTCTGTTTTATTGGAATCTGCAATGGGATATTTCGGAGTGCATTGAAGTTTATGGTGACAAAGGAAATATCCTCAAAA
>NW_016815839.1:105202-125431 GCF_001698545.2 Rhinopithecus bieti | reverse complement strand
TCTCACAGAGTTACACCTTTCTCTTCATGGAGCAGTTTGCTAACTCTGTTTTCTTGGAATCTGCAATGGGATATTTTGGAGCACATTGAAGCTTATGGTTACAAAGTAAATATCATCAGGTAAAAACTAGAAAGAATCTTTCTGAGAAACTTCTTTGTGATGTGTGAATTCATCCACAGAGTTATACTCTTCTTTCCATTTAGTAGTTTGCTAACACTGTTTTCTTGGTCTGCAAGGGGATATTTGGGTGCGTATTGAGGACTATAATAAAGAGGAAATATCCTCAGATAAAAACTAGATATAAGCTCTCTGAGAAGCTGCTTTGTAAGGTGTGAATTCATCTCACAGTGTTACACCGTTCTTTTCATTGAACATGCTGCTAACACCGCTTTCATGAAATCTGCAATAGGTTATTTGGGAGCACTTTGAAGCCTATGGTGACAAAACAAATATCCTCAGATAAAAACCGAAAAGAAGCTTTCTGAGAAATTGCTTTGTGATGTGTCAGTTTATCTCGCAGAGTTACACTGTTCTTTTCATGGAGCAGATTGCTAACTCTGTTTTCTTGGAATCTGCAATGGGATATTTCAAAGCACATTGAAGCTTTTGGTGACAAATAAAATATCTTCAGACAAAAACTAGAAAGAAGCTTTCTGAGCAACTGCTTTCTGATTTGTGAGCTCATCTCCCATAGTTACAATTTCCTTCATGGAGCAGTTTGTTAGCTCTGCTGTTTGTGGAATCTGAGAAGGGATATATTGGATTGCACAGAAGCCTATGTTGACTAAGATAATATCCTGAGATAAAAACTGGAAAAAAGCTTTCTGAGAAAGTTCTTTGTGATGTGTGAATTCATCTCACAGTTACATATTTCTCTTCAAGGAGCAGTTTGCTAACTCTGTTTCCCTGGGATATGTAATGGGATATTTCAGAGCCCAGTGAAGCTGATGGTGACAAAGGAAATGTCCTCAGATAAAAACTAGAAAGAAGCTTTCTGAGAAACTGCTTTGTGATGTCAGAAATCTACTCACAGAGTTACACTGTTCTTTTCATGGAGGAGTTTAATAACTGTTTTCTTGGAACATGTAATGGGATATTTCGAAGAACTTTGATGCTTATGGTGACAAAGGCAATATCTTCAGACAAAAACTAGAAAGAAACTTTCTGAGAAACTGCTGGCTGATTTGTGAATTTATCTCACAGAGTTGGAATTTCATTTCATGGAGCAATTTGTTAGCACTGTTTTTTGTGGAATCTGAGAAGGGAAATTTTGGATTGCATTGAAGCTTATGCTGACAAAGGAATTATCCTGAGATAAAAACTAGAAAGAAGCTTCCTGAGACATTTCTTTGTGATGTGTGCATTCAGCTTACAGAGATACACATTTCTCTTCATGGAGCACTTTGCTAGCTCTGTTTTTTGTTTTTGGAATCTGCAATGGGATATTTCAAAGAACAACGAAGCTTATGGTGACAAAGGAAATATCTTCAGACAATAACTAGAAAGAAACTTTCTGAGAAACTGCTTCGTGATGTGTGGATTCTTCTCACAGAGTTACGTCATTCTTTTCATTGAGCAGGCTGCTTACACTGTTTTCGTGGGATCCTCAATAGGTTACTTGGCATGGCATTGAGTACTATGGTGACAAAGTATATATCTTTAGAGGAAAACTAGAAAGAAGCTTTCTGAGAAACTGCTTTGTGATGTATGAATTCATCTCCCAGAGTTTCAGCGTTCTTTTAATTGAGCAGGCTGCTAACATCGTTTTCATGCAATCTGCAATAGGATATTTGGGAGTGCATTGAAGCCTATGGTGACAAAAGAAATATCCTCAGATAAAAATTGAAAAGAAGTCTTCTGAGAAATTGCTTTGTGATGTGTCTACATATCTCACAGAGTTACACTGTTCTTTTAATGGAGCAGTTTGCTAACTCTGTTTTATTGGAATCTGCAATGGGATATTTCGGAGTGCATTGAAGTTTATGGTGACAAAGGAAATATCCTCAAAAAAAAAAAAAAAACTACAAGGAAGTTTTCAGAGAAACGGTTTTGTGATGTGTGATTTCATCTCACAGAGTAACACAGTTCTTTTCATGGAGCAATTTTCTAACTCTGTTTTCTTGGAATCTGCAATGGCATATTTCAGAACTCTTTGAAGCTTTTGGTGACAAAGGAAATATCCTCAGATAAAAAATAGGAAGAAGCTTTCTGAGAACCTGCTTTGTGATATCTGAATTCATCTCACAGAGTTATAACCTTCTTTTCATTGAACAGAGTGCTAATACGTTTTTTGTGGAATCAGCAATAGGATATTTGGGATCGCAGTGACGCATAAGGTGACAAAAAAATTTCCTCAGATGAAAGCCGAAAAGAAACTCTCTGAGAAACTGCTTTGAGATGTGTCAATTTATCTCACAGAGTTACACTGTTCTTTTCATGAAGCAGTTCACTAACTCTATTTTCTTGGAAGCTGCAATGGGATATTTCAGAGCACACTGAAGCTCATGGTGACAAAGGAAATATCCTCATATGAAAAGTAGAAAGAAGCTTTCTGAGAAACATCTTTGTGATTTGTGAATTCAACTCACAGAGTTCCACTCTTCTTTTTGTGGAGCAGTTTCCTAACTCTCTTTTCTTGGAATCTGCAATGGGATATATCATAGCAAATTGAAGCTTAATGTGGCAGGGAAATATCCTCAGATAAAAACTAGAAAGAAAGTTTCTGAGAAACTGCTTTGTGGTGTGTGAAATCATCTCACAGAGTTACACAGTTCTTTTCATTGAGCAGGCTGTTAACACTGCTTTCGTGGAATCTGCAATAGGCTATTTTGGAACATATTGAAGTCTATGGTAACAAAAGTAGCATCCTCAGATAAAAACCGAAAAGAAGCTTTCTGAGAAATTGCTTTTTAATGTGACTATTTATCTCAGAGAGTTATGCTGTTCTTTTCATGGAGCAGTTTGGTAGCTCTGTGTTCTTGGAATCTGCAATGGGATATTTCAATGCGCATTGAAGCTTATGGTAACAAAGGAAATATCTTAAGACAAAAATTAGAGAGAGGCTTTCTGAGAAAGTGGTTTCTGATTTGTGAATACATCCCACAGAGTTACGGTTTCCTTTCATGGAGCAGTTTGTTAGCACTGTTTTCTGTGCAATCAGTGAAGGAATATTTTGGATCACATTGAAGCCTATGCTGACGAAGATAATATTCTCAGATAAAAACTAGAAAGAAGATTTCTGGGAAACTTCTCTGTGATGTGTCAATTCTTCTCACAGATTTACACACTTCTTTTCAGGGAGCAGTTTGCTAACTCTGTTTTCTTGGAATCTGCAATGGGATATTTTGGAGCGCATTGAAGCTTATGGTGCCAAAGGAAATATCCTCAGGTAAAAACTAGAAAGAATCTTTCTGAGAAACTGGTTTGTGATGTGTGAATTCAATTCACAGAGTTACACTGTTCCTTTCATGGAGCAGTTTGTTACTCTTTTTTCTTGGAATATGCAATGGGATATTTCAGAGTGCATTGAAGCTGATGGTGACAAAGGAAATATCCTCAGATAAAAGCTAGAAAGAAGCTTTCTCAGAAACTGCTTTGTGATGTGTGAATTCTACCCACAGAGTTACTCGGTATTTTTCATCCAGCAGTTTGCTACCTCTGTTTTCTTGGGATTTGCAATAGTATATTTTGGTGCGCATTGAAGCTTATGGTGACAAAGGAAAATATCCTGATAAAAATTATAAGGAGCATTCTCCAAAACTTCTTAGGGTTGTGTACATTCATCTCACAGAGTTCCACTGTTCTTTTCATGGAGCAGTTTGCTAACTCTGTTTTCTTGGAATCTGCAATGAGATATTTTGAAGAGCATTAAAGTTTTTGGTGGCAAAGGAAATACCTTAAGACAAAATCTAGAAAGGTGTCTTCTGAGAGGCTGCTGCCTGATTTTTGAATACATCTCACAGAGTTACAATTTCTTTTCATGGAGCAGTTTGTTAGCACTGTTTTTTGTGGAATCTGAGAAGGGATGTTTTGGATCACATTGAATCCTATGCTTACAAAGGAAATATACTGAGATAAAAGTAGAACTAAACTTTTTGAGAAACTGCTTTGTGATGTGTGAATTCATCTCACACAGTTACACCATTCTTTTTACTGAGCAGTTTGCTAACACTGTTTTCTTGGAATCTGCAATGGGATATTTCAGAATGGATGGAAGCTTATGATGACAAGAGAAATATCCTCAGACAATAACTAGAAAGAAGCTTTTTGAGAAACTGCTTTGTGATTTGTGAATTCATCTAACAGAGTTACAATTTTCTTTCATGGACAGTTTATTAGCACTGTTTATGTGGAATCTGAGAACCAATATTTTGGATCACTTTGAATCCTATGCTGACAGGCTGGGCACAGTGGCTCAGGCCAGTAATCCCAGCACTTTAGGAGGCTGAGATGGGCGAATCACAGGGTCAGGAGATCGAGACCATCCTGGCTAACATGGTGAAACCCCGTCTCTACCAAAAATACAAAAAATTAGCTCGGCGTGGTAGCACACACATGTAGTCCCAGCTACTCGGGAGGCTGAGGCAGGAGAATGGCATGAACCCAGGAGGCAGAGCTTGTGGTGAGCCAAGATCATGCCACTGCACTCCAGCCTGGGTGACAAAGCGAGACTCTGTCTCAAAAAAAAAAAGAAAAGAAAAGAAAAGAAAAGAAAAGAAAAGAAAATATCCCAAGATAAAAATTAGAAAGAAGCTTTCTGAGAAATTGCTTTGTGATGTGTCAATTTATCTCACATGGTGAAACTGTTCTTTTCATGGATCAGTTTGCTATCAGTGTTTTCCTGTAATCTGCATAGCGATATTTGGGAGCGCATTGTGGCTTATGGTGAAAAGGAAATACCCTCAGATAAAACTACAAAGAAGCTTTCTTTCAGACTTCTTTGTGACGTGTGAACTGAACTCACAGATTTACATTGTTCTTTCTCTGGAGCAGTTTGCAATCTCTGTTTTCTTGGAATCTGCAATGGGATATTTCAGAGCACATTGAAGATTATGGTGACAAAGAAAATATCCTGAGATACATACCAGAACGAAGCTTTCTGAGAAAGTGCCTTGTGATGTCTGAATTCGACTCAAAGAGTTACAGCGTTCTTCTCAGGGAACAGATTGTTAGCACTGTTTTCCTCGAATCTGCAAAGGGATGTTTGTTAGCACGTTGATGCATATGGTGAAGAAGGAAATATCCTCAGATAAAAACTAGCAAGTAACTTTCTGAGAAACCACTTTGTGATATATGAATTCATCCCATCGAGTTACACTGTTCCTTTTCTGGAGCAGTGTGCTAACTCTGTTTTCTTGGAATATGCAATGTGATATTTGAAAGCGCATTGAAGCTGATGGTGACAAAGGAAATATCCCCAGATAAAAATTAATATGCAAATTTCTGAGAAACTTCTTTGTGATGTATGAATTCCACTCACAGAGTTACATCATTCTCGTTCTTTTCATAGAGTAGGCTGCTAACACTGTTTTCGTGGAATCTGCAATATGATATTTGGGAGCGCATTGAAGCCTACGGTGGCAAAAGAAATATCCTCAGATGAAAAATGAAAAGAAACTTTCTGAGAAATTCCTTTGTGATCTGTCAATTTATCTCACAGAGTTACCTTGTTCTTTTCATGATGCAGTTTGCTAACTCTGTTTTCTTGGAATTTGCAATGGAATATTTCGGAGAGCATTGAACCTTATGGTGACAAAGGAAATATCCTCAGATAAAAAACTACAAAGAAGCTTTCTGAGAAATTGTTTTGTGAAGTGTCAGTTCAACTCACAGTGTTACACTGTTCTTTTCAGGGAGCAGTTTGCTAACACTGTTTTCCTGGAATCTGCAAAGGGATATTTGGGAGCAGCTTGATGCCTATGGTGGAAAAGGAATTATCCTCAGATAAAAACTACAAAGAAACTTTCTGAGAAACTGCTTTGTGAAGTGTCATTTCAACTCACAGAGTTCCACTATCTTTTACATGGAGCAGTTTTCTAACTGTTTTCTTGGAAACTGCAATGGGATATGTTGGAGTGCATTGAAACTTATGATGACAAAGGAAATATCTTCAGACAAAATCTGGAAAGAATCTTGCTGAGAAACTGCATTCTGATTTGTGAATTCATCTGACAGAGTTACAATTGCCTTTCACGGAGCAGATTGTTAGCACAGTTTTTTGTGGAAACTGAGAAGGGCCTTTTTTATTGCATTGAAGCATATGCTGACAAAGGTAATATCATGAGATAAAAAAGAAAAAGAAGCTTCCTGGGAAACTTCTTTGTGATATGTGAATTCATCTCACAGAGTTACACACATGTCTTCAGGGAGCAGTTTCCTAACTGTTTTCTTGGAATTTGCAATGGGATAGTTTGGAGCACATTGAAGTTTATGGTGACAAGGAAAATATCCTCAGATAAAAACTAGAAAGAAGCTTTCTGAGAAACTGCCTTGTGATATGTGAATTTATCTCACACAGTCACCCTGTTGTTTTCATGGAGAAATTTGCTAACTATGTTTTCTTGGAAGCTGCAATGGGTTACTTCGGAGAGCATTGAAACTTATGGTGACAATGGAATATCCTCATATAAAAGATACAAAGAAGCTTTCTGAGAAATTGCTTTGTGATGTTTGAATTCATCTCACAGAGGTACACTGTTCCTTTCCAAGAGCAGCTTGCTAACTCTGTTTTCTTGGAATATGCAGTGTGATATTTCAACGTGCATTGAAACTGATGGCGACAAAGGAAGTATCCTCAGATCAAAAGTAGAAAGATACTTTCTGAGAAACTGCTTTGTGATGTCTGAATTCATCACACAGACTTACACCGTTCTTTTCATGGAAAAGGCTGCTAAGGCTGTTTTCTTGGAATCTGCAATGTGATATTTGGGAGTGCATTGAAGCTTATGGTGGCAAATAAATCATCAGATAAAAACTGAAAAGAAGCTTTCTGAGAAACTGCTTTGTGATATCTGAACTCATCTCACAGGGATACACCATTCTTTACATTGAGCTGACTGATAACAGTATTTTCATGGAATCTGCAGTAGGATATTTGGGAGTGCATTGAAGCCTATGGTGACAGAAAAATTATCCTTAGATAAAATCCAAAAAGAAGCTTTCTGAGAAATTGCTTTGTGATGTGTCAATTTATCTGACAGAGTTACACTGTTCTTTTCATGGAGCAGTTTGCTAACTCGGTTTTCTTGGAGTCTGCAAAGGGATATTTCGGAGTGCATGGAAGCTTATGATGACAAATAAATATCCTCAGATAAAAACTACGAAGAAGCTTTCTGAGAAACTGCTTTCTGATGTGTGAATTCATCTCACAGAGTTACACTGTTCCTTTCCTGGAACAGTTTGCTAACTCTGTTTTCTTGGAATATGCAATGTGATATTTCAAGGTGCATTGAAGTTGATGGTGACAAAGTAAACATCCTCGGATACAAATTAGAAAGAAACTTTCTGAGAAACTGCTTTGTGATGTGTGAATTCAACTCACAGAGTTACATCATTCTTTTCAAAAGCAGAATGTTGACACTGTTTTTGTGGAGTCTGCAATAGGATATTTCGGAGCACATTGAAGCCTATGGTGGCAAGAGAATTATCCTCAGATAAAAACCAAAAAGAAGATTTCTGAGAAATTACTTTGTGATGTGTCAATTTATCTCACACAGAGACTCTGTTCTTTTCATGGAGCAGTTTGCTCCCTCTGTTTTCATGGAAGCTGCAATGGGATATTTCTGAGCTCATTGAACATTATGGTGACAAACGAAATATCCTCCGATAATAATTAGAAAGAAACATTCTGAGATACTGCTTTCAGATGTCTGAACTCATCTCACAGAGATACACCATTCTTTACAGTGAGCAGACTGTTAACACTATTTTCGTGGAGTCTGTAATAGGATATTTGGGAGAACATTGAAGGGTATGGTAACAGAAGAAATATCCTCAGATAAAACCAAAAGAAGCTTTCTGAAAATTGCTTTCTGATGTGTCAATTCATCTCACAGAGTTACACTGTTCTTTACATGGAGCAGTTTGCTAACTCTGCCTTCTTGGAATCGTCAGTGGGATTTTCGAAGCGCATTGAAGCTTAATGTGACAAAGGAAATATCCTCAGATAAAAACTACCAAGAAGCTTTCTGAGAAACTGCTTTGTGATGTGTGAATTCATCTCACAGAGTTACACTGTTCCTTCCCTGGAGCAGTTTGCTAACTCTGTTTTCTTGAAAAATGTAGTATGATATTTCCAAGCACATTGAAGCTTTGGACGACCAAGGAAATATCCTCAGATAAATACTAGAAAGAAGCTTTCTGAGAAAGTGCTTTGTGACGTGCAACTTCAACTCAAAGAGTTACACTGTTCTTTTCACGGAGCAGTTGACTAACACTGCTTTCCTGCAATCTGCAAAGATTTTTATTGCGTTGATCCCTATGGTGAAAAGAAAATATCCTCAGATAAAAACAAGAAAGAAACGTTGTGAGAAACTGCTTTGTGATGTGTGAATTCAACTCACAGAGTTAAACTGTTTTTCTTTCATGGAGCATTTTGCTAACTCTGTTTTCTGGGAATCTGCAATGAGATACTTCAGAGTGCATTGAAACTTACGGTGACAAAGGAAGTATCCTCAGATAAAAACTAGTAAGAACCTTTCTGATAAATTGCTTTCTGATTTGTGAATTCATCTCAGAAAATTACAATTTCCTTTCATGGAGCAGTTTGTTAGCACTGATTTTGTGGAATCTGAGAAGGGATATTTTGGTTAGCATCGATACCTATGCTGACTATTTCAGAGAGCATTGAAGCCTATAGTGAAAAAGGAAATATCTTCAGATAAAAACTTGAAAGAAGCTTTCCAGGAAACTACTTTGTGATATGTGCTTTCATTTCAAAGAGTTTAACCTTTCTTTACATTGTACAGTTTGAAATCTCTGTCTTCGAGGAATCCATGAAGGGACATGGTGAGACACATTGTGGCCTGTGCTGTAAAAGGAAATATCTTCAGATGAATATCAGAAGGAAGCTTTCTGAGAAACTACTTTGTCATGTGTGCATTCATCTCATAGAGTTTAACCTTACTTTTGATAGAGCAGTTTGAAATTACTGTTTTTGTGGAATCTGAGAAGGGTTAGTTTGGAGAGCATTGAAGCCTATTGTGAAAAGGGAATATCCTCCAATAAAACTAGAAAGATGCTTTCCCATAAACTACTTGGTGATGTTTTTAATTCTCTCACAGTGTTAAACAATATTTCTCATTGAGCAGTTAGGTAACATTGTTTTGTTGGATCCTCAAAGTGATATTCAGGAGCACATTGAGGCCTATGGTGAAAAAGGAAATGTCTTCAGATAAAAAATGGAGAGAAGCTTTCTGAGAAATTGCTTTGTGATGTGTGCATTCCACTCACAGAGCTATACCTCTCTTTACATTGAGGAGTGTGGAAACACTGTTTGTGTAAAATCTACCAAGGGATATTTTGGAGCGCTTTGAAGCCTATGGTGAAAAGGAATTATCCTCAGATAAAACTAGAATGAAGTTTTCAGAGAAACTGATTTGTGATAGGTGCATTTATCTCACAGAGTANGAGCAGTTAGGTAACATTGTTTTGTTGGATCCTCAAAGTGATATTCAGGAGCACATTGAGGCCTATGGTGAAAAAGGAAATGTCTTCAGATAAAAAATGGAGAGAAGCTTTCTGAGAAATTGCTTTGTGATGTGTGCATTCCACTCACAGAGCTATACCTCTCTTTACATTGAGGAGTGTGGAAACACTGTTTGTGTAAAATCTACCAAGGGATATTTTGGAGCGCTTTGAAGCCTATGGTGAAAAGGAATTATCCTCAGATAAAACTAGAATGAAGTTTTCAGAGAAACTGATTTGTGATAGGTGCATTTATCTCACAGAGTAAGCCTTACTTTACATTGCACAGTTTGTAGACTCTGTCTTTGACGAATCCGCAAAGGGACACATGGAGGCGCTTGAGGCCTATGGGAAAAAGGAAATGTCTTCAGATGAAAACTAGAAAGAAGAATTCTGAGAAACTGCTTTGTGATGTGTGACTTCATCTCATAGAATTAAACTTTCCTTTAGATAGGGAAGTTTTAAATCAGTGTTTTGTGGAATCTGAGAAAGTATATTCGGGAGAGCATTGAAGTCTATGTTGAAAAGGAATTTTCCTCAAATAAAACTAGAAAGAAGCTTTCTGAGAAACTGTTGTGCGTGTTGTATGAAATGCTCTCACAGAGTTAAACCTTACTTTTCATTAAGCAGTTTAGCAATACTGTTTTTGTGGAATCTGAAATGGGATAGACCGGTGCACATTGAGACCTGTAGTGAAAAGGAAATATCTGCAGATAAAAGCAACACCGAAGCTTTCCAAGAAACTGCTTTGTGATATGTGTATTCATTTTGCAGAGTTAAACCTTTCTGCACATTGCGCAGTTTGGAAAATCTGTCTTCGAGGAATCTGTGAAAGGACATTCAGGGGCACATTGAGGCTTATGGTGAGCAATGAAACATCTTCAGATAAAAACTAGAAATAAGCTTTCTGAGAAACTGCATTGTGATGTGGATGTGTGCATTTATCTCATAGAGTTAAAGCTTTTATTAGATTGAGCAGCGTGAAATCATTCTTTTTTTGGAATCTGAGAAGGGATATTTGGAGCACCATTAAGCCTACAGTGAAAAAAGAGATATCCTCATAAAAAATAGAAAGGAGCTTTCTGAGAAACTGCCATGTGATGTATGCATTCCACTGACAGAGTTATACCTCTCTTTTCATTGAGCCATTTGGAAACACTGTTAGTGTAAAACCCACAAAGGAATATTTCAGAGCACATTGAAGACTATGGTTAAAAAGGAAATATCCTCAGATAAAAACTAGAAAGAAGTTTTCTGAGAAACGGCTCTGTGATACATGCATTCATCTCACAGAGTTAAACCTGTCTTTACATTAAACAGTGTGTAGACTCTGTCTTTGACGAATTTGCTAAGGGACACATGGGGGCGCCTTGAGGCCAATGGTGAAAAAGGAAATATCTCCAGATGAGAACTAGAAAGAAGATTTCTGAGGAACTGCTTTGTGATGTGTGCATTCATCGCATAGAGTTTAACCTTTTTTTTGATAGACTAGTTTGAAATCACTGTTTTTGTGGAATCTGAGAAGTGATATTTGGGAGAGCATTGAAGCCTTTAATGATAAAAGGAAAATCCTCAAATAAAAACTAGAAAGAGGCTTTTCGAGAAACTGCCTTGTGTTGTTTGAAATGCTCTCACAGTGTTACACCTTACTTTTCATTGAGCAGTTTGGCAATGCTGTTTTCATGGAATCTCAATTCAGGAGCACATTGAGGCCTATGGTGAAAAGGAAATGTCTTCAGATAAAAACTGTAGAGAAGCATTCTGAGAAACTGCTGTATTATGTGTGAATTCCACACACAGAGTTATACCTCTGCTTTCTTTGAACAGGGTGGAAGCACTATTTGTGAAAACTTAAGAAGGGATATTTCAGAGTGCATTGAAGCCTATGGTGAAAAATTAAATATCGTTATATAAAAACTAGAAGGAAGTTTTCTGAGAAACTGCTTTGTGATATGTGCATTCATCTCACAGAGTTAAACGTTTCTTCACATTGCACAGTGTGGAAACTCTGTCTTTTACATATCCACGAAGAGACATTGTGGGGGGCGCATTGAGGACTGGGGTGAACCAGGAAATGTCTTCAGATGAAAGCTAGAAAAAAGCTTTCTTAGAAACTGTTTTGAGATGTGCTCATTGATCCCATAGAGGTAAACCTTTGTATTCATTGATCAGTCTGAAATCACTGTTTTGTGTCATCTAAGAAAGGATATTTGGGAATGCATTGAAGCCTATAGCAAAAAAGGAAATATCCTCAGATAAGAACTAGAAAAACACTTTCTGAGAAACTGCTTTGTGATAGGTGCATTCATCTCACAGAGTTAAACCTTTCTTACAGAGTTAAACCTTTCTTTACATTGCACAGTTTGTACATTCTGTCTTTCACAAATCTGCGAGGGGACATTGGTGTCACATTGAGACATAGGGTGAAGAAGAAAATATCTTCAGAGGAAAACTAGAAAGAAGTTTTCTGAGAAACTGCTTTGTGATGTGTGTACTCATTTCATAGAGTTAAACCTTTCTTTCGATTGAGCAGTGTGAAATCACTCTTTTTTATTTTTAAAAGAACATTTGGGAGAGCACAAAGCATATGATGAAAAAGGAAATATCCTCAAACAATAACTAGAAAGAAGCTTTCCAAGAAATCTTTAGGTGTTGTATGAAATCCTCTCACAGAGCTAAAACTTACTTTTCCCTGTGCAGTGTGGAAACATCGTTTTTGTGGAATCTGCAAAGGGATATTCGGCCTTGCAATGAGGCTTATGGTGAAAAAGAAAATATCCTCAGGTAAAAGCTAGAAAAGTTTTCGAGAAACTGCTTTGTGATATTTGCATTCATGTCACAGAGTTAAAACTTTCTTTTGATTGAGCAGTTTGAAGTCACTGGTTTTGTGGAATCTGAGAATGTATATTTTGGACAGAATTGAGTCCTATAGTGAAAAAGTAAATATCTTCACATAAAAACTAGAAAGAAGCACTCCAAGAAGGTGTTTTGTGTTGTGTGAACTCCTCTCACAGAGATTAACCTCACTTTTCATAGCACAGTTTGGTAATACTCTTTTTGTGGAATCTGCAAGGGGATATTCAGGAGCACATTGACGCCTATGGTGAAAAAGGAAACATCATCAGATAAAAACTGGAGAGAAGCTTTCTCAGAAACTTCTTTGTGATATGTTCATTCCACTCTCAGAGTTACACTTTTCTTTTCAATGAGCACTGTGGAAACACTGCTTCTGTAAAATCTACCAATGGATATTTCATAGTGCATTGAAACCTATGGTGGAAAAGAAAATATCCTCAAATAAAAAGAACAAAGAAGCATTCCAAGAAACTGCTTTCTGCTACATGCATTCATATCACAGAGTTAAATCTTTTTTTTTTTACTTTGCCCAGTTTGGAAACTCTGTCTTTGAAGAATCCTTGAAAGGACATTCTGGGATGCATTTAGTCCTATGGTGAGCAAGGAAACATCTTCAAATGGAAACTAGAAAAAATCTTTCTGAGAAAATGCTTCATGATGTGTACATTCATATTATAGGGTTAAACCTTCCTTTGATTGAACATTTTGAAATTACTCTTTTTTTGGGACCTGAGAAGGGATATTTGAGACAGTATTGAATCCTATGGTGAAAAAGGAAATATACTCAAATAAAAATTCGAAAGAAGCATTCCGAGAAACTGCTTTGTATTGTGTGAGCTCCTCTCATACAGATAAATCTTACTTTTCATTGTGCAGTTTGGTAACACTGTTTTTGTGGAAACTGCAACGGGATTGTTGGGTGTGCATTGAAGCCTGTGGTGAAAATGGAAACATCTTCAGACAAAAACTGGAGAGAACCTTTCTGAGAAACTGCTTTTTGATGTGTGCATTCCAATCACAGAGTTATACCTCTGTTTCCATTGAGCAGTGTGGATACACTGCTTGTATGAAATCTTCCAAGGGATATTGAAGACTATGATGAAAAAGGAAATATCTTCAGTTATAAACTAGAAAGAAGTTTTCCGAGAAATTGCATTGTAATATGTGCATTCGTCTCACAGATTTAAACCTTTCTTTACATTGCGTACCTTGTAGACTCTGTCTTTGACGAATCTGGGAAGGGACATGTGAGGGCGCCTTGAGGTCTATGGTGAAAAAGGAAATACTCTCAAATAGAAAATAGAAAGAAGCTTTCCAATAAACTGCTTTGTGTTCCTTGAAATGCTCTCACAGTGTTAAACTTTATTTTTCATTGAACAGTTTGGTAATACTGTTTTTGTGGAATCTGCAAAGGGATTTTCGTGAGTGCATTGAGGGTTATTTTGAAAAAGGAAATTTCTTCAGAGGAGAGTTGCTTTCTGAGAAACTTCTTTGGATGTGTGTATTCCAGTTACAGAGTTATACCTCTCTTTTCATTGAGTAGCGTGGAAACACTGTTTGTGTAAAAACTTCCAATGGATAATTCAGAGCACATTATATCCTATGGTAAAAAAGGAAATATCCTCAGTTAAAAACTAGAAGAAAGCTTTCCAAGAAACTGCTTTGTGATATTTGCATTCATCTCACAGAGTTAAACTTTTAATTACACTGCATGGGTTGAAAACTCTGTCTTTGATGAATCCACAAAAGGACATTTGTAGGTGCATTGATGCCTACAGTGAGCAAGGAAATATCTTCAGATGAAAACTAGAAAGAACGATTCTGAAAAACTAACTTGTGATGTGTGAATTCATCTCATAGAGTTAAACCTTTCTTTGGATTGAGCAGTGTGAAATCACTGTTTTATTGGAATATGACAAGGGATACTTGAGAGAGCATTGAAGCTTTTGGTGAAAACCTAAATATCCTCAAACAAAAACTAGAAAGAAGGTCCAAAAAACTGCTTTGTGTTGTGTGAAATCCTCTCACAGAATTAAACCTTAGTTTTCATTGAGCAGTTTGGTAACAGTTTTGTGGAATCTGCTGAGGGATATTCGGGGTGCATTGAGGCCTATGGTGAAAAAGGAAACAGCTTCATATAAAAACTGGAGATAAGGTTTCTGAGAAACTGTTTCAATATGTGTGTTCCCCTCCAGAGTTGTAACTCTCTTTTCATTGAGCAGTGTGGAAACACCGTTCGTGTTAAATATATTAAGGGGTATTTAGGAGTGCATTGAAGCCTCTGGTGAGAAAGGAAATATCCTCAAATAAAAACTAGAAAGAAGCATTCAGAGAAATCACTTTGTGTTGCATGAAATCCTCTAACAGAGTTAAACCTTATATTTCATTCCACAATTTACGAACACTGTTTTTGTGGAATCTGCAAAGGGATATTTGCGAGTGCCTTGAGACCTGTGGTGAAAAAGGAAACATCTTAATATAAAACTGGAGAGAAGGTTTCTGAAAACTGCTATGTGATAAGTGCATTCTCCTCCAGAGTTATACCTCTCTTTTCATTAAGCAGTGTGAAAAAACTGTTTTTGTAAAATCTACCAAGGCATATTTCGGATTGCATTGAAGCCTATGGTGAAAAGGAAATATCCTCAGATAAAACTACAAAGAAGCTTTCCGTGAAACTTCTTTGTGATATGTGCATTCATCTCACAGAATTAAACATTTCTTTATTTTTTGCAGTTTGAAGAATCTGTCTTTGAGGAATCTGTGAAGAGACAAGTGGGGGCGCATTGAGGCCTATGGTACACAAGGAAATATCTTCAGATGAAAAATAGAAAGAAGTTTTCCGAGAAACTGCTTTCTAATGTGTGTGTTCATGTCATAGATTTAAACCTTTCCTTTCTTAGAGCAGTTTGAAATCACTGTTTTTTTTGAAGTCTGAGAGCTGATATTTTTGAGAACATTGAAGCCTAAGGTAAAAATGGAAATATACTCAAATACACACAAGAAAGAAGTTTTCTGAGAAACTGCTCTGTGTTGTGTGAAAACCTCTCACAGAGTTAAAGCTTAGATTTAATTGAGCAGTTTGGTAACACTGTTTTTGTGGAATCTGCAAGGGGATATTTGGGAGCATGTTGAGGCCTATGGTGAAAAAGGAAATATCTTCAGATAAAAACTGGATAGAAGCTTTCTGAGAAACTGCTTTGTGGTGTGTGCATTCCACTCACAGAATTTTACCTCTCCTATAATTGAGTAGCTTGGAAACACTGTATGTGTAAAACCTAAGAAGGGATATTTCTGAGCACGTTGAAGCCTATGGTGAAAAGAAAATATCCTCAGACAAAGAGTAGAAAAGGCTTTCTGATAAACTGTTTTGTGATATGTGCATTCATCTCACAGAATTTCTTTACAATGCACAGTTTAAAACTCTTACTTTGACAAAATCGTGGAAAAACGTTCTGGAGCGCATTGATGCCTATCGTGAGCAAAGAAATATCTTCAGATGAAACCTAGAAAGAAGCTTTCTGACAAACTACTTTTTGATGCGAGTTTTTCATCTCATAGAGTTAAATCTTGCTTTTCATTCTGCAGTTTAAAATCACACTTTTTGTGGAATCTGAGAAGGGATATTTGGGAGAGCATTGAAGCCCATGGTGAAAAAGGAAATATTTGCAAATAAAACTAGATAGATGCTTTGCAAGAAACTGCTTTGTGTTGTTATAATTCCTTTGAAAGAGTCAAACCTTAATTTTTATTGAGCAGTTTGGTAACACTTTTTGTGGAATTCTCAAGGGGATATTTGGTAGTGCATTGAGACCTATGGTGAAAAAGGAAATATCTTCAGATAAAAAATGGAGAGAAGTTTTATGAGAAACTGCTTTGTGATGTGTGCATTACACTCACAGAATTATACCTCTCTTTTCTTTGAGCAGAGTGGAAACACTGTTTCTGTAAAATCTACCAAGGGATATTTCAGAGCACATTGAAGCCAATGGTGAAAAAGGAAATATCTTCAAATAAAAACTAGAAAGAACCATTCCGAGAAACTGCTTTGTGGTATGTGTATTCGCCTCATGGAGTTAAACCTTTCTTTACATTGTGCAGTTCGGAAACTCTGTGTTTGACCTATCTGTGAAGAGACATTCGGGGGCGCATGGTGAACAAGGAAATATTTTAAGATGAAAACCAGAAAGAAGCTTTCTGTGAAGCTGCTTTATGATGCATACATTCATCTAATGGAGTTAAACCTTCCTTTTGATTGAGCTGTTTGAAATCATTGTTTTTGTGGAACATGAGAAGCGATATTTGGGAACCATTTGAAACCTACAGTGAAAAAGGAAATAGCCTCAGATCAAAACTAGAAAGAAGATTTCTGAGAAACTGCTTTTGTTGCGTGAATTCCTCTTGTAGAGTTAAACCTATCTTTTCATTGAGCGATTTCATAACACTATTTTCTGGAATCTACAAAATGACATTCAGGAGCACATTGAGACCTATGGTGAAAAGGTAATACCTTCAGATAAAACTAGAGAGAATCTTTCTGAGAAAGTGCTTTGTGATGTGTGTATTCCAATCACAGAATTATATGTCTCGTTTCATTGAGTAATTTGGAAACCTTGTTTTTGTAAAATCTACCAAGGGATATTTCAGAGTGCATTGAAGCCTATTTTGTAAAAGGAAATATCCTCAGATAAAAACTACAAAGAAACTTTCCAAGAAACTGCTTTCTCATATGTGCATTCATCTCACAGAGTTAAACCTTTATTTACATTTTGCAGCTTGGAAACTCTGTCTTTGACAATTCCGTCAAGGGACATTCGGGGGTGCATTGAGCTCCACAGTGAGCAAGGAAATATCTTCAGATGAAAAGAAAGAGGCTTTCTGAGAAACTGCTTTGTGATGCCTGCATTCATCTCATAGAGTTAAACTTTCTTTTGATGGAGCAGTTTGAGATCAATGTTTTTGTGGAATCTGAGAAAGGATATTGGGAGCACATTCAATCTTTTGGTGAAAATGAAATATCTTCAGATAAAATTAGAAAGCAGCTTTCCGAGAAATTGCTTTGTGATGTGTGAAACTATCTCACAAAGTTAAAATTTCTTTTCAATGAGCAGTTTGGTAACACTGTTTTGTGGAATCTGCAAAGGGATATTCCAGAGCACATTGAGGCCTATGGTGAAAACGGAAATATCTTCAGATAAAAACTGGAGAGAAGCTTTCTGAGAAACTGCTGTATGATGTGTGAATTCCACCCACAGAGTTATACCTCTCTTTTCATTGAGCAATGTGGAAACACTGCATAAAACCTCAGAAGGTATATTTCAGAGTGCATGATAGTCTTTGTTGAAACAGGAAATATCCTCAGATAAAAACTAGAAGGAAGCTTTCTGAGATACTGTTTTGTGATGTGTTCATTCATATCTGAGAGTTAGACCTTTGTTTTCATCAAGAAGTCTAAAGTCAATGTTTTTGTGTCATCTGACAAGGGATATTTGGAAACACATTGAACCCAATAGTGAAAAAGAAATATCCTCAGAGAAGAACTAGAAAGCTTTCCAAGAAACTATTTTATGAAAGGTGCATTCATCTAACAGAGTTAAACCTTTCTTTGTGCTGCAACGTTTGTAGACTGTGTCTTTGATGAATTCACAAAGGGACACTTGGGGGTGCATTGAGACCTATGGTGAACAAGGAAATATCTTCAGAGCGTAAGTAGAAAAAACCGTCTATGAAACTGCTTTGTGATGTTAATATTCATGTCAGAAAGTTAAACCTTTCTTTTGATTGAGCTGTTTGAAATCACTGTTTTTGTAGAATCTGAGATGAGATATTTGGGAGAGCATTGAAGCATGTGGTGAAAAAGGAAATATATTCAGATAAAAATGAGAAAGAAGCTTTCTGAGAATGTGCTTGGTGTTGCGTGAATTGCTTGGGCAGAGTTAAACCTTCCTGTTCATTGAGCAGTTTGGTAACACTGTTTTTGCATAATCTGCAATGGGATATTCGTTACTGCACTGAAGCCTATGGTGACAAAAAAAAAAATCCTCAGATAAAAACCGAAAAGAAGATTTCTGGGAAATTGCTTTGGGGTGTGTCAATTTAGTTCACATAGTAACACTGTCCTTTTCACTGAGCAGTTTGCTAACACTGTTTTCTTGGAATCTGAAATGGGATACTTCGGAGCACCTTGAAGCTTGTGGTCACAAAGGAAATATCCTCAGATAAAAACTAGAAAGGAACTTTCTGAGAAACTGCTTTGTGATGTGTTAATTCATCTCACAGAGTTACACCTTTCTCTTCATGAAGCAGTTTGCAAACACTGCTTTCGTGGAATCTGCAAAGGGATATTTGGGAGTGCATTGAGGCCAATAGTGAAAAAGAACTTATCCTCAGATAAAAACTGGAAAGAAACATTCTGAGAAACTGCTTTGTGATGTGAATTCATCTCACAGTGTTACACCATTCTTTCATTGAGCAGTCTGTTAACACTGTTTTCATGGACTCTGCAATAGGATATTTGGGAGCACATTGAAGCCTAGGGTGACAAAAAATATATCCTCAGATAGAAACCAAAAAGAAGCTTTCTGAGAAATTGCATTGTGATTTGTCAATTTATCTTGCAGAATTACACTGTTCTTTTCATTGAGCAGTTTGCTAACACTGTTTTCTAGGAAACTACAATGGGATACTTGGGAGCACAGTGAAGCTTATGGTGTCCAAGGAAATATCCTCAGATAAAACTAGAAAGAAGCTTTCTGAAAACTGTTTCCTAATTTGTGAATTCATCTTACAGAGTTACAATTTCCTTTCATGGAGCAGTTTGTTAGCACTGTTTTTTGGACAATCTGAGAACGGATATTTTGGATCGCATTGAATACTTTGCTGTGAAAGGAAATGTCCTCAGATTAAAACTAGAAAGAAGTTTTGTGAGAAACTTCTTTGTGACGTGTGAATTCATCTCACAGAGTTACACTGTTCTTTTCATTAAGCAGTCTGCTAATATTGTTTTCTTGGAATCTGCAATGGGATACTTCGGAGCGCACTAAAGCTTACGGTGACAAAGGAAATATCCTCAGATAAAAACCAAAAGGAAGTTTTTGAGGTATTGCTTTTAGATGTGTCAATTTATCTCACAGAGTTACACTGTTCTTTTCATTGAGCAGTTTGATTACACTGTTTTCATGAAATCTGCAATGGACTAATAGGGAGTGCATCGAAGCTTATGGTGAAAAGGAAATATCTTCAGATAAAACTAGAAGGAAGCTTTCTGAGAAACTGTTTTGTGATATGTGACTTCATCTCACAGAGTTACACTTTTCTTCTTGTCGAGCAGTTTGCGAACACTATTTTCATGGAATCTGAAGAGGGATATTTGGGAGCACATTGAGACTTATAGTGAAAAGAAAATATTCTCAGATAAAAGTAGAGAAAATCTTTCTGAGAAACACCGTTGTGATGTGTGATTTCATCTCACATATTTACACCATTCTTATCATTGATCAGCCTGCTATTACTGTTTTTGTGGAATCTGCAATAGGATATTTTGGAGCACATTGAAGCCTATATGACAAAGGAAATATCCTCAGATAAAAACTGGAATGAAGCTTTCTGAGAAACTGCTTTGTGATGTGTGAATTCTTCTCATAGAGTTACACTGTTCTTTTCATAGAGCAATTTGATAACACTATTTTCGTA
>NW_016815839.1:97725-102741 GCF_001698545.2 Rhinopithecus bieti | reverse complement strand
ACCACATTGGTAGCACTGTTTTTGGGGAATCTGAGAAGGGATATTTTGGATCATATAGAAGCCTCTGGTGACAAAGGAAATATCTTCAGATAAAAACTAGAAAGAAGCTTTCTGAGAAACTTCCTTGTGATGAATGAATTCATCTCACAGAGTTACACCTTTTTCTTCATGGAGCAGTTCGCTAACACTGTTTTCATGGAATCTGCAAAGGGATATTTGGGTATGCACTGAGGCCTATAGTGAAAAGGAAATATCCTCAGATAAAACTCTGAAGAAGTTTTCTGAGAAACTGCTTTGTGATGTGAAGTCATCTCTCAGAGATCACTGTTCTTTTCATTGAGCAGTCTACTAACACTGTTTTCACGGAATCTGCAATAGAATATTTGGGAGCACATTGAAGCCTATGGTGACAAAAGAAATATCCTCAGATAAAAACCGAAAGGAAACTTTCTGATTAATTGTTTTGTGATGTGTCAATTTATCTCACAGAGTTACACTGTTCTTTGAATTGAGCAGTTTCCTCACACTGTTTTTTTTTTTTTTTTTTGAATCTGCAATGGGATACTCAGAGTGCACTGAAGCTTATTGTAGGCAATGGATACATCCTCAGAAAATAACCATAAAGATGCTTTCTGAGAAACTGCTTTGTGATGTGTGAATTCATCTCACAGAGTTACCCTGTTCTTTTCTTTGAGCAGTGTGCTAACGCTGTTTTCTTGGAATCCATGAGGGAATATTTTGGAGCACATTGAAGCTTAAGATGACAATGGAAATGTTCTCTGAGAAACACTAGAAAGCAGGTTTCTGAGACACTGTTTTCTGATTCGTGAATTCATCTCACAGAGTTATATCTTTCTCTTCATGGAGCAGATTACTAACACTGTATTCGTGGAAACTGCAAAGGGATATTTGGGAGTGAATTGAGGACTATGGAGAATATGGAAATATCCTCAGATAAAAACTACAAAGAAACTTTCTGAGAAACTGCTTTGTTATGTGTGAATTCAACTCACAGAGTTAAACTGTTCTTTTTATTGAGCAGTTTGCTAATACCGTTTTTTTGGAATCTGCAATGGGATATTTTGAAGCGCATTGAAGCTTATGGTGACAAAGGAAATATCCTCAGACAATAACTAGCAAGAAACGTTCGGAGAAACTGCTTTCTGATATTTGAATTCATCTCACGGAGTTACAATTTCCTTTTGTGGAGCAGTTTGTTAGCACTGTTTTTGGGGAATCTGAGTAGGAATATTTTGGATCACATTGACATCTATGCTGACAAAGAAAATATCCTCACATAAAAGCTAGAAAGAAGCTCTTTGAGCAACTTCTCAGTGAAATTGAATTCATGTCTGAGAGTTATACCTTTGTCTTCATGGAGCAGTTTGATAACACTGTTTTCGTGGAATCTGCAAAGGGATATTTGGGAGCATATTGAGGCCTATTTTGAAAAAGGAAATATCCTCAGATAAAAACTACAAAGAAGCTTTCTAGAAACTGTTTTGTAATGTGTGAATACATCTCACAGAATTACACNGCATATTGAGGCCTATTTTGAAAAAGGAAATATCCTCAGATAAAAACTACAAAGAAGCTTTCTAGAAACTGTTTTGTAATGTGTGAATACATCTCACAGAATTACACCTTTCTTTTCATAGAGCAGTCTGTTAACACTGCTTTCATGGAATCCACAAAAGGATGTTTGGGAGCTCACTGAAGCCTATGGTGACAAAAGATACATTCTCAGATAAAACCAAAAGAAGCTTTCTAAGAAACTTCTTTGGGATGTGTGAATTCATCGCACAGAGTTACATACTTTTCATCGAGCAATTTGTTAGCACTGTTTTTGGGGAATCTGAGAAGAGATATTTTGGTTCACATTGAATCCTATGATGACAAGGGAAACATACACAGATAAAAACTGGAAAGAAGCTTTCTGAGAAACTGCTTTGTAATGTGAATTAATCTCACTGAGTTACATCATTCTTTTCATTAAGCAGTCTGCTAACATTGTTTTCACGGAATCTGCAGTGGGATATTCGGGAGTACATTGAAGGCTTTGGTGACAAAAGTAATATCCTCAGATAAAAAACAAAAAGAAGCTTTCTGAGAAATTGCTTTGTGATTTGTCAATTTATATTACAAAGTTACACTGATCTTTTCATTGAGAAGTTTGCTAACACTGTTTTGTTGGAATCTGCAATGGGATACTTCAGAGTGCATTGAAGCTTATGGTGACAAAGGAAGTATCCTCAGACAAAAACTAGAAATGAACTTTCTGAGAAACTGATTTTAATGTGTGAATTCATCTCACAGAGTTACACCTTTCTTTTCATGAAGATTCTGTTGGTACTGTTTTTGGTGATTCTGAGAAGGGATATTTTAGCTCATCTTGAAGCTTATAAAGGAAATACAAAGGAAAGGAAATACAAAGGAAAGCCTAAAAAAGAAATATCCTCAGGTACAACCTAGAAAGAAGTTTTCTGAGAAACTTCTTTGTGATGTGTGGATTCATCTCACAGAGTTACACGACTCTTTTCATGGAGCTGTTTGTTAGCACTGCGTTCACTAATCTGTAAAGGGATTTTGGAGCACTTTCAAGCATATGGTGAAAAGGAAATATCCTCAGATAAAAGCACAAAGAAGCTTTCTGATAAACTGCTTTGTGATGTGTGAATTCGTCTCACAGTGTTTTACCTTTCTCTTCACTGAGCAGTTTCCTAACACTGTTTTCGTGGAATCTACAATGGCATATTCGGGATCACTTTGAGGCCTATTGTGAAAAAGGAAATATCCTCAGATAAACACTAGAAAGAAACTTTCTGCAAAACTGCTTTGTGATATGTGAATTCATCTCACATAGTTACACCTTTGTTTCCTTTGAGCAGTTTGCTAATACTGTTTTGGTAAAATTTCAGTGTGATATTCGGGATCACTTTGAGACCTATATTGAAAAGTGAACTATCCTCAGATATAAACTAGAAAGAAAATTTGTGAGAAACTTCTTGCTAAAGTGTGAACTTATCTCACAGAGTTATAAAATTCTGTTCATGGAGCCGTTTGTTAGCACTCTTTGGGGAGTCTGAGAGGGGATACCATGGAATGCACTGAAGCCATAGGTGACAGAGAAAGTATTCTTAGATAAACACTAGAAAGAAGCTTTCCTAGAAACTGCTTTGTGATGTGTGATTTCATCTCAAAGAGTTACACCATTCTATTCATCGAGCAGTTTGGTAACACTGTTTTCATGGAATCTGTAACTGGATATTCAGGAGCGCATTGAGGCCTATGGTGTAAAAGGAAATATCCTCAGATAAAAACTAGAAAGATTTCTGAGAAACTTCTTTGAGTTGTGTGATTTCATCTCACAGAGTTACTCAATTTTCTTCATGGAGCAATCTCCTAGCACTCTTTATGGGGGATCTGAGAAGGGATACTTTGGATCACAATGAAGCCTATGGTGAGAAAGGAAATGTCCTCTGATAAAATCTAGAAAGAACCTTTGTGAGAAACTGCTTTGTGATGTGTGAATTCATCTCACAGAGTTACATCATCATTTCCTGGAGCAGTTTGGTATAACGGTTTTTTGGAAATCTGAGAGGGGATATTTTGTATCACTTTGAAGCCAATGGTGACAGAGGAAATATCCTCAGATAAAAATTAGAAAGAAGTTTTCTGAGAAACTGGTTTGTGTTGTGTGAATTCATCTCACAGAGTTACAACTTTCTTTTCATTGAGTAGTTAGCTAACACTGTTGTTGTGTGATCTGCAGTGGAATATTTGGGAGTGAATTGAGACCTAAGGTGAAAAAGGCAATATCCTCAGATAAATACTAGACAGAATCTTTCTGAAAAACTGCTTTGTGATGTGTGAATTCATCTCACAGAGTTACACCATTCTCTTCATGGAGCAGTTTGGTAGCACTGTTTTTGGGGAATGTGAGAGTGATATTTTGGATCACATTGAAGCCAATATTGACAAAGGAAATTTCCTCAGATAAAAACTCTTAAGAAGCTTTCTGAGAAACTGCTTTGTAATGTGTGAATTCATCTCAGAGAGTTACACCTTTCTTTTTATGGAGCAGTTTGGTAGCATTGTTTTGGGGAATCTGAGGAGGAATAATTTAGATCACATTGCAGCCTGTGGTGACAAAATAAATATCCTCTGATGAAAACGAGAAAGAAACTTTTTGAGAAACTGCTTTGTGACGTGCGAATTCATCTCAAAGAGTTCCACCTTTATTCATGGTGCTATTTGTTACTACTGTTTTGGGGGAATCTAATAAGGGATATTTTCGATCACCTTGAAGCCTGCAGTGAGAGAGGAAACGTCCTCAGATAAAAACTAGAAAAAAGCTTCCCGAGAAACTCGTTTGCTATGTGTGACTTCATCTAACAGAGTTACACGTTTCTTTTCATGGAGCTGTTGGTTAGCACTGTTTTTGGGAAACTTAAGAAGGGATATTTTGGATCGCATTGAAGTCTATGCTGACAAAGGTAATATCCTGAGATAAAAACTAGAAAGAAGCTTTCTGAGAAACTTCTTAGTGGTGTGTGAATTCATCTCACAGAGTTACACCTTTCTCTTCATGGAGCAGTTTGTTAACACTGTTTTTGTGAAGTCTGCAAAGGTATATTTGGCAGCCCATCGAGGCCTAGGGTGACACCGGAATTATCCTCAGATAAAAACGGAAAAGAAGCCTTCTGAGAAACTGCTTTGTGATGTGTCAATTTATCTCACAAAGTTATGCTGTTCTTTTCATTGAGAAGTTTGCTAACACTGTTTTCTTGGAATCTGCAATGGGATGTTTCTGAGCACCTTGAATCTTATGGTGACAAAGGAAATAGCCTCAGGAAAAAAAATAGAAAGAAGCTTTCTGAGAAGCTACCTTCTTAATTGTGAATTCATCTCACAGAGCTACAATTTCCTTTCATGGAATAGTTCGGTAGCACTCTTTTTGGGGAATCTAAGAAGGGATTTTATGTAATGCACTGAAGCCAATGGTGACAGAGAAAA
>NW_016815839.1:78737-97587 GCF_001698545.2 Rhinopithecus bieti | reverse complement strand
CTGTTCATGGAGCAATTTGATAGCACTGTTTTTGGAGAATATGAGAAGGGATATTATGGAATACATTGAAGCCAATGGTGACAACTTAAATATCCTCAGATAAAAAATAGGAATATGCTTTCATAGAAACTACTTTGTGATGTGTGAATTCATCTCACAGAGTTGCACCATTATTTTCACTGAGCAGATTGCTAACACTGTTTTTATGGAATCTGCAACTGGATAGTCGGGAGTGCATAGTGGCCTATGGTGAAAAAGGAAAAATCCTCAGATAAAACTAGAAGGAAGCTTTCTGAGAAACTTCTCTGTAATGTGTGGATTCACCTCATGGAGTTGCACCTTTCTTTTCATAGAGCAGTTTACTAACACTGTTTTCGTGGAATCAGCAAAGAGATATTCAGGAGCACATTCAGGCCTAAGGTGAAAAAGGAAATATCCTAGGAAAAAAAATAGTAAGAAACATTTTGAGAAACTGCTTTGTGATGTGTGAATTCATCCCAGAGAGTTACACCTTTCCTTTCTTTGAGCAGTTTGCTAAAACTGTTTTCATGGAATATGCAATGGGATATTCGGAGTGCTTTCAGGCCTTTGGTGAAAAAGGAAACATCCTCAGATGAAAACTAGAAACAAGTATTCTGAAAAACTCCTTTGTGATGTGTGAATTCATCTCACAGATTTACTCCACTCTTTTCATGGAGCAATTTGGTAGCACTGTTTTGGGGGAATCTGAGAAGGGATACTTTGGTTTGCTTTGAAGCCTATGGTGACCAGCGAAATATCCTCAGATAAAAACTAGAGAGACGCTTTCTGAAAAGCTGCTTGGTGATGTGCGAATTTATCTCACAGAGTTACACTTTTCTTTTCATTCAGCTGTTTGCTAACACTATTTTCATGGAATCTGCAATGGGATACTCTTTTGCACATTGAGGCCTATTGTGAAAAAGGAAATATAGTCAGATATACACTAGAAAGACATTTTCTGAGAAACTGATTTGTGATGTGTGAATTCATCTCACGGAGTTACACCTTTCTTTTCATTCAGCAGTTTGCTAACACTGTTTTCATGGATTTTGAAATGTGATTGTCAGGAACACACTGAGGCCTCTTGAGAAAATGGAAATATCCTCAGAGGAAAACTAGAAAGAAGTTTTCTGAGAAACTGCTTTGTGATGTGTGAATTCATCTCACAGTGTTACACCTTTCTTTTCAGTGAGTAGTTTCCTAACACTTTTTTTGGTGGAATCTGCACTTTGAGGCCTATTGTGAAAAAGAAAATATTCTCAGATAAACACTAGAGAGAAGCTTTCTGAGAAACTGCTTTGTGATATATTAATTCATCTTACAGAGTTACACCTTTGTTTTCATTGAGCAGTTTGCTAATACTGTTTTGGTAAAATTTCAATGGGATATTCAGGATTACTTTGAGGCCTATGGTGAAAAAGGAGTTATCTTCAGTTAAACACTAGAAAGAATCCTTGTGAGAAACTGCTTTGTGATGTATGAATTCATCTGACAGAGTTACTCCACTCTTCTCATTGAGCAGTTTGTTAGCACTATTTTTGGGGAATCTGAGAACTGTTCTTTTGTATCGCATTGAAACCTATGGTGACAAAATAATTATCCTCTGATAAAAACTAGAAAGAAGTTTTCTGAGAAACTGCTTTGTGATGTGTGAATTCATGTCAGAGAGTTACACCCTTATTTTCATTGAGCAGTTTGCTAACACTGTTTTCGTGGAATCTGCAATGGGATAGTCTTTTGTGCATTGAGACCTATTGTGACAAAGGAAATATTCTCAGATATATACTAGAAAGATATTTTCTGAGAAACTGATTTGCTATATCTGAATTCATCTCACAGAGTTACACCATTCTTTTCATGGAGCAGTTTGCTAACACTGTTTTCCTGGAATCTGAAATGGGATATTCGGGAGAGCATTGAGGCCTCTGGTGAAAAAGGAAATATCCTCAGATAAAAACTAGAAATAAGCTTTCTGAGAAACTATTTTGTGATGTGTGAAATCATCTCACAGAGTTACACCTTTCTTTTCATTCAGCAGTTTTGTAACACTGTTTTCATAGATTTTGCAATGGGATTGTCAGGAACACATTGAGGCCTATCGTGCAAATTGAAATATCCTCAGAGGAAAACTAGAAAGAAGCTTTCTGTGAAACTACTTTGTGATGTGTGAATTCATCACACAGAGTTACTCCCTTCTTTTCATTCAGCATTTTGCTAACACTGTTTTCATGGAATCTGCAATGGGATGTTCGGTTGCACATTGAGGCGTATTGTGAAAAAGGAATTATCCTCAGATAAACAGTAAAAAGAAGGTTTCTGAAAAACTGCTTTGTGATGTGTGAATTTGTCTCACAGAGTTACACCTTTGCATTCATTGAACAGTTTGCTAATCCTCTTTTGGTAAAATTTCAGTGGGATATTCAGGGTCACTTTGAGGCCTATGGTGAAAAAGGAATTACCCTCAGACAAAAAGAAATGAGAAGCTTTGTGAGAAACTCTATGCTGATGTGTGAATTCATCTCACAGAGTTACAGAATTCTCTTCATGGAGCAGTTTGGTACCACAGTTTTTGGGGAATCTGTAAAGGAATACTTTGGATCGCATTGAAGCCAATGGTGACAAAATAAATATCCTCAGATAAAACTAGGAAAAAGTTTCTTAGAAACTACCTTGTGATGTTTGAGTTCCTCTCACAGAGTTACACCTTTCTTTTCATTGAGCAGTTTGCTAACACCGTTTTCATGGAATCTGCAATGGGATATTCGGGAGCACCTTGAGACCACTGTTGAAAAAGGAAATATCCTCAGATAAGCACTAGAAAGAAGCTTTCTGAGAAACTGCTTTGTGATGTGCAAATTCATTTCACCAAGTTACACCTTTCTCTTCTTGAGCAGTTTGCTAATACTGATTTTGTTTAAACTTTTATGGGATATTCTGGATCGTGTTGAGGCCTATGTTGAAATAGGAATTATACTCAGATAAAAACTAGAAAGAAGCTCTGTGACAAACTGCTTTGTGATGGGTGAATTCATCTAACAGAGTTACACAATTCTTTTCATCGATGAGTTTTGTAGCTCTGCTTTAGGGGGATCTGAGAAGGTATATTTTGGATTGCGATGAAGCCTAAGGTGACAAAGGAAATATCCTCTGATAAAAACTTGTAAGAGGATTTCTGAGAAACTTCTGTGATGTGCAAATTCATCTCACAGAGTTACAACATCCTTTACATTAAACAGTTTCCTAGGACTTCTTTCATGAAATCTGCAACGGGATATTCGGGAGTGCATTGAGGCCTGTGGTGAAAAATGAATTATCCTCAGAGGAAAACTAGAAAGGAGCTATGTGAGAAACTGCTTTGTGATGTGTGAATTCATCTCACAGAGTTACACCATTCTTTTCAAGGAGCAGTTTGTTAGCACTGTTTTTCGGGAAAGTGAGAGGGGATATTTTGGAATGCATTGAAACCTATGATGACCATGAAACATCCTCAGATAAAAACTAGCAAGAAGCTTTCTGATAAACTGCATTGTGATGTTTGAATTCATCTCACAGAGTTCCAACTTCCTTTTCATTGAGCAGTTTGCTAACACTGTTTTCGTGGAATCTGCAATGAGATGTTACATTGCGTATTGAGGCCTACTGAGATAAAGGAAATATCCTCAGATAAAAACTAGAAAAAAGCTTTCTGAGAAACTACTTTGTGATGTGTGAATTCATCACACAGAATTACACTTTTCTATTCATTCAGCAGTTTGCTAGCACTGTTTTAGTGGAGTCTACAAAGTGATATTCTGTTGCACATTGAGGCATATTGTGAAAAAGGAAATATCCTCAGATAAACACTAGAAAGAAATTTTCTAAAAAACTGCTTTGTGTTGTGTGAATTCATCTCACAGAGTTACACTTTGTTTCCATTGAGCAGTTTGCTAATACTGTTGTGGTGGAATATCATTGGGACATTCATGACCACTTTGAGGGCTTTGGTAGAAAAGGAAATATCCTCAGATGAAAACTAGAAAGAAGCTTTGAGAGAAACTACTTGCTGAGGTATGAATTCATCTCACAAAGTTACACCGTTTTCTTCATGGAGCAGTTTGATAGCTCTGTATTGGGTGAATATGAGAAGGGATACTTTGGATCGCATTGAAGCCTAAGGTGACAAAGAAAATATCCTCTGATAAAAACTTGTAAGAAGATTTCTGAGAAACTTCTGTGATGTGTGAATTCATCTCACAGAGTTACACCTTTCATTTCATTGAGCAGTTTCCTAAAACTGCTTTCATGGAAACTGCAATGGAATATTTGGGAGTACATTGAGGCCTATGGTGAAAAGGAGATATCCTCAGTTAAAACTAGAAAGAAGCTTTCCAAAAAAGTGCTTGGTGATGTGTGAATTCATCTCACAGAGTTACACCTTTCTTTTCACGTAGCCCAGTTTGCTAATACTGATTTCGTGTAATCTTCAATGGGATATCGGGAGCACATTGAGGTCTATGGTGAAAAAGGAAGTATCCTCAGATAAATACTGGAAATAAGTTTTCTGAGAGACTGCTTGGTGATGCATGAATACATCTCACAGAGTTACACCATTGTTTTCATGGAGCAGTTTGGTAGCACTGTTTTAGGGAATCTGAGAAGGGATAATTTAGATTGCTTTGAAAGCCTATCATGACAATTTATATATCCTCAGAAGAAAACTAGAAAGAAGCTTTCTAAGAAACTGTTTTGTGATGTTTGAATTCATCTCACAGTTGTGCGACACCCTTTTCATGTAGCAGTTTGGTGGCACTGCTTTTAAGAAATCTTAGAAGGGATATTTTGAATTGCATTGAACCCTATTGTGACAAAGGAAATATCACAGATACAAATTAGAAAGAAGATCTCTGAGAAACTACTTTGTGATGTGTGAATTCATCTCACAGAGGTCCACCTTTCTTTTCACACAGTAGTTTTCTAACAGTGTTTTTTGGAATCTGCAATGGGATATTTGGGATCACTTTGAGGCCTTTGGTGAAAAATGAAATGTCCAATAGGGAATCCTTTCCCATTTCTTGTTTTTCTCAGATTTGTCAAAGATCAGATGGCTGTAGATCTGTGGTATTATTTCTGAGGGCTGGGTTCTGTTCCATTGGTCTATATCTGTGCTTTGGTACCAGTACCATGTTGTTTTGGTTCCTGTATCCTTTACTATAATTTGAAGTCAGGTAGCGTGATGCCTCCAGCTGTGTTCTTTTGACTGAAGGGCTGTTGAATTTTGTCAAAGACCTTTTCTGCATCCATTGGGATAATCATGTGGTTTTTGTCTTCGGTTCTGTTTATATGCTAGATTACATTTATTGATTTGCATATGTTGAACCAGACTTACATCCCAGGGATGAAGCCCATTGATCATGGTGGATAAGCTTTTTGATGTACTGCTGGATTCGGTTTGCCGGTATTTTAATGAAGATTTTTGCATCGATGTTCATCAGGAATATTGGTCTAAAATTCTCTTTTCTTGTTGTGTCTCTGCCAGGTTTTGGTATCAGGATGATGTTGTCCTCATAAAATGGATTAGGGAGGATTCCCTCTTTTTCTGTTAATCGGAATAGTTTCAAAAGAAATGGTACCAGCTCCTCCTTGTACCTCTGGTAGAATTTGGCTGAGAATCCCTCTGGTCCTGGACCTTTTTTAGTTGGTAGACTATTAGTTATTGTCTCAATTTCAGAGCCTGCTATTGGTCTATTGAGGGATTCAACTTCTTCCTGGTTTAGTCATGGGAGAGTGTAAGTGTCCAGGAAATTATCCTTTTCTTCTAGGTTTTCTAGTTTATTTTCTTAGAGGTGTTTATAGTACTTTCTGATGGTAGATTGTATTTCTGTGGGTTTGGTGGTGATATCCCCTTTTTCATTTTTTACTGCATCTATTTGATTCTTCTCTCTTTTCTTCTTTATTAGTCTTGCTAACTGTCTATCAATTTTGTTGATCTTTTCAAAAAACCAGCTCCTGGATTCATTGATTTTTTGGAAGGTTTTCTGTATCTCTATCTCCTTCAGTTCTGCTCTGAGCTTAGTTATTTCTTGCCTTCTGCTAGTTTTGAATAGTGTTCGCACTTGCTTCTCTTGTTCTTTTAATCTGTGATGTTAGGCGTGTACAATTTTAGATCTTTCCAGCTGTTCTCTGGTGGCATTTAGTGCGATAATGTCCCTCTACACACTGCTTTAAATGTGTCCCAAAGATTCTGGGTATCGTTGGTGCCACTTTTTCTCATTCGGATTTCAAAAAAAATCTTATTTCTGCCTTCCATTTCGTACATAAGCAGGAGTCATAACAAAATTTGTACAGTAGTCACTCAGGCGCTCGCCACCAAGTTGTTCAGTTTCCATGTAGTTGAGAGTTCTGATTGAGATTCTTAGTCCCTGGAGTTCTAGTTGTTGATTGCCTGATGGCGCTGGAGACAGCTTTGTTATGAATTTCTGTTCCTTTTACATTTGGCCTGAGGAGTGGCTTTGCTTGAACTATGTGGTCGGTTTCTGGATATAATGGGCCGATGTGGATCTGAGAAGATTGTATATTCTGTTGATTTGGGGTGGCAGAGTTATGAAGATGCTCTAGTTAGGTTAGGCTTGGTGTAGAGTTGGAGTTCAATTCCTGGATGTCCTTGTTAACCTTCTGTCTCACATAAGCAAGAAAGCTGAATTGGATCCTTTCGCCTTACCTCTTATACCAAAATTAAATCAGATGGATTAGAGTTAAATCTTAAGGCCTAATACCATAAAACCTAGAAGAAAACGCTACGGTAATACCATTCGGACATAGGCATGGGTAAGGACTTCAACTTCATATCTAAAACACCAAAAGCAAAGGCAACAGAAGCCAAAATTGACAAAGGGGATCTAATGAAACTAAAGAGCTTCTGTACAGCAAAAGAAACTACTATCAGAGTGAACAGGCAACCTACAGAATGGTAGAAAATTTTTGTAATCTACTCATGTGACAAAGGGCTAATATTCAGAACCTACAAAGAACTAAAACGAATTTACAAGAAAAAAAACAAACAACCCCACCAGAAAGTGGGCAAAATATATGAACAGACATTTCTCAAAAGAAGACATTCACACAGCCAACAGACACATGAAAAAATGCTCGTCATCACTGGCCATCAGAGAAATGCAAATCAAAACCACAATGAGATCCATCTCACACCAGTTAGAATGGCAATCATTAAAAAGTCAGGAAACCAGGAAACAACAGGTGCTGGAGAGGATTTGGAGAAATAGGAACACTTTTACACTGTTGATGGGACTGTAAGCTAGTTCAACCATTGTGGAAAACAGTATGGCGATTCCTCAAGGATCTAGAAATAGAAATACCATATGACCCAGCCATCACATTCCTGAGTATATACCAAAATTATTATAAATAATGCTGCTATAAAGATACGTGCACATGTATGTTTATTGTGGCAGTATTCACAAAAGCAAAGACTTGGAATCAACCCAAATGTCCATCGGTGACAGACTGGATTAAGAAAATGTGGCACATATACACCATGGAATACTATGCAACCATAAAAAATGATGACTTCGTGTCCATTTTACGGACATGGGTGCAGCTGGAAACCATTATTCTCAGCAAACTATTGCAAGAGCAGAAAACTAAACATCACATGTTTTCACTCATAGATGGGAATTGAACAATGAGATCACTTGGACATGGGAAGGGGAACATCACATACCGGGGCCTATTGTGGGGTGGGGGAGGCGGGAGGGATATTGGGAGCTATAACTGATGTAAATGACCAGTTGAATGGTGCTGACGAGTTGATGGGTGCAGCACACCATCATGGCACTTTTATACATATGTAACAAACCTGCACGTTGTGCACATGTACCCTAGAACTTAAAGTAAAATAAAAAAAAAAAAAAAAGAAAAGCGAAATATCCTCAGGTAAAAATTTTAATGAAGTTTAGTGATAAACTGCTTTGTGATGTGTCAATTCATCTAATGGAGTTACACATTCCTTTTCACATAGCAGATTGCTAACACTGTTTTCGTGGAATCTGCAATGGGATATTCGGTTACGCATTGAGGCCTATTGTGAAAAAGGAAATATCCTCAGATAAAAACTAGAAAGAAGCTTTGTGAATAACTGCTTTTTGATGTGTGAATTCATCTGAGAGAGGTACACCTTTCTTTTCATTGTGCAGTTTGCTAATACTGTTTTTGTGGAATCCAACAGGATATTTGGGATCGCTTTAGGGATTATGGTGAAAAGGAAGTAACTTCAGATAAAACTAAAAGAAGCTTAGTGAGAAACTGCTTTGTGATGTGTGAATTCATCTCACAGAGTTACAACACTCTTTTCATGGAGCAGTTTGGTAGAACCATTTTTGTGGAATCTGAGAAGGGATATTTTGGATCGCATTGAAGCCTATCGTTACAAAGGCAATATCATCAGATAAAAACCTAAAACAACTTTCTGTGAAACTGCTTTGTGATGTGTGAATTCATCTCACAGAGTCACACCTTTCTTGTCATTGAGCAGTTTGTTAACACTGTTTTAGGAGAATCTGCAATGGGATATTCAGGAGCGCATTGAGGTCAACAGTGAGAAACGAAAAATACTCAGAGAAAAACTAGAAAGTAGCTTTCTGAGAAACTGCTTTGTGATTAGTGAATACATCTGAGTGAGTTATACCTTTCTTTTCTCACAGCAGTTTGCTAACACTGTTTTTGTGGAATCTCTATTGGGATGTTCGGGAGTACTTTGAGGCCTTTGGTGAAAAAGGAAATATTCTCAGACAAAAACTTGTAAGAAGCTTTCTGAGAAACTTCTTTGAGATGTGTAAATTCATCTCATAGACTTATACCTTTCTTTTCACATACCAGTTTGCTAACACTATTTTTGTGGAATCTGCAAAGGAATGTTTGGGAGCACATTGATCCATATGGTGAAAGAGGAAATATTCTCAGATAAAAATTAGAAACAAACTTTCTGAGAAACTGCTTAGTGATATGTGAATTCATGTAATGGAAGTGCACCATTCTTTTCCTGGAGCACTTTGGTAGCACTGTTTTTGTGGAATCTGAGAAGGAATATTTTGAGTCGCATTGAAGACTATGGTGACAAAGGACAAATCGTCAGATAAAAACTAGAAAGAAGGTCTCTGAGAAACTGCTTTGTGATGTGTCAATTCATCTCACAGAATTACACCATTCTTTTAAAGGAGCAATTTGGTAGCTCTGTTTTCAGGTATCTGAGAAGGGATACTTTGGATAGCATTGAAGCCTACAGTCACAAAGGATGTGTCTTCAGATAAAAACTAGAGAGAAGCTTCTTGAGAAACTGCTTTGTGATGGGTGGAATCAACTCACAGAGTTACACTGTTCTTTTCATGGAGCAGTTTGCTAACTCTGCTTTCTTGGAATCTGCTTTCTTTGGGATACACGATTCTTTTCTTGGAGCAGTTTGGTAGCATTGTTTTTGGGGTATCTGAGAAGGGATATTTTCTATCGCATTAAATATATGGTGACAGAGGAAATATCCTTAGACAAAAATTAGAAAGAAGCTTCCTGAGACACTTCTTTGTGATGTGTGAATTTATCTCAGAGTTACACCTTTCTTTTCTTTCAGCAGTTTTGTATCACTGTGTTTGTGGAATCTGCAAAGGGAGGATGCTTTGGAGTGCATGGAGGCATATAGTGAAAAAGGAAATATCCTCAGATAAAAACTAGAGAGAAGCTTTGTGATAAACTGTTTTGTGATGTGTAAATTCACCTCACAGAATTACAGGATTCTTTTCCTGGAACTGTTTGGTGGCATTGTTTTTGTGGAATCTGAAAAGGGATATTTTGGATTGCATTGAAGCCTATGATGAAAGAGGAAATATCCTCAGATAAAAACTAGAACGAAGCTGTCTGACAAACTACTTTGTGATGTGTGAACTCCTCTCACAGAGTTACTCCTTTCCTTTCACATAGCAGTTTGCTAACACTGTTTTTGTAGAATCTTCAATGTTATATTAGGGAGAGTTTTGAGGCCTATACTGAAAAAGAAAATATCCTTAGATGAAAACTACAAAGAAGCTTTGTGAGAAACTGCTTGATGATGTTTGAATACATCTATCAGAGATACACCATTCTTTTCCCAGAGCCGTTTGGAAGCACTGCTTTTGTGGAATCTGAGAAGGGATATTTTGGATCACATTGAAGCCTACAGTGACAAAGGATGTATCCTCGGAAAAAAAATTAGAAAGAAGCTCTCTGAGAAACTGCTTCATGATGTGTGAATTCATCTCACAGAGTTACTCCTTTCTTTTTAATGAGCAGTGTGCTAACACTGTTTTCGTGGAGTCTGAAATGGGACATTCACCAGTGCAATGAGGCCTATGCTGAAAAAGGAAATATCGACAGATAAAAACCTAGAATGATGCTGTCTGAGAAACTGCTTTGTGATGTGTGAACTCCTCTCACAGAAGTACACCATTCCTTTCATGGAGCATTTTGATAGCACTCTTTTTGTTTAATCTGAGAAGGGATATTTTGGATCACATTGAAGCCTATGGTGACAAAGGAAATGTACTCAGATAAATACTAGAAAGAAACTTTTTGAGAGTTTGCTTTGGGATGTGTGAATTCATCTCATGTAGATACATGATTCTTTTCATGGAGGAGTTTGGTAGTCCTGTTTTTGGGGAATCTGTGAAGGGATATTCTGGATCGCATTGAGGCCTGTGGTGACAGAAGAAATATCCTCAGATGAAAACTAGAAAGAAGCTTTTGGAGAAACTTCTCTGTGATGCACAAATTCATCTTAGGGTTACACCTTTCTTTTCTTTGAGCAGTTTATTATCTCTTTATTCGTGGAATCTGCAAAGGGATATTCGGGAGCACATGGAGGCCTATGGTGAAAAAGGAAATATTCTCAGATGAAAATTGGAAAGAAGCTTTCTGAGAAACTGTTTTGTGCTGTGTGAATTCATCTCACAGAGTTACACCTGTCTTTTCATTGAGCAGTCTGCTAACACTGTTGTCAAGGAATCTGCACTTGGATATTCGGGAGCGCATTGAGGACTAGGTTGAAAAGGAAATATCCTCAGATAAAACTAGAAAGAAGTTTTCTGAGAAACTTCTTTGGGGTATGTGAATTCTTCTCACAGAGTTACACGTTTCTTTTCATATACCAGTTGATTAACAGTGTTTTCATGGAATCTGCAATGGGATATTCGAGAGCACTTTGAGGCCTAAGGTTAAAAGGAAACATCCTCTGATAAAATTCGAAAGAACCTTTGTGAGAAACTGCTTTGTGATGTGTGAATTCATCTCACAGAGTCCCATGTTTCTTTTCACATACCAGTTTGCTAACACTGTTTTAGTGCAATCTGCAATGGGATATTCGGAGTGCTTTCAGGGCTGTGGTGAAAAAGAAGCATCCTCAGATAAATACTAGAAAGAAGCCCTGTGATAAACTGCTTTGTGATTAGTGGATTCATCTCACAGGATTACACCAGTATATACACGGAGCAGTTTGGTAGCACTGTTTTTTGGGAATCTGAGAAGGGATATTTTGGATCAGACTGAAGCCTATGGTGACAAAAGAAATATCTTCAGATAAAAGCTAGAAAGATCTCTGTGAAACTGTTTTGTGATGTGTGAATTCATCTCACTGAGTTACACAGTTCTGTTTACTGAGCAGTTTGCTAACACCGTGCTCATGGAATCTTCAAAGTGATACGTGGGAGCACATTGAGGCATATAGTGAAAAAGAAAATATTCTCAGATAAACACTAGAAAGATTTCTGATAAACTGCTTGGTGATGTGTGAATTCATCTCACAGAAGTACACTATTCTTTTCATTTAGTAGTTTGGTAACAGTGTTTTCGTGTTACTGAGAAGGGATATATTTAATCATATTGATGCCTATGGTGACAAAGGTAAAACTAGAAAGAAACTTTCTGAGAAATTGATTTTGATGGGTGAATTCATCTCAAGAATTACACTTTTCTTTTCAATTAGCGTGTGTTAACACTGTTTTCATGGAATCCGCAATGGGACATCTGGAGAGCTTTCAGTCCTATGATGAAAAGGAGTTATCCTCAGATAAAACTAGAAAGAAGCATTATGAGAATCTGATTTGTGATTTCTGAATTCATCTCACAGAGATACACCATTCTTTACATGGATCAGTTTGGTAGCACTCTTTTTGTTAAATCTGAGATGGGATATTTTGCATCACATGGAAACCTATGGTTACAAAGGAAAATCCTCAGATAAAAGTAGAAGAAAGCTCTCTGAGAAACTGCTTTGGGTTGTTTGAATTCATCTCAGAGAGTTTCATTTTTCTTTTCACATAGCAGTTTGCTAACACTGTTTTCATGGAATCTGCAAAGGGATATTTGGCAGAGCATTGAGGGCTATGGTGAAAAAGAAAATATCCTCAGATAAAAAATAGAAAGAAGTTTTGTGATACATTGCTTTGTGATGTGTGAATTCATCTCACAGAGTTACACTATACTTTTCATGGATCAGTGTGGTTGCAGTGTTTTTGAGGAATATGAGAAGGGATATTTTGGATTGCATTAAAGCCTGTGATGACAAAGGAAATATCCTCAGTTAAAAGATAGAAAGAAGCTTTCTGAGAAACTGCTTTTTGATGTGTGAATTCATGTCACCGAGTTACACCTTTCTTTTCTTGAGCAGCTTGCTAACACAGCTTTTGTAGAATCTGTACATTGATATTCAGGAACGCCTTGAGGCCTACAGTGAAAAACAAAATATCCTCAGATAAAAATTAGACAGAAACTTTCTGAGAAACTGATTTGGGATGTGAGAACTCAACACACAGTGTTATATATTTTTTTTCACATAGCAGTTTACTAACACTGTTTTAGTGTAATCTGCAATTGGTTATACGGAGCGCTTTAAGGTCTATGGTGAAAAGGAAATATCCTCAGATAAAAAGTAGAAAGAACCTTTCTGAGAAACTGCTTTGTGGTGTGTGAATTCATCTCATGAAGTTACACCACACTTTCCATAGAGCAGTTTTCTAACACTATTTTCGTGGAATCTGCAATGTGATATTCAGGAGCACATGGAGGCTTGTGGAGAATAATTAAATATTCTCAGATAAAAACTAGAAAGAAGTTTTCAGAGAAATGGCATTGCAATGTGTGAACGCATCTCACAGAGTTACACCTTTCCTTTATCATAGCACTTTGCCAAAACTGCTTTCTTGGAATCTGCAATGGGATATACGTGAGCGCATTGAGGCCTCTTGTGAAAAAGGAGATATCCTCAGATAAAAACTAGAAAGAAGTTTTGTGACAAACTGCTTTGTGATATGCCAACTTATCTCACAGAGTTACACCATTCTTTTCATGGAGCAGTTTGGTAGCACTGTTTTTGGGGAATCTGCAACAGGATAATTTGGATAGCACTGAAGCCTATGGTGACAAAGGTAGTATCCTCAGGAAAAAAACTAGAAAGGAGCTTTCTTAGAAACTGCTTCGTGACGTGAGAATTCATCTCACAGAGATACAACTTTCTGTTCATTGAGCAGAAAGTTTTAGTGCAATCTGCAATTTGATATATGGAGCACTTTCAGGCCTATGGTGAAAAGGAAATATCCTCATATAAAACTAGAAAGAAGCTTTCTGAGAAAACGCAATGTGATGTGTGAATTAATCTCATGGAGTTACACCTTTCTTTTCATAGAGCAGTTTTTTTAACACTATTTTCATGGAATCTGCAATGTGATATTTGGGAGCACATTGAGACGTATGGTGAAAGTTAATTTTCCTCAGATAAAAACTAGAATGAAGCTTTCAGAGAAACAGCTTTGTGATGAGTGAATGCATCTTACAGAGTTACACCTTTCTTTTCATATAGCAGTTTACTAACCCTGCTTTCGTGGAATCTGCAATGGGATATCCGGGAGCGCATTGAGGCCTATGGAGAAAAAGGAAATATCCTCAGATAAAAACTAGAAAGAAGCTTTGAGATACACTGCTTTGTGAAATGTCAATTCTTCTCACAGAGGTACATCACTCTTTTCATGGAGGAGTTGGTTAGCAGGAGTTGGAGAATATGCGACGGGATATTTTGTATCACATTGAAGCCTGGGGTGACAAAGGAAATATCCTCAGAAAAAGCTAGAAAGAGCTTTCTGATAAACTTCTTTCTGATGTGTGAATTCATTTCACAGAGTTGCAACTTTATTTTTCATTGAGCACTTTGCTAACACTGTGCTCCTGGAAACGTCAAAGGGTCGTTTGGGAGCTCATTGAGGCATATGGTGAAAAGGACATATTCTCAGATAAAAACTAGAAATAAGCTTTCTGTGAAACTGCTTGTTGATGTGTGAATTCATCTCACAGAAATCCACCATATTTTTCATGGAGGAGATTGATATCACTGTGTTTGTGTTACCTGAGACAGGATGTATTGGATGGCATTGAAACCTATGGTGACAAAGGAAATATTCTCAGATAAAAAATAGAAGAAGCTTTCTGAGTAACTGATTTATGATGTGTGAATTCGTCTCACACAGTTACACCTTTCTTTTCATAAATCAGTTTTCTAGCACTGTTTTCATGGAATATGCAATGGGATATTCAGAGCGCTTTCAGGAATATTGTGAAAAAGGAAATATTCTCAGATAAAAGCTAGAAAGAAGCTTTGTGAGAAACTTCTTTGCAATGCGTGAATTCATCTGACAGAGCTATAGCATTCTTTTCATGGAACAATTTGGTAGCACTGTTTTTGGGGAATGTGAGAACCAATATTTTGGAATGCATTGAATCCCATCGGGAAGAAGAAAATATCCTCAGAAAAAATCTAGAAAGAAGCACTCTGAGAAACTGCTCTGTGATGTGTGAATTCACTTCACAGAGTTACACCTTTCCTTTCAAGGAGCGGATCCCTAACACAATTTTCATGGAATCTGCCATGTGATATTCCAGAGCATATTGAAGCCTATGGTGAGAAATAAATATCCTGAAATAAAATTTTGAAAGAAGATTTCTGAGAAACTGCTATGTGATTTGTGAGTTCATTTCACAGAGTTACACCTTTATTATCATACAGCAGTTTGCTAACACTGTTTTCATAAAATCTGCAATGGGATATTCAGAGCGCTTTCAGGCCTATGGTGAAAAAGGAAATATCCTCCGAAAAAAATTAGAACGAAGGTTTGTGATAAACTGCTTTGTGATATATGAATTCATCTCACAGCATTACACAATTCTTTTCAAGGAGCAGTTTGGAAACACTGTTTTTCTGGAATCTGAAATGGGATATTTTGAATCACATTGAACTCTAACATGACAGAGGAAATATCCTCAGATAAAAACTAGAAAGAAGCTCTTAAAAAACTACTCTGTGATACGTGAATTCATCTCACAGACTTACAACTTTCTTTTCAATGAGCTGATTGCTAACACGGTTTTCATTTAATCTGTAATATGTTATTCGGGAGTGCCTTGAGACCTATGGTGAAAAAGGAAATATTCTCAGACAAAAAGTAGAAAGTTTTCTGAGAAACACCTTTATGATGTGTGAATTCATCTCAGAGAGTTACATCTTTCTTTTCATAGAGCAGTTTGCTAACACTGTTTTTAGTGGAATTTGCAAAGGATTATTTGCGGTGGCATTGAGGCCTACGGTGAAAAAGAAAATATACTCAGATAAAACAAAAAAAGAAGCTTTCTGAGAAACTTCTTTGTGATATGTGAATTCATCTCACAGAGATACATGGTTATTATCATGGGGCAGTTTAGTCACACTCTTTCTGTGTTACCTGAGAGGGGATATTTTGGATCACATTGTATTCTATGGTGACAAAGGAAATATCCTCAGGTAAAAGTTATAAAGACGCTCTCTAAAAAACAGCTTTGTGATGCATGAATTCATCTCACAGAGTTACACCTTTCTTTTCATTGAGCTGATTGCTAACACTGTTTTCATTTAACCTGCAATATGATATTCAGGAGCGCTTTGAAGCCTACGGTGAAAAGGAAATATTTTCAGATAAAACTAGAAAGAAGCTTTCATAGAAACTGCCGTGGGATGCGTGAATTCCTCTCAGAGGGTTACATCTTTCTTTTAATTGAACACTTTGCTAACACTGTTTTCATGGAATCTTCAATGGGATTTTCAGGGTCGCATTGAGGCTTATGGTGAAAAGAAAATATCCTCAGATAAAACAAGAAAGAAGCTTTCTGAAAATTTGCTTTGTGATGTGTGAATTCATGTCACAGAAATACATGATTATTGTCATGGAGGAGTTTGGTAGCACTCTTTTTGTGTTATCTGAGAAGGGATATTTTGGATCACCTTGAATTCTATGGTGATAAAGGAAATATCCTCAGCTAAAAGGTATAAAGAAGCTCTCTGATAAACTACTATGTGATGTGTGAATTCATCACAAAGAATTACACCTTTCTTTTTCATTGAGCAGTTTGCTAAAATTGTTTTCATGGAATCTGCAATATGATATTTGGAGCGTTTTCAGGCCTATGGTCAAAAATGAAATATCCTCAGATAAAAACTAGAAAGAAGCATTGTGGTCAACTTCTTTCTGATGTGTGAATTCATTTCACAGAGTTACACCACTCTTTCCATTGAGAAGTTTGGTAACGCTCTTTTTGTAGAATCTGTAATGGGATATTCAAGAGCACATTGAGCCCTATGGTGGAAAAGGAAATGTCTTCAGATAAAAATTAGCAAGAAGCTTTCTGAGAAACTGCTTTGTCATGTGTGAATTCATCTCACAGAGATGCACTGTTCTTTTCATGGAGCTGTTTGGTAGTACTGTTTTTGGGGAATCTGAGAAGTTATATTTGGGATCGCAAAGAAACCTACAGGGACAAAGGAAATATCTTCAGATAAAAACCAGAAGATGCTTTCTGAGAAACTTCTTTGTGATCTGTGAATTAATCTCACAGACTTAAACATTTGTTTTATTTTAGCACTTTGCTAAAATTGTGTTCGTGGAATCTGCAAACAGATGTTTAGGATCGCATTGAGGCATATGGTGAAAAAGGATATATTATCGGATAAAAACTAGAAAGAAGCTTTCTGTGAAACTGTTTGGTCATGTAAGGATTCATCTCACAGAAGTGCACTATTCTTTTCATGGAGTAGTTTGGTAGCACTGTTTTTGTGTAATCTGAGAAGGGATATTAAGAATCACATTGAAGCCTAGGGTGACAAAGGAAATATATTCAGATAATAACTAGAAAGGAGCTTTCGGAGAAATTGCATTGTGATGTGTGAATTCATCTCACAGAGTTACACCTTTGTTTCCATAGAGCTGTTTTATACCACTGTTTTTGTGGAATCTGCAATGAGATATTCCAGAACGCAATAAGGCCTATGGTGAAGAAGGAAATATCATCAGATAAAAACCAGAAAGAAGCTATCTGAGAAGCTGCTTTGTGATGTGTGAATTCATCTCACAGTGTTACACCTTTCTTTTCATTCAGCAGTTTGCTTACACTGTTTACACATAATCTGCACAAAGATATTCACGGTGCTTTCAGGCCTATGGTGATAAAGGAGATATCCTCAGATAAAAACTGGGATTAAACTTTGGGATAAACTGCTTTGTGATGTGTGAATTAATCTCACAACTTTACACCATTCCTTTCATGGAGCAGTTTGGCAGCACTGTGTGTATGGAATGTGAGAAGGGATATTTTGGATTGTATTGAAGCCTATGGTGACATATGAAATATTCTCAGATAAAAACTAGAAAAAAGGTCTCTGAGAAACTGCTTTGGGGTGTGTGAATTCATCTCACAGAGTTATGCCTATCTTTTCATGGAGCAGTTTGCTGGCACTGTTTTTGTGGAATCTCCAAAGAGATATTCGGGAGCGCATTGAGGACTATGGCCAAAAACAAAATATCCTCAGATAAAAACAAGCAAGAAGCTTTCTGAGAAACTGCTTTCTAATGTGTGAATTCATCTCGCAGAGTTACACCTTTCTTTTCACATAACAGTTTGTTAACACTGTTTACGTGGAATCTGCAATATGATAGTCAGGAGTGCTTTGAGGCCTATGGTTAAGAAGGAAATATCCCCAGATAGAACTAGAAATAAATTTTGTGAGAAGCTGCCTTGTGATGTGTGAATTTATTTCATAGAGTTACACCATTCTTTTCATGGAGCAGTTTGGTAGCACTCTTTTGTGGAATCTGAGAAGTGATATTTTGGATCGCTCTGAAGACTCCTCAGAAAAGGAAATATCCTCAGATAAAATCAGAAAGAAGCTTTCTGAGAAACTGCTTTATGATGCTTGAATTCATCTCACACGTTACACCACTATCTCATGGAGTAGTTTGCTAGCTCTATTTTTGAGGAATCTCAGAAGTGATGTTTTGGATATCATTGAATCCCATGGTGAATAATGAAATAGCCACAGATAATACCTGGGAAGAAGCCTTCACAGAAATTGCTCTGTGGTGTGTAAATTCACCTCACTGAGTTACACTGCGGCTTTCATTGAGATGTTTGCTAACACTGTTTTCACAGAATCTGCAATGAGATACATGGGAGTGCTTTGAGAACTGAAATATTCTCAGATAAAAATAAGAAATAAACTTTCTGAGAAACTTCTTCGGATGTGTGAATTCATCTCACAGAGTTACACCTTTCTCTTCATGATGCAGTTTGCTAACACTGTTTTCATGGAATCTGAAAAGCGATATTTGGGAGCTCATTGAGGGCTATGGTGAAAAAGGATATATCCTCAGATGAAAACTGGAAAGAAGTGTTCTGAGAAACGGCATTGTGATGTGTGAATGCAACCCACAGAGTTACACTTTTCTTTTCATTGATCAGTTTA
>NW_016815839.1:70148-75364 GCF_001698545.2 Rhinopithecus bieti | reverse complement strand
AAGGTGTAACTCTGTGAGGTGAATTCAAGCATCACAAAGCAGTTTCTCAGAAAGCTTCTTTCTACTTTTTATCTGAGGATATTTCCTTTTTCAACTTAGGCTTCAATGTGATCAAATATAGCCCTTCTCAGGTTCCCCATAAGCAGTGCTTACAAACTAATCCATGAAAGCAATGGTGTAACTCTGAGGTGTAACTTGCTATTTTTTATCTGAGAATATTTCCATTTACACCATAGACCTCAAAGCGCAACCCAATATCCCATTGTAGATTCCAAGGAAACAGTGTTAGCAAGCTGCTAAATGGCAACACTGTTGTAACTCTGTGACATGAAGTCACACATCACAAAGCAGTTTCTCAGAAAGCTTATTTCTAGTTTTTATATGAGGATATTTCCATTTTTAAAATAGGAGTCAAAGTGCTCCCAAATATCACATTGCAGATTCCATGAAAACTGTGTTAGCAAACTGCTTAATGAGAAGAACGCTTTAAACTCTGTCAGATGAATTCGCAGATCACAAAGCAGTTTCTCAGAAGGCTTCTCTCTAGTTTTTATTGGAGTATATTTCTGTTTTCACCATAGCCCTCAAAGCAATCCAAAATATCCCATTGCAGATTCCACTAAAACAATGTTAGCAAACTGCTAAGTGAAAAGAAAGGTGTAACATTCTGAGATGAATTTACACATCACAAAGCGTTTTCAGAAAGCTTCTTTCTCTTTTTCATTGGAGAATATTTCCTTTTTCACCATACATCTTAATTCCCCCCTGAATATCCCATTGCAGATTCCACAAAAACAGTTTTTGAAAACAGTGCACAGAAAAGTAAGGTGCAACTGTTTGGGATGAATTCACACATCACAAAGCAGATTCCAGGAAAAGAGTGTTAGCAAACTTCTCAATGAAAAGATTTGTGTAAGTCGGTGAGATGAACTCACACATCACAATGCAGTTACTCAAAACCTTCTTTCCAGTTTTATATGAGGATATTTTCTTTGTCACCATAAGGTTCAGTGCGACCCAAAGTAACTCTTCTCAGATTCCCCCAAAACAGGGCTACCAAACTAATCCTTGAAAACAGAAGTGTAACTCTGAGATGAATTCACTCATCACAAAGCAGTTTCTCAGAAAGCTTCTTTCTCGTTTTTATCTGAGGATATTTCCTCTTTCACCATGGACCTCAATGTGCTCCCAAATTTTCCATTGCAGACTCCACAAAAACAGTGCTACCAAATTGCTGTATGAAAAGAACTGTGTACCTCTGTGAGATGAATTCACACATCACAAAGCCATTCCTCAGAAAGCTTCTTTCTGGTTTTCTTCTGAGGATATTTCCTTTTCCTCCACCCAAGCCTCAATTTGTTCCAGTATATTCCATTGCAGATTCCACAAAAACAGTGTTAGCAAGGTGCTATGTCAAAAGAAAGGTGTAACTCTGTGAGAAGAATTCACACAACACAAAGCAGTTTCTCAGAAAACTTCTTTCTAGTTTTTATCTGAGGATATTACCTTTGTCACCACAGGTATAAGTGCAATCCTGAATAGCCCATTGTGGATTCCACAAAAACAGTGTTAGCAAACTACTCAATGAAAAGAAAGGTGTAACTATGTGAGATCAATTCACACATTATAAAGCAGTTTCTCAGAAAGCGTCTTACTAGTTTTTATCTGAGGATAGTTCCTTTATCACCATAGACATCAATACACTCCCGAATATCCCATTGCAGATTCCACGAATACAGTGTTAGCAAACTGCTATGTGAAAAGTAAGATGTAACTCTGTGAGATGAAGTCACACATCACAAAGCAGTTTATCAGAAAACTTCTTTCTCGTTTTCATCTGAGGATATTTCATTTTCACCATAAGCATCAATGCGCTCCCAAATATCCCATTGCAGCTTCCACGATAAGAGTGTTAGCAAATTGCTAAATGAAAAGAAAGGTGTAACTCTGTGAGATGAATTCACAAAACCAAAGCAGGTTCTCAGAAAACTTCTTTCTAGTTTTTATCTGGGGATATTTCCATTTTCACCATAGGCCTCAATGCACTCCCAAACATCCCTTTGCAAATTTCATTAACACAGTGTTAACAAACTTCTCAATGAAAGGAAAGGTGTAGCTCTGTCAGATAATTTCACACATCACAAAGCATTTTCTCACAAAGTTCTTTCTAGTTTTATATTTCCTTTGTCACCATAGTCTTCTATGCAATCCAAAATATCCTTTCTCATATTCCCCAAAAACAGTGCCACGAAACTACTCCATGGAAAAAACAGTGTAACTCTGTAGGATGAATTCACACATCACAAAGCAGTTTCTCAGAAAACTTCTTTCTAGTTTTTATTTCAGGATATTTGCTTTTTCAACCTAGTACTCAAGGCACTCCAGAATATCCCATTGCAGATTCCAAGAAACCATTGTTAGCAAACTGTTCAAAGAAAAGAAAGGTATAGCTTTGTGAGATGAATTCACACATCACAAAGCAGTTTCCCAGAGAGTTTTTTCCAGTTTTTATCTGAGGATATTTACTCTGTCACCATAGGCTTCAAAGAGAGACATAATATCCCTTCTCAGATTTCTCAAAAACGGTGCTACCAAACTGCTCCATTAAGATATTGGTGTATCCCTCTGAGATGAATTCACACACTACAAAGCAGTTTCTCAGAAAGTCTCATGCTAGTTTTTATCTGGGGATATTCCTTTTTCACCATAGGCCTCAAAGCTCTACTGAATACCCTATTGCAGATCCAACGGAAACAGTGTTAGCAAAGTACTATGTGAAAAGTAAGGTGTATCACAGTGAGATGAATTCACACATCTCAAAGTGATTTTTCAGAAAGCTTCTTTTTTGTTATCATCTGAGGATATGTGTTTTTACATCATAGGCCTCAATGCACTCCCAAATATCCCATTGCAGATTCCAAGAAAACAGTATTAGCAAACTGCTCAATGAAAAGACGGCTGTATCTCTGTGAGAAGAACTCACACATCAAAAAGGCATTCTTCATAATGCTTCTTTCTACTTTTTATCTGAGGATATTTTCTTTTCACCATACGTCTCAATTCACTCCTGAATATCCAATTGCAGATTCCATGAAAACAGTATTAGTAAGTTGTTCAATGAAAAGAACATTGTAACTCTGTGAGATGTATTCACAAATCACAAAACTTTTTCTCAGAACGCCTCTTTCTAGTTATTATCTGAGGATATTTCCTTTTTCACCATAGACCTCTTTGCACTACAGACTATCCTATTGCAGATTCCTCAAAAACAGTGTTAGCAAACTGCTAAATTTAAAGAATGGTGTAACTCTGTGAGATTAATTCACACATCACAAAGCAGTTTCTCATAAAGCTTCTTTCTAGTTTTATCTGAGAATATTTTCTTTTCACCCTAGGCCTCAATGCCCTCCTGAATGTCCAATTGCAATTTCTATGAAGAGAGTTTTAGCAAACTGCTCAATGAAAAGAAAGGTGTTACTCTTTGAGATGAATTCACACATCACAATGCAGTTTCTCAGAAAGCTGCTTTCTAGTGTTTATATGAGGATATTTCCTTTGTCACTATAGGTTTCGAGGAGTTTCAAAACATCCCATCTCAGATTACAAAAACCAGTGCTACCAAACTGCTCCATGAAAAGAGTGGTGTATCACTGTGACATGAATTCACTCATCACAAAGAACTTTCTCAGAAAGCTTCTTGCTAGTTTTTATCAGAGGATATTTCCTTTTCCACCATTGTCCTCAAAGCACTCATGAATATCCCATTGCAGATTCCATGAAAACAGTGTTAACAAATTGCTTCTTTCTAATTTTTATCTGAGGATATTTCCTTTCTCACCATAGGCCTCAAAGGGCTCCTGAATATCCCATTGCAGATTCCAAAAATACACAGTTAGCAAACTAGTCAATGAAAAGAAAGGTGTAAGCAGGTTAGATAAATTCGCACATCACAAAGCAGATTCTCAGAAAGATTCTGTCTAGTTTTTATCTGAGCATATTTACATTTTCACAATGAGCCTCAATGTACAACATAATATCCATTGCAGATTCCACGAAAATAGGTTTAGCAAACTGCTCAAAGAAAAGAAAGGTGTAACTCTGTGAGATGAATTCACACATCACAAAGCAGTTTCTCAGAAAGCTACTTTCTAGTTTTTATCTGAGAATATTTCCTTTTTCACCATATGCCTCAATGCACTCCCAAACATCGCTTTGCAGATTCCACAAACACAGTGTTAACAAGCTTCTCAAAGAAAGGAAAGGTGTAACTCTGTGAGATGAATTCACATATCACAAAGAAGTTTCTCAGAAAGCTTCATTCTACTTGTTATCGGAGGATATTTCCTTTTTCATCATAGGCCTCAAGGCTCTCCTGAACATCCAATTGCAGATTCCATGAAGAGAGTGCTACCAAACTGCTCCATGAAAAGAATGTTGTACTGGTGAGAGACAAATTCACACATCACCAGTCAGTATCTCAGAAACTTTCATTACACTTTTTATCTGAGGATATTTCCTTTTTCACCATATGCCTCAATGTGCTCCCAAACACCCCTTTGGAGATTGCATGAAAACAGTGTTAGCAAACTTCACAAAGAAGAATGTAACTCTGTGAGATGAATTCGCACATCACAAAGAAATTTCTCAGAAAGTTTCTTTCTAGATGTTTTATGAGGATATTTCCTTTGTCACTGTAGGCTTCAATGCAATCCTAAATATCCCTCTGCAGATTCCCAAAAAAAAAGTGTTACCAAACTCCTCCATGTAAAGAATGGTGTAACTCTGTGAAATGAATTCACACATCACACAGCAGTTTCTCAGAAAGTTTCTTTCTAGTTTTTATCTGAGAATATTTCCTTTTTCACCATATGCTCCAATGCACTCCCTAACATCCCTTTGCACATTCCACGAACACAGTGTTAGAAAACTGCTCAAAGAAAAAAAAGGTGTAACTCTATGAGATGAATTCACACATCACAAAGAAGTTTCTCAGAAAGCTTCTTTATAGCTGTTATCTGAGGATATTTCCATTTTCACCATAGGCCTCAATGCACTCCCAAATATCCAATTGCAGATTCCATGAAAACAGTGTTACCAAACTGCTCCATGAGAAGACTGGTGTACTTCTGAGAGATGAATTCACACATCACCAAGCAGTTTCTCAGAAAGCTTCTTTCTAGTTTTTATCTGAGAATATTTCCTTTTTCACCATATGC
>NW_016815839.1:50128-69565 GCF_001698545.2 Rhinopithecus bieti | reverse complement strand
AGCTTCTTTATAGTTTTTATCTGAGAGTATTTCCTTTTTCACCAGAGGCCTCAAAGTGCTCCCGTGTATCCCATTGCAGATTCCATGAAAACAGTGTTGGTAAACTGCTATGTGAAAGAAAGGTGTAACTCTGACAGATGAATTCACACAATTCAAGGTATTTTCTCAGAAAGCTTCTTGCTGTTTTTTATCTGAGGATGTTTCCTTTTTCACAATAGGCCTTAAAGCGCTCCTGAATATCCCATTGCAGATTCCACGAAAACAGTGTTAGCAAACTGCTCAATGAAAAGAAAGGTGTAACTCTGTGAAGTAAACTCACACATCACAAAGCAGTTTCTCAAGAGCGTCTTTCCAAGTTATATTTGAGGATATTTCCTTTGTCACCATAGGCTTCAATGTGATCCAAAATATCCCTCCTCAGATTCCACAAAAACAGTGCTAGCAAACTGCTCCATGAAAATAATGGTGTAACTCTGTGAGCTGAATTCACACATCACAAAGTAGTTTATCATAAAGCTCCTTTGCCATTTTTATCTGAGGATATTTCTCTTTTCACCATAGGCCTGAAAACACTCTGAATATCGCTTTGCAGATTCCTTGAGAACAGTGCAAGCAAACCACTAAGGGAAAAGAAAGGTGTAACACTGTGAGATAAATTCATATACCACCAAACAGTTTTTAAGAAAGCTTACTTCCAGTTCTTATCTGAGGATATTTCCTTTTTTACCCTAGGCCTCATTGTGCTCCCAAACATCCCTTTGAGGATTCCACGAACACAGTGTTATCAAACTGCTGAATGAAAAGAAAGTTGTAACTCTGTGAGATGAATTCCCATATCACAAAGAAGTTTCTCAGAAAGCTTCTTTCTAGTTTTTATCTGAGGATATTTCCTTTTTCACCACATTCCTCAATGCTCTCACGAATATTAAATTGCAGATTCCATGAAAACAGTGTTAACTATCTGCTCAAAGAATAGAATGGTGTAATTCTGTGAGGTGAATTCATACATCAAGAAGGAGTGTCTCAAAAAAATTCCTTCTATTTTTTATCTGAGGATATTTCCTTTTTCACCATAGGACTCAATGTGCTCCTGAATATCCCCTTGTGTTAGCAAACTGCTCAATGAAAAGAAAGGTGTAACTCTGTGAAACAAATTAAATATCACAAAGGAGTTTCTCAGAATGCTTCATTCTACGTTTTATCTGAGGATATTTCCTTTGTCACCATAGGCCTCAATGCACTCCCGAATATCCCATTGCAGATTCCATGAAAGCAGAGTTAGCAAACTGGTCAATGAAAAAAAGTGTGTATCTCAGTGAGCTGAATTCACACATCACAAAGCAGATTCTCAAACAGCTTCTCTGTAGTTTTTTATCCGAGGATATTTCCTTTGTCACCAGAGGCTTCAATCCAATCCAAATATCCCCTGTCAGATTCCCCAAAAACAGTGCGACCAAACTGCTCCATGAAAAGAATGGTGTAACTCTGTGAGATTATTTCACACATCAAAAAGCTGGTTCTCACAGAGCTTTTTTGTAATTTTTATCTCAGAATATTTCCTTTCTCACCATAGACCTAAAGCACTCCCAAATATGTCATGGCAGATTCCATGAAAATGGTGTTAGCAAACTGCTCAATGAAAAGAAAGATGTAACTCACTGAGATGAATTCACACATTGCAAAGCAGTTTGTCAGAGAGTATCTTTCTCAGAAGTTTCTCAGAATGCTTCTTTCTAGTTTTATCTGAGGATAATTCGTTTTCACCATAGGCCTCAATGTGATCCTGCGTATCCCATTGCATATTCCAAGAAAACAATGTTAGCAAAATGCTATGTGAAAAGAAAAGTCTAATGCTGTAAGACGAGTTCACATATCACAAAGCTTTCTCAGAAAGCTTCTTTCTAGTTTTATTGGAGGATATTTAATTTTTCACTGTAGGCCTGAATGTGCTCCAAAATAACCCATTATAGATTCCATGAGAACTGTGTTAGCAAACTGCTCAATGAAAAGAAAGGAGTAACTCTCTGAGATGTGACACATCACAAAGCAGTTTCTCAGAGACCTTTCTAGTTTTATCTGAAGATATTTCCTTTGTCAACATATGCTTCAATGCGATGAAAATATCCCATCTCAGATTCCCCAAAAACTGGGCCACCACACTGCTCCATGAAGTAATGGGGTAACTCTGTAAGATAAATTCACACATCACAAAGCAGGTTCTGACATTGCTTCTTTCTAGTTTTATCTGAGGATACTTCCTTTTTCACCATAGGCCTCAAAGCGTTCCCAAATATCAAATTACAGATTCCACGAAAACAGTGTTAACAAACTGCTATATGAAAAGAAAAGTGTAACTCTGTGAGATGAGTTCACACAACACAAAGCAGTTTCTCAGAGAAATTTTTCCAGTTATTATCTGAGGATATTTCCTTTGTCACCATAGGCTTCAATGCGATCCAAAATATCACTTCTGATACTCAGGAAAAAAGTGCTACCAAACTGCTCCATGAAAAGAATGGTGTAAATCTGTGAGATGAATTCACACATCACAAAGCAGTTTGTCACAAACCTTCTTTCTTCTTTATATCTGAGAGTTAGGAAATTCATGCATGAAGAGAAATGTTTAACTCTGTGAGATGAATTCAAACATCACAAAGAAGTTTCTCAGAAAGCTTCTTGCTAGTTTTTATCTGAGGATATTTCCTTTGTAACCATAGGCTTCAATGCGATCCAAAACATCCTTTCTCAGATTACCCAAAAACAGTCCTATGACACTGGTACATGAAAAGAATGGTGAAACTCTGAGATGAATTCACACATCAAAAAGCAGTTTCCAAAATCCTTCTTTCTAGTGTTTTTCTGAGGATATTTCCTTCTTCACCATAGGCCTCAAAACACTCCCGAGTGTTCCATTTCAGTTTCCACGAAAACAGTGTTAAAAAACGGCTATGTGAAGAAAAAGGTGTAACTCTGCAAGGTGAATTCACACATCACAAAGCAGTTTCTCAGAAAGATTATTGCTAGTTTTATCTGAGGATATGTCCTTTTCACCATAATCCTCAATGGACTCCCGAATATCCCACTGCAGATTCCAAGAAAACAGTGTAAGCAAACTGCTCAATGAAAAGAAAGGTGTAACGCAGTGAGATGAATTCACACATCACAAAGTAGTGTCACAGAGAGCTTCTTTTTAGATGTTATCTGAGGATATTTCCTTTGTCACCATAGGCTTCAATGTGATCAAAATATCCCTTCTCAGATTCTCCAAAACAGTATTCTCAAACTCCTCCATGTAAAGAATGGTGTAACTCTGTGAGGTGAATTCACATATCAGAAAACAGTTTCTCAGATTATTTCTTTACAGTTTTATATAAGGATATTTCCTTTTCACCATAGGCCTCAATGTGCTCCCAAACATCCCATTGCAGATTCCATGAACACAGTGTTAGCACACTGCTCAATGAAAAGAAAGGTGTAACTCTGTGAGATGAATTCACACAACACAATGCAGTTACTCAGAATGATTGTTTCTAATTTATATTTGAGGGTATTTTGTCTGTCACCATATGCCTCAATGCACCATCAAATATCCCATTGCAGATTGTGATGAACTCACACAGCACAAGGGAGTTTCTCAAAGAGCTTCTTTCTAGATTTTATCTGTGGATATTTCATTTGTCACCATAGGCTTCAATGTGATCGAAAAGTCCCTTCTCAGATTCCCCAAAACAGTGCTACCAAAGTGCTCCATGAAAGGAATGGTGTAACTTTGTGATATGAATTCACACGTCACAATCCAGTTTCTCACAAAGCTTCCTTTTGGATTTTATCTGAGGATATTTCCTTTTTCACCATAGTCCTCAAAGCACTGCCAAATATCCCATTGCAGATTCCATGAAAACCGTGTTGGCAAAGTGACATGTGAAAAGAAAGGTGTAACTCTGTGAGATAAATTCACACATTGCAAATCAGATTCTCAGATGGCTTCTTTCTAGCTTTTATCAGAGGACATTTCCTTTTTCATGGTAAGCCTCAATGCACTCCCGAATATCCCATTGCAGATTCCACAAAAACAGTGTTAGCAAGCTACTCAATGAAAATAAAGTTGTAACACTGTGAGATGAATTCACACGTCACAAAGCAGTTTATCACAAAGCTTCTTTCTAGATTTATCTGAGGATAATTCCTTTTTTACTATCGACCTCAATGTGGTCTCGAATACCCAATTGCAGCTTCCACGAAAACCGTGTTAGCATACCACCATGTGAAAAGCAAGGTGTAACTCTGTGAGATGAATTCACACACAAAAAAGCAGTATCTCAGAATGCTTCTTTCCAGTTTTAATCTGAGGATATTTCCTTTTTCACCATAGGCCTCAATGAGCTCCCAAATATCAAATTGCAGATTCCATGAAAACTGTGTTACAAACTGATGAATGAACAGAAAGGTGTAACACTGTGTGATGAATTCATACATAACAAAGCAATTTCTCAGAGAACTTCTTCCTAGATTTTATCTGAGGATATTTCCTTTGTCCCCATACGCTTCAATGCAATTGAGAATATACTTTCTCAGATTCCCCAAAAACAGTACTACCAAACAGCTCCATGAAAGGAATGAAGTAATTCTGTGATAGGTATTTGCACATCACAAACCAGTTTCTCACAAAGCTTTCTTCTGATTTTTATCTGAGGATATTTCCTTTTTCACCATCATCCTCAAAGCGCTCCCTTATATCCCACTGCAGATTCCATGAAAACAGTGTTGGCAAACTGGTATGTGAAAACAATGGTGTAACTCTGTGAGATTAATTCACACATCACAAATCAGTTTCTCAGAAGGCTTCTTTCTAGTTTTCATGTGAGGATATTTCCTTTGTCACCATATGCCTCAATACGCTCAAGAAAATCCCTCTGCAGATTCCACGAACAAAGTGTGGCTAACTGCTCAAAGAATAGAAGGGTGTAACTCTGTGATATGAATTTGCACATCACAAACAAGTTTTTCAGAAGGCTTCTTTCTAGTTTTTATCTGGGGATATTTCCTTTGTCACCTTAGGCTTCAATGTGATCTAAATTATCCCTTCTCAAATTTTCCAAAAACAGTGCTACCTAATTGCTCTATGAACAAATAGTGTATCTCTGCGAGATGAATTCACAGATCACAAAGTAGTTTCTTAGAAAGTTTCTTTCTAATTTTTATCTGAGGATATTTCCTTTTTCACCATAGGCCTCAATGTGCTCCCAAACACCCCTTTGGAGATTGCATGAAAACAGTGTTAACAAACTTCACAAAGAAGAATGTAACTCTGTGAGATGAATTTGCACATCACAAAGCAGTTTCTCAGAGAGATTCTTTCCAGTTCTTATGTGAGGATATTTCCCTTTTTACCATAGGCCTGAAAGCACTCTGAATATCACATTGCAGATTCCAATGAAAACAGTGTAACCAAACCGCTATGTGAAAAGAAACGTGGAACTCTGTGAGATGAATTCATATGTCACAAAACAGTTTCTCAGAAAGCGTCTTTCCAGTTTTATCTGAGGACATTTCCTTTTCAACACAAGCCCCAATGGGCTCCTGAATATCCCATTGCAGATTCCACAAATGTAGAGTTAGGAAACTGCTCAATGAAAAAAAGGTGTAACTCTGTGAGATGCATTCACACATCACAAAGCAGATTATCAGAGAGCTTCTTTCTAGTTTTCATCTGAGGATATTTCCCTTGCCACCACAGACTTCAATGTGATCCAAAATATCCCTTCACAGATTACACAAAAATAGTGCTACAAAACTGTTCCATGAAAAGAATGGTGTATCTCTGTGAAATGAATTCACACATCACAAAGCAGTTTATTAGAAAGCTTCCTTCTAGTTTTTGTCTGAAGATATTTCCTTTGTCACCACAGGCTTCAAAGTGATCCAAAATATGCCTTCGTGGTGTCCCCAAAAACAGTGCTACCAAAGTGTTCCATGAAAAGATGGTATATCTTTGTGAGATGAATTCACAGATCACAAAGCAGTTTCTCAGAAACCTTCTTGCTAGTTTTTATCTGAAGATATTTCCTTTTTCACCACAGGCCTCAATGCACTCTCGAATGTCCCATTGCAGATTGCACGAAAACAGTGTTAGCCAAACTGACTCAGATGAAAAGAAAGTTGTAACTCTGAGAGGATGAATTCCACACTTCAACAAGTTTGGTTTCTCAGAAGTCTCTTTAATAGATTTTATCTGAGAGTTATTTCCTTTTTCACCAGAGACCTCAAGCACTCCCGAATATTCCTATTGCAGGATTCCATGAAAACAGTGTGGCAAAACTGTTAGGAAAGAAAGGTGTAACTCTGACGATGAATTCACACAAGTCAGGCTGATTTTCTCAGAAAGCTCTTGCTGGTTTTATCTGAGGATATTTTCCTTTTGTCAGACCATAGGACTCAATGCCTTGACTGATATCCCATTGCCATATTCAGAAAAAACAGTGTTAGCAAATAGCTCATTTGAAAGAAAGGTGCTCTAACTCTGTTGAGATGAACTATACACATCACAAAGCCGCTTCTTCAGATATTTCTTCCCAGTTTTAATCCTGAGAATATTTCCTTTCTCCCATAGGCTTCAATGTGATCCAAATTATCCCTTCTCAGTTCCACAAAAGCATTGCTACCAAGCAGCTCCAAGAAAGGAAACTGTGTAACTCTGGAGATGAATCACACATCACAAAGTAGTTTATTACAAGCTTCTTTCCAGTTTTTTATCTGAGGATATTCCTCACCATGCGGCTCTGAAAGCCACTCCAAAGTATCCCTTTTTTGCAGATCCTTGAGAACAGTGCAAGCAATCCTGCGATGCTTGAAAAGAAAGCTGTATGTAACTCTGTGAGATGAATTCGATGAATTCATATATCACAAAACAGTTTTTCAGAAAGCTTCTTTCCAGTTTTTATCTGAGGATATTTCCTTTTTCACTGTAGACCTCAATATGCTTCCAACATCCCTTTGCAGATTCTATGAACACAGTGTTATCAAACTGCTGAATGAAAAGAAAGGTGAAACTCTGTGAGATGAATTCACACATCACAAAGTAGTTTATTACAAAGCTTCTTTCCAGTTTTTATCTGAGGACATTTCCCTTTTCACCATGGGCCTGAAAGCACTCCAAATATCCCTTTTGCAGATTCCTTGAGAACAGTGCAAGCAACCTGCTATGTGAAAAGAAAGGTGTAACTCTGTGAGATGAATTCATATATCACAAAACAGTTTTTCAGAAAGCTTCTTTCCAGTTTATATCTGAGGATATTTTTCAAAAAGCAGTTTCTCAGAAAGCTTCCATCTAGGTTATATCTGAGGACATTTCCTTTGTCACCAGAAACTTAAATGCTCTCCAAAGTATCAATTCTCAGCTTCCCAATAAGAGTGCTTCTAGACTGGTCCATGAAAAGAATGGTATAACTCTGTGAGATGAATTAACAAATCATAAAGCAGTTTCTCACAAAGTTTCTTTCTGGTTTTTATCTGAGAATATTTCCTTTTTCACCATAGGGCTCAAAGTGTTCCCAAATATCCCATTGCATCTTCCGTGAAAACAGTGTTAGCAAACTGCTCAATGAAAGGAAACGTGTAACTCTGTGAGGTGAATTCACATATTGCAAAGGAGTTTCTCAGAATGCTTCATTCTAGTTTTTATCTGAGGATACTTCCTTTCTCACCATAGGCCTCAATGTGCTCCCAACTATCCCATTGCACATTCCATGAAAGCAGAGTTAGCAAACTGCCCAATGAAAAAAAGGTGTAACTTTGTGAAATGAATTCACACATCACAAAGCAGATCATCAGAGAGTTCTTTGTAGTTTTTATCTGAGGATATTTCCTTTGTCATCACAGACTTTGATCTAAATATCCCCTCTCAGATTTGCCAAAACAGTGCGACCAAACTACTCCGTGAAAAGAATGGTGTAGCTCTGTGACATTATTGCACACATCAAAAGCAAGTTCTCACAAAGCTTCTTTGTAGTTTTATCTAAGAATATTTCCTTTCTCAACATAGACCTCAAAGCACCCCAAATATCCCATTGCGGATTCCACAAAAACGGTGTTAGCAAACTGCTCAACGAAAAGAAAGGTGTAACTCAGTGAGATGAGTTCACACATCACAAAGCAGTTTGTCAGATAGCTTCTTTCTAGTTTTTATCTGAAAATATTTCCTTTTTCACAATAGGCCTCAATGTAATTGCACATCCTACTGCAGATTCCAAGAAAACAATGTTAGCAAACTGCTATGTGAAAAGAAAGGTGTAACTCTGTGAGACAAATTCACACATCACAAAGCAGCTTCTCAGAAAGCTTCTTTGTAGTTTTTATCTGATGATATTTCCTTTTTCACTATAGGAATCAATGCTCTCCTGAATATCTCATTGAAGATTCCACGAAAACTGTGTTAGCAAGCTGCTCAATGGAAAGAAAGATGGGATTCTGTGCGATGAATTCACACATCAGAAAGCAGTTTGTCAGAGAGTTCTTCCTAGTTTTATAACAGGATATTTCCTTTTCATAACAGGCTTCACTGTGATCCAAACTATCTCTTCTCACATTCCCCAAAACAGTGCTACCAAACTGCTCTATAAAAGAAACGTGTAACTCTGTGAGATGAATTCACATATCATGAAGAAGTTTCACACAAAGCTTCTTTCTAGTTTTTATCTGAGGATATTTCCTTCACCCTAGGACTCAATGCACTCCCAAATATCAATTTGCAGATTCCACGAAAACAGGGTTAGCAAACTGTTAAATGAAAAGAAAGGTGTAGCTCTGTGAGAGGAATTCAAATATCACCAAGCAGTTTCTCAGACAGTTTCTTTCCAGTTTTTATCTGAGGATATTCCTTTCTTCAACCATAGGCTTTAATGCAATCCAAACTATCCCTTTTCAGATTCCCACAAAACAGTGCCAGCAAAACTGCTCATGAAAGGAATGGTGTTTCTCTGTCAGATGAAATTCACACATCCACAGAAGCAGTTTACTCGCCAAATCTTTTCACTTTTTTTCTGAGTATTTTTCCTTTTTCACCTTTAGCCTCAATATGCTCCCAAACATGCCTATGCAAGTTCCACGAGCCACGTGTTAGCAAACTGCTGAATGAAAAGAAATTGTAACCTCCTGTGAGATAAATTCACACATCCACAAAAGCACGTTTATCAGAAGATTCTTTCTAGTTTTTATTTGAGGATATTCAGTTTGTCACCAGGAGGCTTTCAAATGCGATCCAAAATATTTCTTCTCACATTCCCTGAAAAACAGTGCCATCAAACTCTCCATGGAAAGAATGGCCTGTATCTCTATAAAAGAAAGTCACACATCAAAAATGCTGTTCTCACAAAGCTTCTTTCTTGTTTTTATCTGAGAATATTTCCTTTGTCACCATAGGTTTCAATGTTATCCAAATATCCTTTCTCAGATTCCCCAAAAAAACAAGTGCTACAAACAGCGCCATGAAAAGAATGATGTTTATTTTGGGAGATCGAATTCACACATCACAAAGCAGTTTCCTCAGAAAGTTTCTGCTGGTTCTGTCTTAGGATATTTCATGTTTCACCATAAGCCTCAATGCACTCCCGAATATCCCATTGGAGATTTTACAAAAACAATGTTACAAACTGCAAAATGAAAGGAAAGGTGTAAAGCTTTGGTGAGATAAACTTGATACATCACAAAGCAGTTTATGCAAAGTCTTCTTTTTAAGCTTTTTCCTGAGGGATATTTTTTTTGACTATAGCCATCGAGTGCTCCCAAATGTTCTCATTGCAGATGCAGCAAAAAACAAGTGCTAACAAACTGCCTCAATGAAGAGAATGTGTACCTCTGTGAGATGAATCCACACAACACAAAACAAGTTCTCTCAGTAAGCTTCTTTCCAGTTTTTATCTGAGATATTTTTATTTTTCACCACAGGCCTCCCAATGTGCTCCTAAAAAATCCAATTGCAGATTCCATGAAAAGAGGTGTTAGCGCCACGCTCAATGACAAAGAAATGATAGCTCTGTGAGATTAATTCCACATAATGTTCAAAAGCAGCTTCCTCATAAATTCCTTATTTGGTTTTGTATCTGAGGGTTTTTTCGTCTTGGTCCACATAGCGCTTTCAATGCCCATCCGCAAATTCCCCTTCTCAGATAACACAAAATAAAAAACAGCTGCTAGTAAACTTCTCCACGAAAACGAATTGTGTGTTCTCTGTGAGATCGAATTCCCACATCACAAAGCAGTTTTCTCAGAAGGCTTCTTTAACAGTTTTTTATCTGAGGATATTTCCCCTTCTTACGCAACAGGCCTCAAATGCTCCCAAATATCCCCATTGCTACGATACCTTCGAAACAGTGTGAAAAACTACTGTAGGAAACCAGAAAGATGCAACTCAGTGAGATGAATTCACACATCACAAAGCAGTTTCTCAGAAAGCTTCTTTCTCAGTTTTTTAATATGGAGGATATTTCCTTTTAACCATAGGCCTCATTGCATGTCTGAATATCCTATAACAGATTCCGTGAAAACACGGTTGCAAACCCGCTCTGTGAAAAGATACGCTGTACCTTCTGTGAGATGAATTCAGCACCAGTCACACAGTAGTTTCTCAGCAAAGTTTTCTTTCCCAGGTTTATGCTGAGCGCGATATTTCCTTTTTCACCAGAGGCCTCCCCATCTCCTCGCCGAAATATCCCATTTCAGATTCCAAGGAAAACAGTGTTAACAAACCTGCTCCATGAAAAGAATGTGTAACTCTGTGAGATGAATTCAGAACATAGCAAATCAGTTTCTCCAGAAAATATCTTTCCTAGTATATATCTGAGAATATTCCTTTGTTCCAGCAATAGGTCTCAATGCACAAAAGAGTATCCCAATTGCAGATTCCAGGAAAACAGTGTTAACAAACCTGCTCCCCAAAACGAAAAAGAAAGGTGGAATTTGGCTGACATGAATTCACCATCACAAAGCAGATTCTCAGAAAGCATTCTTTCTCAGTTTTAATCCTGAAGAAATATTTGCCTTTTTCACCCCGCAATAGGCTCATTGGGCAGCTAACAGAATATCCAATTGTAGATTTCAATGAAAGCATGGTTCAGTAAACCTTGCTATGTGAAAACGATCAAGGTGTAATCTGTGAGATGAATCTCAGCACATTACAAAGCAGTTGCTCCAGAAAGCTTCTTTCGCTAATTTTTATCCCTACCGGATATTTCTTTTTTCCACCATAGGCCTCAAATGTGCTCCAACATATCCCATTGCAGAATCCAGGAAAACAGTGTTAGCAAACTGCTCAATGAAAACAAAGGTGGAATTTGGTGAGATAAATTCACATACCACAAATCAGATTCTCAGAAAGCTTCTTTCTCGTTTTTATCTGAGGATATTTCCTTTGACACCATAGGCTTCAATGTGATCCAAAATATTCCTTCTCAGATAACACAAAAACAGTGCTACCAAACTTCTCCATGAAATGAATGGTGTACTTCTGTTAGATGAATTCATGCATCACTAAGCAGTTTTCAGAAAGATTCTCTCTAGTTTTTATCTGAGAATATTTCCTTTTTCAATATATGCCTTAAGGTGCTCCCAAACATCCCTTTGCACATTCCACTTATACAGTGTCAGCAAAGTGCTCAAAGAAAAGGAAGGTGTAATTCTGTGAGATAAATCCACACGTCACAAACAAATTTCTCAGAGAGCTTCTTTCTAGTTTTTATCTGAGGATATTTCCTTTCTCACTATAGGCTTCCATGCGACCCAAAATATCCCTTCTCAGATTCCCCAAAAACAGTGTTACCAAACTGCTGCATGAAAAGAATGGTATATCTCTGTGAGATGAATTCACACATCACAAAACAGTTTCTCAGAAAACTTCTTACTAGTGTTTATCTGAGGATATATTCTTTTTCACCATAGGCCTCAATGTGCTCCCAAATATCCATTGCAGATTCCAAGAAAACAGTGTTAGCAAACCGCTCAATGAAAAGAAAGGTGTAACTCTGTGAGATGAATTCACACATCACAAAGCAGTTTTCAGAAAGCATCTTTCTAGTTTTATCTGAAGATATTTCCCTTGTCACCCTAGGCTTCAATGCAATCCAAAATATCCCTTCTCAGCTTCCCCAAAAACAGTGCTACCAAAATGCTCCATGAAAAGAATGGTGTAACTCTGTGAGATGAACACACACATCACATAGCAGTTTCTCACAAAGCTTCTTTGTAGGTTTTATCTGAATATATTTCCTTTTTCACCATAGGCCTCAATGTGCTCCCAAATATCCCATTGCAGATTCCAAGAAAACAGTGTTAGCAAACCGCTCAATGAAAAGAAAGGTGTAACTCTGTGAGATGAATTCACGCATCACAAAGCAGTTCATCAGAAAGCACCTTTCTAGATTTTATCTGAGAGTATTTCCTTTTTCACCCTAAGCCTCAATGTGCTCCCCAATATCCAATTGCAGATTCCACAAAAACAGTATTAGCATATGGCTCAATGAAAAGAAAGGTGTAACTCTGTGAGATGAATTCACACATTACCAAGCAGTTTCTCAGAAAGCTTCTTTCTGGTTTTTATCTGAGGACATTTCCTTTGTCACTACAGGCTTGTTCGCAAACTGGTATGTGAAAAGAAAGGCGTAGCTTTGTGAGATGAATTCACACATCACAAAACAGTTTCTCAGAAAGATTCCTTATAGTTTTATCTGAGGATATTCCCTTTTCACCACAGGCCTCATTGCACTCCTGAATATCAATTTGCAGATTCCACAAAACAGTGTTAGCAATGGCTCTATGGAAAGAAAGGTGTAACTCTGTGAGATGAATTCACACATTACCAAGCAGTTTCTCAGAAAGCTTCTTTCTGGTTTTTATCTGAGGATTTTTCATGTTTGACTATATGCCTCCAATGCACTCAGAAATATCCCCTTACACGATCCATGAAAATAGTGTAAGCAAACACTGCATTGAAGAAACGGTTAACTTGTGAATCAAATTTACAACACATCTACAAAGTAACTTTTGTCAGAAAGCTTCTTTTACATTTTTATCTGAGGGTATGCTTCCTTTGCCCACCATAGACTTCAATGTGATCCAGATATCCCTTAACAGATGCCCCACAAGAGTGTTATCAAACTGCCCATGAAAAGAGTGAGGTAATCTCTAAGTGTGTGAGATGAACTCACACATCATAAAGTGTGTCTCAGAAAACTTCTTTAGAGTTTTTATCTGAGGATCAATTCCTTTTTCACCATAGGCTCAATGTGGCTCCAAATATCCATTGAGATTCCCATGAAAAGCATGGGAGCAGAACCTGCTCAATGAGAAGAAAGTGTAACACCAGAAGTTGAATTCACACATCATAAAACGGTTTCACCAGAGAGCTTCTTTCAGGTTGTATCTGAGGATAATTTCCTTGTCACCATAGCTTTAAATGAGATCCAAAATATCACTTGTCAGATTCTGCCCCAAAAAACGTGCAATAAACTGCAGATTGGTTCATGTTTCACATAGGCTTCATGTGTTCCCAAGTATCCCATTGCAGATTCCGTGAGAAATTTTGTTAGCTACATGCTCAAGTGAAAAGAAAGTCTGTAACTCTGTGGGACTGAATTCACACCATCAGAAAGAAGTTTCAAGAGATTCTTTCTAACTTTTACTGAAAATATTTCCTTGTCAGAATAGGGCTTCAGTGTATCGAAACTATCCCTTCTCCAGATTTCCCAAAAAGAGTGCTACCAAACTGCCTCCAGGAAAGATTGGTGTAAGCTCTTGAGAGTGAATCAGCACATCACAAAGGCAGTTCTCACTAAGCTTCTTTCTCATTTTGATCTGAGAATGATTTCCTTTTTCAGCCCTATACTTCAAACCACTCGCCCACGAGAACTCCCATTCCAGGATTTCCATAACAACAGGTGTTAGGGCAAACCGGGGGGGGGCCCCAATGGAACAACAAAGGTGTAAACTCTGTGAGAGTGAACTCACACCCAACACAAAGCACTCTCAGAAAGCTTACTTGATGTTTTATCTGAATATATTCCTTTTCACCATAGCTTGCACTGTGATGCCCAAAATTCCCTTCTCTACCATGATCATCGAAACCAGTGGGCTTTAACGATAAACGAACTGCCATGAAAAGAAATGACCCCCGAAACGCTACGTGAGAATGAATCACAGTCGATCACAAAGCAGTTTTCTCCATAATGCTTCCCTTTCTAGTTTCTATCTCGAGGCTATCCTTTCACCACAAGCCCCTCAAAATGCTCCTGAATATCCCATTGGCAATTCCACAAAAATCTATTTAGGAATAAACTGGCTCAATGAATAGAGAAGGTGTGAATTCTATTAGGACGAATCACCACATCACAGCAGTTTGTCAGAGACCGTTGATTTCACGCTTTTAAACGTCTGAGAATATCTCTCCTTTTTCTCACCATAGGCTTCACTGGATCGCCAAAATTCCTCTCACATTCACCCGAAACCAGGGCTACAAAACTGCTCCATGAAAAAATGAGAAACTCTGTGAGATAAAGCACACCATCAGCAAAGCAGTATGCACAATGCTTCTTTCTAGTTTAATCTGAGGATATTTCCTTTTTCACCACAAGCTCCCAAAAGTGCTCCCAAAATGGCCTTTGCAGTTTCCACAGAAAGAGTGGTAGCAAAACCTTGCCTAGTGAAAAGAAAGGTGTATCGCTGTGAGGATGAATTCACACCCACCCAAACCTGGCAGTTTCTCAGAAAGCTCCTTTGTAAGTTTTACTAAAGATAGTTACTTTTTCCCAATAGGCCTCAATGTGCTCCCAAAATACCCATTGGCACCGTATTCCACAAAACGTGGTAGCAGACTCTCAATGAAACAAAACGTGAATTCGGTGAGATGAATTCAAACATCCACACAAGGCACATTCTCAGAAAACTTCTTCTATGTTTTAGTATGAGGCATTTTCCTTGATGCCACGATAGGCCCTTCAATGCATCCAAAACATCCCTTCTGAGATAAGACGGAGAGAGCAGTGGGCTTCCCAAACTGCTCTAGGAAATGAATGTGGACTTCTGTTAGATGAATCACACCATCGACGAAGAGTTTCCAGCAGGCCCTCTTTCTATTTTATACTGAGAGGCATTTCCTTTTTCAAATATGTCCTCAGTGGGCTACCAAACATCCCTTTGCATATGCCACTCTTACCGCAGTGTCCGGCAAATCTGCGCAAAGCGAAAAGAAAGGTGTAATTCTGTGAGATAACTTCACACATCACAAACACGTTCTCAGAAGAGTTCTCTCGCGTTATCGAGGATATTTCCTCTCTCACCATAGGCCTCAATAATCAATCCAAAATATACCTCCTCAGGATGCCTCAAAAACATGTTTATCATACTGCTGCATGAGAAAGAAGGTGTATATTTGCGAGATGAATTGCACAATCACAGTAAAAAATTTCTGAGAAATGATTCTTACTATGTTTTTATCGGAGGTAATTGCCTTTTTCACATACCCTCAGTAGCAGGCTCCCTGAATACCATTGCAGCATTCCAGAGAAAACATCCGTTTGTCAACATAGGTCTGAAAGCAACTGCCGAATATCCCGTGCGATACATTGAAGCCCTATTGGTGAGAAAATTAAATATCCTCAGATAGACAACCTAGAAAGAAGCTTTCTGAGAAAACTACTTGGGATTGTGAATTCACTCTCACAGAAGTACACCACTCATATCATGGAGCAGTTTGCTATCAGTTGTTCCAGTGGATCGGCGCAAATCGGGAAATAGCGTGTTTCGCAGGCGCATTGAGGCTATGTTGGAAAAAGGAAATATCCAGGATAAAAACTGGAAAGAAGCTTCTGAGAAACTGCGTTGTGATGTTGAATTCATTGACCCAGAGTTACACCATTCTTTTCATTGCAGCAGTTTGGAGTCTGGTTTCTGTGGAATATCCTACCCAAGGATTTTGTGAAAACACTTGAAGCGCCTCGGAGACAAAGGATATCCTCAGATAAACGACCTCGGAAAGACGGCTTTCGAGAAACTGCTTGTGATGGTTGAATTCATCTCAATGAGTTGGCACCCATTCTTAGCATGGTGGCAGTTTGGTAACCACTCTTTTTGGGAATCTGAAGGTATTTCGGATCGCATTGAAGGCGCTATGGGTAACACAGAAATAGAGGGCCTCAGATTAAAACTTGAAGGAGGCCCCCTTCTGAAAACGCTTGTGATGATCAAATTCATCTCACCAGAGTAGCACCTTACTCTTGCATTGAGGCCAGTTGTGCTAAAACACTGATTTCTTGGAATGCGGCAATTTGATTTCATAGAGCACATGAATCGCATGGTGAAAAGGGCAAATATCCCTCAGTTAAAAGACAGAAAGAGCTTCAGGGAAACTGCCGTGTCTATGTTAATTCATTCAGTCAGTAACGTTTGCGTTTTGGGGTATCTGATAAAGGATATTTTGTATCGCTTTGAAGCCTATGGTGAGAAAGGAAATATCCTCAGATAAAAAGTAGAAAGAAACTTTCTCAAAATCTGCTTTATGATGTGTGAATTCATTTCATGGAGTTACACCTATCCTTTCATTGAGTAGTTTGCTAACACTGTTTTCATGGAATCTGCAATGGGATATTCAGGAGCGCATTGAGGCCTATGGTGAAAAAACAAATATCCACTGAGAAAACTAGATAGAAGCTTTCTGAGAAACTGCTTTGTGATGTGTGAATTCATCTCACAGAGTTACACCTCTCTTTTCATAGAATACCTTGCTAACACTGATTTTGCTGAATCTGAAATGGGGTATTCTGGAGCGCTTAGAGGCCTATGGTCAAAAGGAAATATCCTCAGATGAAAACTACAAAGAAGCTTTCTGAGAAAGTGCTTTGTGATGTATGAATTCATATCAATGGGTTACACCATTCCTTTCATAGAGAAGTTTGGTAGCACTGTTTTGTGGAATACGAGAAGGGATAATTTTATCACCTTGAAGTCAATAGTGACAAAGGAAATATCCTCAGATAATAACTAGAAAGAATCTTTCTGAGAAACTGATTTGTGATGTTTGAATTCATCTCACCGAGTTAAACCTTTCTTTTCATTGAGCAGTTTGCTAACACTGTTGTCGTGGAACTGCTTTATGATGGGTTAATTCATCTCGCACAGTTACAGCATGCTTTTCATGGAGCAGTGTGGTAGCACTATTTTATGGAATCTCAAAAGGGATATTTTGCATAAAATTGAAACCTATGGAGACAATGGAAACAGGCTCAGGTAAAACTAGAAAGCAACTTTCTGAGAAACTTCTTTGTGATGTGTGAATTCATCTCACAGAGTTACACCTTTCTTTTCATTGAGCAGTTTGCTAACATGATGATATTGAAATCTGCAATGGGATATTTGGAGCGCATTGAGCCCTAGAGTGAAAAGAATACATCCTCAAATGAAAATTGGAGAAAAGCCTTCTGAGAAACTGTTTGTGATGTGTGCATTCATTTGATAGAATTAAATCTCTCTGTTGAGGAAGCAGCTTGGCATCAAGGTTTTCTGGAGTCTGAGAAGGGATATTTTGGATCACTTTGAAGTCAATGATGACAAAGGAATTTTCCTCAGATAAAATTAGAAAGAATCTTTCAGGGAAACTACTTTGTGATGTGTGAATTCATCTCATGGGGTTACAGCATTCTTTTCAATGAGTAGTTTTCTAACACTGTTCTCGTGGAATCTGCAGTGGGATATTCAGGAGCGCTTTGAAGCCTATGTTGAAAAGGGAAATATCCTTAGATAAAACTAGAAAGAAGTTTTCTGAGAAACTGCTTGGTGATGTGTGAATTCATCTCACAGAGTTACACCTTTCTTTCCATTGAGCAGTTTGCAAACACTATTTTCGTGAAATCTGCAATTGGATATTTTGGAGTGCATTGAAGCCTTTTGTGAAAAAGTACATATCCTCAGATAAATACTAGATATAAGCTTTCTGAGAAATTGCTTTTGATATTTGAATTCATCTCNGACAGTTTCTTTCCAGTTTTTATCTGAGGATATTTCCTTTTTCACCATAGGCTTTAATGCAATCCAAACTATCCCTTTTCAGATTCCACAAAACAGTGCCAGCAAACTGCTCCATGAAAGGAATGGTGTTTCTCTGTCAGATGAATTCACACATCACAAAGCAGTTTATCGTAAATCTTTTCTACTTTTTTTCTGAGTATTTTTCCTTTTTCACCTTTAGCCTCAATATGCTCCCAAACATGCCTATGCAATTCCACGAGCACAGTGTTAGCAAACTGCTGAATGAAAAGAAAGTTGTAACTCTGTGAGATAAATTCACACATCACAAAGCAGTTTATCAGAAAGATTCTTTCTAGTTTTTATTTGAGGATATTCAGTTTGTCACCAGAGGCTTCAATGCGATCCAAAATATTTCTTCTCACATTCCTGAAAAACAGTGCCATCAAACTTCTCCATGGAAAGAATGGTGTATCTCTATAAAAGAAAGTCACACATCAAAATCTGTTTCTCACAAAGCTTCTTTCTTGTTTTTATCTGAGAATATTTCCTTTGTCACCATAGGTTTCAATGTTATCCAAATATCCTTTCTCAGATTCCCCAAAAACAGTGCTACCAAACAGCGCCATGAAAAGAATGATGTTTTTTTGGGAGATGAATTCACACATCACAAAGCAGTTTCTCAGAAAGTTTCTTGCTGGTTCTGATCTTAGGATATTTCCTGTTTCACCATAAGCCTCAATGCACTCCCGAATATCCCATTGGAGATTTTACAAAAACAATGTTAGCAAACTGCAAAATGAAAGGAAAGGTGTAACTTTGTGAGATAAACTGATACATCACAAAGCAGTTTATCAAAAGTCTTCTTTTAGCTTTTCCTGAGGATATTTCCTTTTTGACTATAGGCCTCGATGTGCTCCCAAATGTCTCATTGCAGATTGCACAAAAACAGTGCTAACAAACTGCTCAATGAAGAGAAGTGTGTACCTCTGTGAGATGAATTCACACAACACAAAACAGTTTCTCAGTAAGCTTCTTTCCAGTTTTATCTGAGGATATTTTATTTTCACCACAGGCCTCAATGTGCTCCTAAAAATCCAATTGCAGATTCCATGAAAAGAGTGTTAGCCAACTGCTCAATGAAAAGAAATGTATAGCTCTGTGAGATTAATTCACATATTTCAAAGCAGCTTCTCATAAAGCTTCTTTTTGGTTTTTATCTGAGGGTTTTTCGTTTGTCACCATAGGCTTCAATGCCATCCGAAATATCCCTTCTCAGATAACACAAAAACAGTGCTAGTAAACTTCTCCACGAAACGAATTGTGTGTTTCTGTGAGATGAATTCACACATCACAAAGCAGTTTCTCAGAAGGCTTCTTTACAGTTTTTATCTGAGGATATTTCCCTTCTTACCAAAGGCCTCAAAGTGCTCC
>NW_016815839.1:11911-45998 GCF_001698545.2 Rhinopithecus bieti | reverse complement strand
GTGCTCCTGAATATCCCATTGCAGATTCCACAAAAACTATGTTAGAAAACTGCTCAATGAAAAGAAAGGTGTAATTCTATGAGACGAATTCACACATCACAAAGCAGTTTGTCAGAGACCTTATTTCTAGTTTTTATCTGAGAATATCTCCTTTTCCACCATAGGCTTCACTGTGATCCCAAATATTCCTTCTCACATTCACCAAAACCAGTGCTACAAAACTGCTCCATGAAAAGAATGATGAAACTCTGTGAGATAAATGCACACATCACAAAGCAGATTATCACAATGCTTCTTTCTAGTTTTAATCTGAGGATATTTCCTTTTTCACCACAAGCCTCAAAGTGCTCCCAAATATGCCTTTGCAGTTTCCACAGAAAGAGTGGTAGCAAATTGCTATGTGAAAAGAAAGGTGTATCTCTGTGAGATGAATTCACACACCCAAACGCAGTTTCTCAGAAAGCTTCTTTGTAGTTTTATCTAAAGATATTTACTTTTCTCCATAGGCCTCAATGTGCTCCCAAATATCCCATTGCAGATTCCACGAAAACGGTGTTAGCAAACTTCTCAATGAAACCAAACGTGTAATTCGGTGAGATGAATTCAAACATCACAAAGCACATTCTCAGAAAACTTCTTTCTAGTTTTTATATGAGGATTTTCCTTTGACACGATAGGCTTCAATGCGATCCAAAATATCCCTTCTGAGATAAAACAAAAGCAGTGCTTCCAAACTGCTCTATGAAATGAATGGTGTACTTCTGTTAGATGAATTCACACATCACCAAGGAGTTTCTCAGAGGCTTCTTTCTAGTTTTATCTGAGAGCATTTCCTTTTCAATATATGCCTCAGTGTGCTACCAAACATCCCTTTGCATATTCCACTTACGCAGTGTCGGCAAACTGCTCAAAGAAAAGAAAGGTGTAATTCTGTGAGATAACTTCACACATCACAAACACGTTTCTCAGAAAGATTCTTTCCGTTATCTGAGGATATTTCCTTTCTCACCATAGGCTTCAATACAATCCAAAATATACCTTCTCAGATTCCTCAAAAACAGTGTTATCAAACTGCTGCATGAAAAGAATGGTGTATATTTGCGAGATGAATTCACACATCACAAAAAATTTCTGAGAAAGATTCTTACTAGTTTTATCTGAGGATATTGCCTTTTCACCATACTCCTCAGTACACTCCCGAATATTCCATTGCAGATTCCAAGAAAACATTCCTTTTTCAACATAGGTCTGAAAGCACTCTGAATATCCCGTGATTACATTGAAGCCTATGGTGAAAAATTAAATATCCTCAGATAACAACTAGAAAGAAGCTTTCTGAGAAACTACTTGGTGATGTGTGAATTCATCTCACAGAAGTACACCACTATTATCATGGAGCAGTTTGCTATCAGTGTTCTCGTGGAATCTGCAATGGGATATTTGGGAGTGCATTGAGGCCTATGTTGAAAAAGGAAATATCCCAGGATAAAAACTGGAAAGAAGCTTTCTGAGAAACTGCGTTGTGATGTTTGAATTCATTTGACAGAGTTACACCATTCTTTTCATGCAGCAGTTTGGTAGTACTGTTTTTGTGGAATCCTAGAAGGGATATTTTGTGTTACATTGAAGCTTCTGGAGACAAAGGAAATATCCTCAGATAAACACTGGAAAGACGCTTTCTGAGAAACTGCTTTGTGATGTGTGAATTCATCTCAATGAGTTGCACCATTCTTTACATGGTGCAGTTTGGTAACACTCTTTTTGGGGAATCTGACAAGGGATTTTGGATCGCATTGAAGCCTATGGTAACACAGGAAATAGCCTCAGATTAAAACTTGAAGGAGGCTTTCTGAGAAACTGCTTTGTGATGATCAATTCATCTCACAGAGTTACACCTTACTTTTCATTGAGCAGTTTGCTAACACTGATTTCTTGGAATCTGCAATTTGATATTCAAGAGCACATTGAATCCTATGGTGAAAAAGCAAATATCCTCAGTTAAAGACTAGAAAGAGGCTTTCAGGGAAACTGCTTTGTGCTATGTGAATTCATCAGTTCAGTAACTGTTTTTGGGGTATCTGATAAAGGATATTTTGTATCGCTTTGAAGCCTATGGTGAGAAAGGAAATATCCTCAGATAAAAAGTAGAAAGAAACTTTCTCAAAATCTGCTTTATGATGTGTGAATTCATTTCATGGAGTTACACCTATCCTTTCATTGAGTAGTTTGCTAACACTGTTTTCATGGAATCTGCAATGGGATATTCAGGAGCGCATTGAGGCCTATGGTGAAAAAACAAATATCCACTGAGAAAAACTAGATAGAAGCTTTCTGAGAAACTGCTTTGTGATGTGTGAATTCATCTCACAGAGTTACACCTCTCTTTTCATAGAATACCTTGCTAACACTGATTTTGCTGAATCTGAAATGGGGTATTCTGGAACGCTTAGAGGCCTATGGTCAAAAAGGAAATATCCTCAGATGAAAACTACAAAGAAGCTTTCTGAGAAAGTGCTTTGTGATGTATGAATTCATATCAATGGGTTACACCATTCCTTTCATAGAGAAGTTTGGTAGCACTGTTTTTGTGGAATACGAGAAGGGATAATTTTTATCACCTTGAAGTCAATAGTGACAAAGGAAATATCCTCAGATAATAACTAGAAAGAATCTTTCTGAGAAACTGATTTGTGATGTTTGAATTCATCTCACCGAGTTAAACCTTTCTTTTCATTGAGCAGTTTGCTAACACTGTTGTCGTGGAACTGCTTTATGATGGGTTAATTCATCTCGCACAGTTACAGCATGCTTTTCATGGAGCAGTGTGGTAGCACTATTTTTATGGAATCTCAAAAGGGATATTTTGCATAAAATTGAAACCTATGGAGACAATGGAAACAGGCTCAGGTAAAAACTAGAAAGCAACTTTCTGAGAAACTTCTTTGTGATGTGTGAATTCATCTCACAGAGTTACACCTTTCTTTTCATTGAGCAGTTTGCTAACATGATGATATTGAAATCTGCAATGGGATATTTGGAGCGCATTGAGCCCTAGAGTGAAAAAGAATACATCCTCAAATGAAAATTGGAGAAAAGCCTTCTGAGAAACTGTTTGTGATGTGTGCATTCATTTGATAGAATTAAATCTCTCTGTTGAGGAAGCAGCTTGGCATCAAGGTTTTTCTGGAGTCTGAGAAGGGATATTTTGGATCACTTTGAAGTCAATGATGACAAAGGAATTTTCCTCAGATAAAAATTAGAAAGAATCTTTCAGGGAAACTACTTTGTGATGTGTGAATTCATCTCATGGGGTTACAGCATTCTTTTCAATGAGTAGTTTTCTAACACTGTTCTCGTGGAATCTGCAGTGGGATATTCAGGAGCGCTTTGAAGCCTATGTTGAAAAGGGAAATATCCTTAGATAAAACTAGAAAGAAGTTTTCTGAGAAACTGCTTGGTGATGTGTGAATTCATCTCACAGAGTTACACCTTTCTTTCCATTGAGCAGTTTGCAAACACTATTTTCGTGAAATCTGCAATTGGATATTTTGGAGTGCATTGAAGCCTTTTGTGAAAAAGTACATATCCTCAGATAAATACTAGATATAAGCTTTCTGAGAAATTGCTTTTGATATTTGAATTCATCTCACAGAGTTACATCTTTCTATTCATATAGCAGTTTGCTAGCCCTGTTTTTGTTGAATCTGCCATGGAAAATTCGGGAGTGCCTTGAGGCCTATGGTGAAAAAATAAATATCCTCAGATAAAAACTAGAAAGAAAATTTCTAAGAAACTGCTTTGTGATGTGTGAATTCATCTCAAAGAAATACACCATTCTTTTCATGGAGCAGTTTGGTAGCACTGTTTTTCTTGAATCTGAGAGGGGATATTTTGGATTGCATTGAAGTCTATGGTGATAAGGGAAATAACCTCAGATAAAAACTAGAAATGAAGCTTTCAGGGAAACTGTTTTGTGATATGTGAATACATCTCACTGAGTTACACCATTCTTTTCATGAAGCAGTTTGGTAGCTCTGTTTTTGGAAAATCCGATAAAGGATATTTTGTATCATATTGAATCCTATGGTGAGAAAGGAAATATCCTCAGATAAAAAATAGAAAGAAATTTTCTGAGAATCTGCTTTGTGATGTGTGAATTCATCTCATGGAGTTACACCTTTCCTTTCATTGAGCAATTTGCTAACACTGTTTTCGTGGAATTTGCAATGGGATACATTGGAGCGTATTGAGGCCTATGGTGAAAAAGGAATTATCATGAGATAAAAAGCAGAAAGAAGCTTTCTGAGAAACTGCTTTGTGATGTTTGAATTCATCTCCATGAGTTACACCATTCTTTTCATGGAGCAGTTCAGTAGCTCTGTTGTTGGAAAATCTGATAAAGAATATTTTGTTTCTTATTGAAGCCTATGGTGAGAAAGGAAATATCCTCAGATAAAAAGTAGAAAGAAACTTTCTGAGAATCTGCTTTGTGATGTGTGAGTTCATCGCATGGAGTTACACCTTTCCGTTCATTGAGCAATTTGCTAACACTGTTTTCGTGGAATCTACAATGGGATACACAGGAGTGTATTGAGGCCTATGATGAAAAAGAAATTATCATGAGATAAAAAGTAGAAAGAAGCTTTCTGAGGACCTGCTTTGTGATGTGTGAATTCATCTCAATGAGTTACACCATTTCTTTCATGGAGAACTTTGGTAGCACTGTTTTTGTGGAATATGAGAAGAGTTACTTTTTATCGCTTTGAAGCCAATGGTGACAAAAGAAATATCCTCAAAACTAGGAGAATTTTCTGAGAAACTGCTTTGTGATGTGTGAATTCATCACCCAGAAATACACCATTCCTTTTACGGAGCAGTTTGGTAACACTATTTTTGTGGAGTCTGAAAAGGGATATTTTGGGTCACATTGAAACCCATGGTGACAAAGGAAATATTCTCAGATAACAACTAGAAAGAATATTTCAGGGAAACTACTTTGTGATGTGTGAATTCATCTCACAGAGTTACAACTTTCTTTTCATATAGCAATTTGCTATCGCTGTTTACGTGGAATCTGCAAAGGGATGTTTGAGAGCGTATTGAGGCCTATGGTGAAAAATGAAATATACTCAGATAAAAACTGGAAAGAAGCTTTCTGAGAAATTGCTTTGTGATGTGTGAATTCATCCCGCAGAGTTTCACCTTTATTTTCATTGAGCAGCTTGCTAGCATGGTTTTCATGGAATCTGCAATGGGATATTAGGGAGGGCATTGAGGGCTATGGTGTAAAAAGAAATATCCTCACATAAAAACTGGAAGGAAGACTTCTGAGAAACTGCTTTGTGATGTGTCCATTGGACTCATAGAGTTAAACCTTTCTGTTGAGGGAGAGTTTGGCATCAATGTTCTTGTGGAAACTGAGAAGGGACATTTTGGATCACATTGAACCCTATGGTGGCAAAGGAAATATAATCAGGTAAAAACTATAAATAAGTTCTCTGAGAAACTGCTCTTTGGTGTGTGAATTCATCTCTCAGTGTTATATCTTTCTTTACATTGAGCAGTTTGTTAATACTGGTTCCTTGGAATCTGCAATTTGATATTCAGGAGTGCATTGAGTCCTATGGTGAAAAAGGAAATATCCTCAGTTAAAGACTAGAAAGAAACTTTCTGAGAAACTGCTTTGTGATCTGTGAATTCTTCTCACATAGTTACACTTTTCTTTTGATTGAGCAGTTTTCTAACACTCTTTTCATTGAATCTGCAATGGGATATTCGGGGATGCATTGAGGCCTGTGGTGAAAAAGCAAATATCCTCTGAGAAAAACTAGATAGAAGTTTTCTGAGAAACTGCTTTGTGATGTGTGAATTCATCTCACAGACTTACACCTCCCTTTTAGTATAATAGTTTGCTGACACTGATTTAGCTCAATCTGAAATGGGATATTCTGGAGCTCATAGAGGCCTATGGTTAAAAAGGAAATATCCTCAGATGAAAACTGGAAAGAACTTTCTGAGAAAGTGCTTTGTGATGTTTGAAATCATCTCACAGAGTTACATCATTCTCTTCATTGAGCAGTTTGAGTAGTTTGGTAGCACTGTTTTTGTGGAATCTGAGAAGGCATACTTTTTATCACATTGAAGCCAATGATGACAAAGGAAATATCCGCAGATGAAAACTAGAAAGAAGCTTTCTGAGAAAGTAGAAATATGCCATTGCTTTCATGGAGCAGTTTTGTAGCACTTTTTTTGTGAAATCTTGGAAGGGATAGTTTAGATCGCTTTGTAGCCTATGGTGACAAAGGAAGTATCCTCAGATAAAAACTAGAAAGAAGCTTTCAGGTAAAATGCTTTGTGATGTGTGAATTCATCTCACAGAGTTACACCATTCTTTTCATTGAGTAGCTTGTTAACACTGTTTTCGTGGGATTGGCAATGGGATATTCAGGAGTGCTTTTAGACCTATGTTGAAAAAGGAAATATCCTTAGATAAAAACTAGAAAGAAGTTTTCTGAGAAACTGCTTTGCGATGTGTGAATTCATCTCACAGAGTTACATCTCTCTTTTTGCATAATCGTTTGCTAACTCTGCTTTTGATGAATCTGAAATGGGATATTCAGGAGCTCATAGAGGTTTGTGGTGAAAAAGGAAATATCCTCAGATGAAAATGAGAAAGAAGTTTTCTGAGAAAGTGCTTTGTGATGTGAGAATTCATCTCAAGGAGATACACCATTCTTTTCATGGAGAAATTTGGTAGCACCGTTTTTCTGGAATCTGAGAAGGGATACTTTTCATCACATTGAATCCAATTTTGACAAAGGAATATCCTCAGATAAATACTAGAAGGAAGCTTTTTGAGAACCTGCTTTGTGTTGTGCGAATTCATCTCACATAGTTACAATTTTCTTTTCACATAGCAGATTGCTAACATTGTTTTCATGGAATCTGCAATGGGATATTCAGAGCGCATTGAGGCCTACGGTGAAAAAGGAAATATCCTCAGATGAAAAGTGGAGAAAAGCCTTCTGAGAAACTGCTTTGTGATGTGTGCATTTATCTCATAGAATTAAATATTTCTGTTGAGGGAGCAGTTTTATCATCAATGTTTTTCTGGAATCTGACAAGGGATATTTTGGATCTCACTGAAGCCTATGGTGACAAAGGAAATATCATCAGATAAAAACTAGAAAGAAGCTTCCTGAGAAACTGTATGTGATGTGTGAATCCCTCTCACAGAGTTACACCTTTCTTTTCATACAGAAGTTTGTTAACACTATTTTCATGGAATCTGCAGTGGGACATTCAGGTGCACATTGAGGCTTATGGTGAAAAAGGAAATATCCTCAGATAAAAACCAGAAAGAAGCTTTCTGAGAAACTACTTTGTGATGTGTGAATTCATCTCACAGAAATACACCATTCTTTTCATGGAGCAGTTTGGTAGCACTGTTTTTCTTGAATCTGAGAATGGATTTTTTTTTTTTATCCCATTGAATCCTCTGGATACAAAGAAATATCCTCATACAAAATCTAGAAAGAAGCTGTTTGTGAAACTGCTTTTTGATGTGTCAATTGTTCTCACAGATTAACACCTTTCTTTTCATTGAGCAGTTTGCTAACACTGTTTTCGTGGAATCTGCAGTGGGATATTCCAGAGGGCGTTGAGGACTATGGTGGAAGAGGAAATATCCTCAGATAAAAACTGCAGAGAAATATCTGATAAACTTCTTTGTGATGTGAGCAATCATCTCATAGAATTAAATCCTTCTGTTGAGGGAGCAGTTTGGCATCTATGTTTTTCTCTAATCTGAGAAGGGTTATTTTGGATCGTGTGGAAGCCTATGGTGACAAAGGAAATATCCTCACATAAAACTAGGAAGAAACTTTCTGAGAAACAACTTTGTTACGTGTGAATTCATCTCACAGAGTTACACCTTTCTTTTTATTGAGCAGTATGTTAACACTCTTTTCATGGAATCTGCAATGGGGTATTGGGAAGTGCATTGAAGCCTATGGTGAAAAAGGAAATATGCTCAGAGAAAAAACTAGAAAGAAGCTTTCTGAGAAATTGCTTTCTGATGTGTGAATTCATCTCACAGAGTTACACCATTCTTTTCATATAGTAGTTTGCTAACACTGTTTCGTTAAATCTGTCATGGGATATTCAGGACCACATTGAGACCCCTATGGTCAAAAAGGAAATATCCTCGAACAAAAACTAGAAAGAAGCTTTCTGAAAAATTGCTTTCCGGTTTATGATTTCCTCTCACAGAAATACACCATTGTTTAAATGGAGCAGTTTAGTACCATTGATTTTGTGGAATCTGAGAATTGATATTTTGGATCACATTGAAGGCTATGGTGACAAAAGATATATCTTCAGATAAAAACTAGAAAGAAGATTTCAGTGAAACTGTTTTGTGATGTGTAAATTCATCTCCCAGAGTTGCACCATTCTTTTCATATATCAGTTTGCTAGCACTGTTTTCATGGAGTCTACAATGGGATATTTGGGAATGCTTGAGACCTATGGAGAAAAAGGAAATATCCTCAGTAAAAACTAGAAAGAAGTTTTCTGAGAAACTGCATGGTGATGTGTGAATTCATCTCACTCAATTTCACCAATCTTTTCATGGATCAGTTTGGTACCACTGTTTTCGGGGATTCTTTGAAGGGATATTTTTGATCGCATTGAAGCCTATGATAACGAAGGAAATGTCCTCAGATAAAAAGTATAAGGAAGCTTTCTGAGAAACTGCTTTGTGATGTGTGAATGCACCTCACAGAAATACACCATTCTTTCCATGGAACAGTTTGCTAGCACTGTTTGTGTGGAACCTGAGCAGGGATATTTTCAATCTCATTGAAGCCTATGATGACAAAGGAAATATCCTCAGATAAACACTAGAAAGAATGTTTTAGGGAAACTGCCTTGTGATGTGTGAAATCGTCTCACAGAGTTACATCTCTCTTTTGATTGAGCAGTTTGCTAACACGGTTTTCGTGGAATCTGCAATGGGATATTAGGTAGGGCATTGATGGCTTTGGTGAAAAAGAAAATATCCTCATATAAAAACTGGAGAGAAGACTTCTGAGCAATTGCTTTGTGATATGTCTATTCAACTCATTGAGTTAAACCTTTGTGATGAGGGAGTAGTTTGGGATCAATGTTTTTGTGGAATCTGAAAAGGTAAAATTAGGGTCACATTGAAGCTTATGGTGACAAAGGAAAGATCTTCAGATAAAAACTATAAAGAAGTTCTCTAAGAAACTGCTTTGTGATGTGTGAATTTACTTCTCAGAGTTATACTATTCTTTACACTGAGCAGTTTGTTAACACTGGTTTCTTGGAATCTGCAATTTGCTATTTGGGAGCTCATTGAGTCCAATGTTGAAAAAGGATATATCCTCAGTAAGAGAACAGAAAGAAGCTTTCTGAGAAATTGCTTTGTGACGTGTGAATTCATCTCACAGACTTACACTTTTCTTTTCATATAGCAGTGTGCTAACAGTTTTTGTGGAATCTGCAATGGGATATATGGGAGTGCATTGAGGCCTTTGGTGAAAAGGAAATATCCTCAGATAAAACTAGAAAGAAGCTTTCTGAGAAATTGCTTGGTAATGTGTGAATTCATCTCATAGAGTTACCCCTTTCTTTTCATATACCGGTTGGCTAACAGTGTTTTCGTTTAATCTGCCATGGGATATTTGGGAGTCCATTGGGGCCTACGGTGAAACAGGAAATATCCTCCAATAAAAACTAGAAAGAAGATTTCTGAGAAACTGCTTTGTGATGTGTGAATTTATCTCACAGAATTGCACAATTCTTTTCATGGAGCAGTTTGATATCACTGTTTTTGGAGAGCCTGAGAAAGGATATTTTGGATCTCATTGAAGCCTACGGTGACAAAGGATATATCCTGAGATAAAAACTAGACGGAAGCTTTCTGAGAAAATGCTTTGTGATGTGTCCATTTGTATCACAGAGTCACACTTTTCTTTTCTTATAGCAATTTGCTAACACTGTTTCCTTGGAATCTGCAACGGGATATTTGGGAGCACTTTGGCCTATGGGAAATAGGAAATAACATCAGACGAAAACTAGAAAGAAGCTTTCTGAGAAACTGCATTGTGATGTGTGAACTTATCTCACAGATTTACCCCACCTTTTTCATAGAGCAGTTTGGTAGCACTGTTTTTGAGAAATCTGAGAAGGGATATTTTGGATCACATTGAAGCATCTGGTGACAAAGGAAATATCCTCAGATAATAACTAGAAATCAGCTGTTTGAGAAACTGTTTTGTGAAGTCTGAATTTTTCTCACAGATTTACAACTTTCTTTTCATTGAGCAGTTTGCTAACTCAGTTTTCGTGGAAACTGCAATGGGATAGGAGGGAGGGCATTGAGGCCTATGGTGAGATAGGAAACATAATCAGATAAAAACTGGAGAGAAGACTTCTAAGAAACTGCTTTGTGATGTGTGCATTCAACTCATGGAGTTAAACCTTTCTGTTGAGGTAGTAATTTGGCATCAACATATTTGTGGAATCTCAGAGGGGATATATTGAATCACATTGAAGCTTTGAGGAACTTCTTTGTGATGTGTGAATTCATCATAGAGAGATACACCTTTCTCTTCATGAAGCAGTTTGCTAACACTGTTTTCATGGAATCCACAAAGTGATATTTGGGAGTGCTTTGAAGCCTATGGTGATAAAGGAAATATCCTCAGATAAGAACTGGAAAGAAGGTTTCTTGAAAACTGTTTGCAATGTTTGAATTCATCTCACAGAGATACACCATTCTTTTCATGGTGCAGTTTGGTACCACTGTTTTTGGGGAAACTGAGAAGGAATATTTTGGATCTCATTGAGGCCTATGGTGACAAAGGAAATATCCTCTGATAAAAATTAGAAGGAAGCTTTCTGGGGAACTGCATTGTGATGTGATATGTGAACTCATCTCACAGTGCTACACCACTCTTTTTATGCAGAGATTTGGTAGCACTGTTTATGGGGAATCTGAGAAGGGTTATTTTGGATCACATTGAAGCCACTGGTGACAAAGGAAAATCCTGTGATAAAACTAGAGAGATGACTTCTGAGAGATTGCTTTGTGATGTTTCCATTCAACTCATAGAGTTAAACCTTTCTGTTGAGGGGCAGTTTGACATCAATGTTTTGTGGAATGTGAGAAGGGATATTTTGGATCTCATTGAAGCCTATGGTGACAAAGAAAATATTCTCAGATAAAAACTAGAAAGAAGCACTTTGAGAAACTGCTTTGTGATGTGGTAATCCATCTGACAGAGTTAGACCTTTCTTTTCATTGAGCGGTTTGCTAACCCTATTTTCGTGCAGTCAGCAATGGGATATTTGGGATCACATTGAAGCCTATGGTGACAAACGAAATACCCTCAGATAAAAATTAGAAAGAAGCTTTCTGCGAAACTGCTTTCTGATGTGTCCCTTCATCTCGCAGAGTTACACCTTTTGTTTCATTGAGCATTTTTCTATCACTGTTTTTGTGGAATCTTCAATGGGATGTTCGGGAGTGCCTTGAGGCCTATGTAGAAAAGGAAATATCCTCAGATAAAATGTAGAAAGATGTTTTGAGAAACAGCTTTGTGATGTATGAATTCATCTCACACAGTTACATGATTCTTTTCTTGGAGAAGTTTAATAGCACTTTTTTGGGGGAATCTGAGAAGGGATATTTTGGATCACATTGAAGCCTACGGTGACAAAGGAAATATCCTCAGATCAAAACTAGAAAGAAGCTTTCTGAGAAAATTATTTGTGATATGTGAATTCATTTCACAGCATTGCATTTTTGTTTTCATTGAGCAGCTTGCTAACACTGTTTTGTGGAATCTTCAATGGGACGTTCAAGAGTGCATTGAGGCCTATAGTGAAAATGGAAATATCCTCAGATAAAATGTAGAAAGAAGCTTTCTGAGAAATTGCTTTCTGATGTGTGAGTTCATCTCACAGAGTTACACCGTTGTTTTCATGGAGCAGTTTAGTAACACTGTTTTTATGGAACCTTAGACGGGATATTTTCGAATGCATTGAAGCCTATGGTGACAAAGGAAATATCCTCACATAAAACAAGAAAGAAGCTTTCTGAGAAACTGCTTTGTGATACATATACTCATCTCATAGAGTTAAACCGTTCCTTGGATTGGGCAGTTTGAAATCAGTGTTTTTGTGGAATCTGAGAAGGGACATTTGGGATTGCTATGAAGATTATGGTGATGAAGGAAATATCCTCAGATGAAAACTAGAATTACGCTTGCTGAGAAACTCCTTTGTGATGTGCACTCCTCTCACAGAGTTACACCTCTCTTTTCATAGAGAAGTGTGGAAACACTTTTGTTGTAAAAGCTACCAAGGAATATTTTGGATCATATGGACCCCTATGGTGAAAAGTAAAATTATCCTCAGATAAAACTGGAGGGATGCTTTCTGAGAAACTGCTTTGTGAAGCACACATTCCACTTGCAGAGTTATACCTCTCTTTTCATAGAGAAGTGTGGAAACACTTTTGCTGTAAAAGCTCCCAAGGGATATTTTGGAGCAGATTGAGGCCTATGGTGAAAAAAATAATCCCCAGATAAAAACTGGAGTGAAGGTTTCTGAGAAACTGCTTTGTGATGTGTGTGTGAATCTCATAGAGGTAAACAATTCTTTGAATCGAGCACTGGGAAATCACTGTTTTTGTGGAATCAGAGGCGACATTTGGGAATGCTATAAAGAATATGGTGAAAAAGGAAATATCGTCAGATAAAAACGAGAAAGAAGTTTTCTGAGAAACTAGTTTGTGTCTTCTGAATTCCTCTCACAGAGTTAACCCTTTTCTTTCATTGAGCAGTTTGCTAACACTGTTTTTATGTAATCTGTGAAGGGATATTCAAAAGCACTTTGAGGCCTATGGTGAAAAAGGAAACGTCTTCAGTTACAAACTGGATGGAAGCTTTCTGAGAAACTACTTTGTGATGTGTGCATTTCACTCACAGAGTTATACCTCTCTTTTCATAGAGCAGTATGTACACACTTTTCTTGTAAAAGTTACGAAGGGATGTTTCCGAGTGCAGTGAAGCCTATGTGAAAAGTGAAATATCCTCAGATAAAAACTAGTAAGAAGCGTTGAAAGAAACTGCTTTGTGATATGTCTATTCATCTGATAGAGTTAAAGCTTTCCTTACATTACACTCTTTAGAAACTCTGTTTTTGAGGAATCCGTGAAGGGAAACTAGGCAGAGCCCTGAGGTCTATGGTGAGTAAGGAAATATCTTTAGGTGAAAATTGGACAGTGGCTTTCTGAGACACTGCTTTTTGATGTGTGTGTTCACCTCATAGAGTTAAACCATTCTTTGGATTGAACAGTTTGAAATCACTCTTTTTGTGGAAACTGAGAAGGGATATTTGGGAGCACTATGAAGAATATGGTGAAAAGGAAATACCCTCAGATAAAAGCTACAAGAAATCTTTCTGAAAAACTGTTTTGTGTTGCGTGAATTTATATCACAGAGTTAACCCTTACTTTTCATTGTGCAGTTTTTTACACTGTTTTTATGTAATCTGTGTGGGGATATTTGGATATTTGGGAGTGCTTTGAGGCATATGGTGAAAAAGGAAATACTTCAGATTAAAACTGGAGAGAAGCTTCCTGAGGAACTGCTTTGTGATATGTGCATTCATCTCACAGAGTTAAAGCTTTCTTTACATTACGCAGTTTGGAAACTCTGTTATTGACGGACTCGTGAAGAGACATTTGGCGGCAAGGTGAAAAGTGATCAAGGAAATATCTTCAGATGAAAACTGTACACAACTTTTTGAGAAACTGCTGTGGGATGTGTACATTCCTTTTGACGTGTTATACCTCCTTTTTCATTGAGCAGTGAGGAAATACTTTTGGTATAAAAGCTACCAAGGGATATTGCGGAGCTCATTGAAGCCTATGGAGAAAATGGAAATATATTCATATAAAAACTGCAGAGGAGCTTTCTGTGAAACTACTTTGCGATGTTTGCATTCCACTAACAGAGATACACTTCTCTTTTCATAGATAAGTGTGGAAACACTTTTGGTGGAAAAACTACCAAGGGATATATCAGAGAGCATTTAAACCTACGGTGTAAAAGGAAGTATCCTCAGTTAAAAACTGGAAAGAAACTTTCTGAGAAACTGCTTTGTGAAATGTGCATTCATCTCACAGAGTTAAAGCTTTCTTTACATTACACAGTTTGGAAACTATGTCATTGATGGATCCACGAAGAGACATTCTGGAGTGCATTGAGGCCTATCGTTAAAAAGGAAATATCTTCAGATAAAACCTGGAGAGAATCTTTCTGAGATACTGCTTTATGATGTGTGCATTTCACTCATAGAGTTAGACTTCTTTTTTCATAGGATAGTGTGGAAAGACTGTTCGTGTAAAACCTACCAACTGATATGTCAGAGTGCTTTGAAGCCCATGGTGAAAAGTGAAATATGCTCAGGTAAAAGCTAGAAAGAAGCATTCCAAGAAACTGCCTTTTGATTTGTGCATTCATCTCACAGTGAGGCAAATGGTGAGCAAGGAAATATCTTCAGATGAAAACTGGACAGAAATATTTTGAGAAACTGCTTTGTGATGTGTGCATTCTACTTACAGAGTTATACCTCTCTTTTTATAGAGCAGTGTGGAAACACTTTTGGTGTAAAAGCTACCAAGGGATATTTCAGACCATATTGAAACCTATGGTGAAAAAGGAAATATCCTCAGATAACTGGAAATAAGGTTTCTGAGAAACTGCTTTTTGGTATGTGCATTCACCTCAGGGAATTAAAGCTTTCTTTATGTAACACAGCTTGGAAACTCTGTCATTGACAGATCTGTGAAGAGACTTTCTGGAACACATTGAGGCCTATGGTGAGCAAGGAAATATCTTCAGATGAAAACTAGAGAGAAGCTTTCTGAGAAACTTCTTTGTGATGTGTGCATTCATCTCATAGAGTTAAAGCTTTCTTACATTACAAAATTTGGAATCTCTGGCATTGACGGATCTGTGAAGAGACATTCAGGAGCACATTTAGGCCTCTGGTGAGCAAGGAAATATCTTCAGATGAAAACTGGAGAGAAGCTTTCTGAGAAACTTCTTTGTGATGTGTGCATTCATCTCATAGAGTTAAGCCATTCATTGGATTGAGCAGTTTGAAAGCAGTGTTTTTGTGGAATATGAGAGGGGACATTTGGGAATGCTATGAAGAATATGGTGAAAAAGGAAATATCCTTAGATGAAAACTAGAAGAAAACTTTCTGAGAAACTGCTTTGTGCCGTGTGAATCCTTCTCACAGAATTATCCCTTTCGTATCATTGAGCAGTTTGCGAACACTGTTTTTTGAGGAATCTGTGAAGGGATATTCAGGTGCGCTTTGAGGCCTATGGTGAAATAGGAAATATACTCAGCTTTCTGAGAAACTGCTTTGTTAGGTTTACACTCCACTGACAGAGTTATACTTCTCTTTTCATAGAGCAGTGTGGAAACACTTTTGGTGTAAAAGCTACCAAGGGATAGTTTGGAGCGCATTGAAGAATATGGTGAAATAGGAAATATCCTCACATAAAAACTGGAAAGAGGCTTTCTGAGAAACTGCTTTGCAATACGTTGCTTCATCTCACAGAGTTAAAGCTTTCTTACATTACAAAATTTGGAATCTCTGGCATTGACGGATCTGTGAAGAGACATTCAGGAGCACATTTAGGCCTCTGGTGAGCAAGGAAATATCTTCAGATGAAAACTGGACAGAAGGTGTCTGAGAAACTGCTTTGTGATGTGTGCATTCACCTCATAAAGATAAAACATTATTTGGATTGAGCAGTTTGAAATCACAGTTTTTGTGGAATCTGAGAAGGGACATTTGGGGACACTATGAAGAGTATGTGAAAAAAGCATTATCCTCAGATTAAAAACTGGAAGGAAACTTTCTGAGAATTTGTTTGTGTCCTGTGAATTCCTCTCACAGAGGAATTCCTTTCTTTTCATTGAGCAGTTTGCTAACACTGTTTTTGTGGAATCTGCAAAGGGATATTCGGGAGTGCTTGAGGCCTATGATGAAAAAGGAAGTATCTTCAGATAAAAACTGGAGAGAATCTTTCTGAGAAACTGCTTTGTCATGTGTGAATTCCACTCACAGGGTTATAGCCCTCTTTTCCTTGAGCAGTGTGGAAACACTTTAGGTGTAAGAGTACCAAGGGATATTTAGGAGTGCATTGAAGACTGTGGTGAAAAAGGAAATATCCTCACATAAAAACTGGAAAGAAACTTTCTGAGAAACTGCTTTGTAATATGTGCATTGGTCTCACAGAGTTAAAGCTGTCTTTACACCGTTTGGAAACTCTGTCATTGATGGATGTGCAGAGACTTTCTGGAGCACATTGAGGCCTATGGTGAGCAAGGAAATATCTTCAGATGAAAACTGGAGAGAAGCTCTCTAAAAAATTGTTTTGCTATGTGTGAACTCATCTCATAGAGTTCAATCATTGTTTGGATTGAGCAGTTTGAAATCAGTGTTTTTTGGAATCTGAGAAGGGATATTTGGGAATGCTATGATGAATATGGTGAAAAAGCAAATATCCTCAGATAAAAAAGAGAAAGAATCTTTCCAGGAAACTGCTTTTCGTCGTGTGAATTCCTCTAGCAAAGTTAACCCTTTCTTTTCATTGAGCAGTTTGCTAACACTGTTTTGTGGAATCTGTGAAGGAATATTCAGGAGTGCTTTGAGGCTTATGGTGAAAAGGAAGTATTTTCAGATAAAAACTGGAGAGACGCTTTCTGAGACACTGCTTTGTGATGTGTGCATTCTAATCAGACAGTTTTACCTCTCTTTTAATGGAGCAGTGTGGAAACATTTTGGTGTAAAACTACCAAGGGATATTTTGATGCACATTGAATTTTATTGTGAAAAGGAAATATCCTCTGGTAAAACTGGAAAGAAGCTTTTTGAGAAACTGCTTTGTGATATGTGCATTCCTCTCACAGAGTTAAAGCTTTCTTTGTATTATACAGATTGGAAAGTCTGTCATTGACGGATCTGTGAAGAGACATTTGGGAGCGCATTGAGGCCTATGGTGAGCAAGAAAATATCATCAGATTAAAACTGTACAGAAGCTTTTTGAGAAACTGTTTTGTTATGTGTGTACTCATCTCGTAGAGTTAAACCATTCTTTGGATTGAGCAGTTTGAAATCAGTGTTTTTGTGGAATCTGAGGAGGGTCATTTGGGAACACTATGAAGATTATGGTGAAAAAGGAAATATACTCAAATGAAAACTAGAAGGAAGCTTTCTGAGAAACTGCTTTGTGATATGTGCATTCATCTCACAGAGTTAAAACTTTCTTTACATTACACAGTAGGGAAACTCTTTAATTGACGGATCCATGAAGAGACATTCCGGAGTGCATTGAGACCCATGGTTATAAAGGAAATATCTTCTGATAAAACCTGGAGAGAAGCTTCCTGAGATGCTGTTTTGTGATGAGTGCATTTCACTCATAGAGTTAGACCTCTTTTTTCATAGGTAGTGTGAAAACACTGTTCTTTTAAAACCAGCCACATGATATGTCGGAGCACTTTGGAGTCCATGGTGAAAAGTGAAATATGCTCAGATAGAAGCCAGAAAGAATCATTCCAAGAAACTGCTTTTTGATATGTGCATTCATCTCACAGTGAAGCAAATGGTGAACAAGGAAATATCTTCAGCTGAAAACTGGACAGAAGCTTTCTGAGAAACTGCTTTGTGAATTGTGCATTCCACTTACAGAGTTATACCTCTCTTTTCATAGAGCAGTGTGGAAACACTTTTGGTGTAAGAGCTACCAAGGGATATTTCAGAGCGCATTGAAGCCTATGGTGAAGAAGGAAATATCCACAGATAAAAACTGGAATGAATCTTTTTGAGAAACTGCTTTGTGATATGTGCATTCATCTCACAGAGTTAAAGCTTTCCTTACGTTACACAGTTTGGAAACTCTGTCATTGATGTATCCATGATGAGACTTTTGGAAGAGCATTGAGGCCTATGGAGGAAAAGGAAATATCTTCAGATATAACTGTACAGAAACTTTCTGAGAAACTGCTTTGTGATGTCTGCATTGCACTCACAGAGTTATACCTGTTTTTCATAGTGCATTTTGAAAACACTTTTCATGTAAAACCTACCAAGTGATATTTTGGAGCGCATTGAAACCTATGGTGAAAAATGAAATATCTTCAGGTAACAACTAGGAAGAAGCATTGCAAGAAACTGCTTTCTGATCTGTGCATTCAAGTCACAGAGTTAAATCTTTCCTTACATTGCACAGTTTGGAAACTCTGTGTTTGACGAATCCATGAAGGGACATTAGGGGGCGCCCTGAGTCCTATGGTGAGCAAGGAAATATCTTCAGATGAAATCTGGACAGAAGCTTTCTGAGAAACTGCTTTGTGATGTGTGCATTCATCTCCTAGAGTTAAGCCTTCTTTTGGATTCAGTAGTTTGAAATCATTGTTTTTGTGGAATCTGAGAAGGGACATTTGGGAACGCTATTAAGAGTATGATGAAAGAGAAATTATCCTCAGATAAAACAAAAGGAAATTTTCTGAGAATTCACTTTTGTCCTGTGAATTCCTCACACAGAGTTAACCCTTTCTTTTCATTGATCCATTTGCTAACACTGTTTTTGTTGAATCTGCGAAGGGATATTACGGAGTGCTTTGAGGCCTATCATGAAAAAGGAAACATCTTCAGATAATAAGTGGAAAGAAGCTTTCTGAGAAACTGCTTTGTGATGTGTCCACTCATTTCAAAGAACTAAACCTTTCTTTGAATTCAGCAGTTTCGGAATACTGTTTTCGTCCATTCTGTGAATGGACATTTGGGGACTCTCTGTGGCCAAAGGCTAAAAAGCGAATATCCGATGTTAGAAGCTTCACGGAAGTTATCTGACAAACCAACATGTGTTTTGTGAATTCACCTCACAGATTTCAACTTTTTCTTTCATTCAGCAGTTTGGGAACAGTGTTTCTTGTATTTAGCAAAGACATATTTGGTAGCACTTTGAGGCCAATGCTGAAAAAGGAAATATCTTCTAAGTAAAACCACAATGAAGTTTACTGAGCAACTGCTTTCTGATGTGTGCATTCATCTCACAGAGTTACACAATTCTTTGGATTCAGCAGTTTTGGAACAATGTTTGTGTCCTTTCTGTGAATGGACATTTGTGAACTCATTGAGCCCAATGGAGAAAAGCAAATATCCTAGGACAAAACTAGAAGGAAGATATCTGACAAATCAACCTATGAAGTGTCAATTCTTCTCACAGAGTTAAACCTTTCTTTTCATTCAGCATTTTGGAAACACTGTTTTCTTACAGTCTGCAAAGAGATATTTGGTAGTGCATTGAGGCCTCTTGTGAGAAGGGAAATGTCTCTAGATAAGTAGTGAAAGAAATTTTCTGAGAAACTGCTTTGTGATGTGTCCGTTCACCTCACAGAGTTAAACGTTCCACTGGATTCAGCACTTTGGTAACCCTGCTTTTGTCCATTCTGCAAAAGGACTTTTGGGTGCTCTTTGAGGCCAATGGTGAAAAACCAAATGTCCAAAGATTGAAACTAGAAGGAAGGTATCTGACAAATCGGTTTGTGATTTGTACATTCATCTCAAGGAGTTAAACATTTGTTTTCATTCTGCAGTGCGGAAGCAGCGTTTTCTTGTATTCTGTGAAGAGATATTTGGTAGCGTTTTGAGGCTGAATTTGAAAAAGAAAATGTCTTTTGAGAAAAACTGGAAAGAAGCTTTCTGACAAACTGCTTTGTGATGTGTGCATACATCTCACAGAGTTATACCTTTCTTTGAATTCAGCAGTGTGGTAACCCTGTTTTTGTTTATTCTGTGAATGGAATTTTAGTAGCTCTTTGTGGTCCATGGAGAAAAAAGTGCATGTCCCACTATTAAAACTGGAAAGAAGATATGTGAGAAAGCACTTTGTGATGTGTGCATTCATCTCACAGAGTTACACCTTTCTTTGGATTCAGTAGTTTCGGAACAATGTTTCTGTCCATTTTGTGAAATGACATTTGGGACCTCATTGAGGCCAAGGGCAAAAGCGAATATCCTAGGACAAATCTAGAGGGAAATTGTCTGTCAAATCGACCTCTGATGTGTGAATTCTTCTCATAGAGGTAAACCTTTCTTTTCTTTCAGCAGTTTTGAAACACTGTTTCCTTATAATCTGTGAAGAGATATTCAGTAGAACATGGAGGACTCCTGTGAAAAAGGAAATGTCTTCAGGTAAATAGAAAGAAGCTTTCTGAGAAACCTCTTTGTGATAGGTTCACTTACCTCAGAGAGTTAAACGTTCCATTGGATTCACCAGTTTGGTAACCCTGTTTCTGTCCATTCCACGAAAGGACGTTTGGGTGCTCTTTGAGGTCAATGGTGAAAAAACGAATATCCCATGATTGAAACTGGAAGGAATTTATGTGATAATTCGACTTGTGATTTCTAAGTTGGTCTTCCAGAGTTAAATATTTCCTTTATTTCAACAGTTTGGAAACAGTGCTTTCTTTTATTCTGTGAGGAGATATTTTGTAGAGCTTTCAGGTCGACCTTGAAAAAGGAACTATCATGTGAGAAAAACTAGAAAGAAACTTTCTGAGAAACTGCTTTGTGATGTGTGCATACACCTCACAGAGTTATACCTTTCTTTGGATTCAGTAGTGTGTAACACTGTGCTTGTTTATTCTGCAAATGGACATTTAGTAGCTCTTGGAGGTCCATGGTGAAAAAATGAATGTCCCAGGATAAAAACTAGAACGGACATATCTGAAAAACTGCTTTGTGAAGTGTGCATTCACCTAGCCAAGTTAAACCTGTCTTTTCATTCAGCAGTTTGAAAACACTGTTTTGTAGTATCTGTGAAAGTATTTTGGGAGCACATCGAGGACAATAGAGAAAAGGAAATATCCAGATAAACACTAGAAAGAATCTTTCTGAGAAACTGCTTTCTGATATGTACATTCATCTCAAAGAGTTAAACTTTTCTTTAGATTCAGCAATTTTGCAACACTGTATTGGTCCATTCTGCAAATGGACATTTGGGGGCTCAAAGAGTCCGAAGGCAAAGAAGTGAATATCCAAGGATAAAAACTACAAGGAAGTTATCAGACAGACCAAATTGTGTCTTGGGCTTTCATCTCACAGAATGCAACATTTCCTTTCATTCAGCAGTTTGAAAATGGTGTTTTCTAGTATTCCACAAAGACATATTTGGTAGCACTTTGAGGCCCACAGTGAAAAAGGAAATGTCTTCTGAGAAAAACTAGAAAGAAGCTTTCTGAGAAACTTCTTTGTGGTGTGTGGATTCATCTCACAGAGTACACCTTTCTTTGGCTCCAGCAGTTTTGGAACAATGTTTTTGTCCATTCTACGAAAGGACATTGGGACCTCACTGAGGCCAATGGTGAGAAAGTGAATATCCTAGGACAAAAACTAGAAGGAAGTTATTTCACACATTAACCTCTGATGTGTGAAATCTTCTCACAGAGGTAAAAATTTCTTTTCATTCAGCAGTTTGGAAAAACTGTTTCCTTACAATCTGTGAAGACATTTTCAGTAGAACTTTGGGGCCTTCTGTGAGAAAGGAAATCTCTTCAGATAAATAGGAGACAGAAGCTTTCTGAGTAACTGCTTTGTGACGTGTCCATTCACCTCACAGATTTAAAAGATCCATTGGAATCAGAAGTTTGGTAACCCTGTTTTTATCCTTTCTGCAAAGGACATTTTGGTGCTTTTGAGGACAATGGTGAAAAGCGAATATCCCCAGATCAAAACTAGAAGAAGTTATCGGATAATTAGACTTGTGATTTGTACATTTGTCTCAGAGAGTGAAACATTTCGTTTCATTCAGCAGTTTGGAAACTGTTTTCTTGTATTCTATGAAGAGATATTTGGTAGCGCTTTGATGCTGACCTTGAAAAAGGAAATATCTTGTGAGAAAAATTAGAAAGAGGCTTTCTGAGAAACTGTTTTGTGATGTTTGCATTCATCTGACAGAGTTATACTTACTTGTAGATTCAGCAGTGTGGTAACACTGTTTTTCAGTTTTCTGCAAATGGAACTTTACTAGCTCTTTGAGGTCTGTGGCAAAAAAGTGACTGTACCAGATTAAAAACTAGAAAGAAGATATCTGAGAAACAGCTTTATGATGTGTGCAGTCATCTTGCAGAGGCAAACCTTTCTTTTTGTTTAGCAGTTTGGAAACACTGTTTTTGTAGCATCTGTGAAAGTATTTTGGGGAGCACATTGAAGCCAATGATGAAAAAAAAATATCGAGATAAAAACTAGAATCAATCTATCTGAGAAACTGTTTTGTGATGTGTGCATTCACCTCAAAGAGTTAAACTTTTCTTTGGATTCAGCAGTTTTGGAACACTGCTTTGGTCCATTTTGTGAATGGACATTTGGGGGCTCTATGAGGGCAAAGGCAAAAAAGTGAATATCCGAGGATAGAAACTACAAGGAAGCTATCTGAGAAAGCGGGTGGTGTTTTGTGCACTCATCTCACAGAGTTCAATGCTTCCTTTCAATTAGTAGTTTGGAAGCTGTGTTTTCCTGTATTCTGCTAAGACATATTTTGTAGTGCTTTGAGGCCAACATTGAAAAGGGAAACATCCTCTGAGTTTATGTCCTGGGATATTTGCTTTTATGCCATTGGCCTGAATGAGCTCCCAAATGTCCTCACTTAGAATGGATAAAACCAGAATTTCCAAACTGCTGCATCAAAAGAGATGTGTACCTCTGGGAGATGAATGCACACATCACAAAGCAGTTACTCAGAAACGTTCTTTCTACCATTTATCTCAAGATATTTCCTTTTTCACCAAAGGCCTCAATGTACCACAGAATATCTCCTCACAGATTCTAAGAAAACAGTGTTTCCAAACTGCTGAAGGAAAAGACAGGTTTAACTCTGTGAGATGAATACACACATCACAAGTCAGTCTGTCAGAAAACTTCCTTCTAATTCTTCTAATTCTTTCTAGTTTTCATCTGAAGATGTTTCCCTTTTCACCACTGGCCTCAAGACACTGCCAAATATCCATTCAGAGATACTGCAAAAAACAGGGTTTCCACGTGGCTGAAAGAAAAGAAAGGTTTAACTCTGTGGGAGGAATGGGCACATCACAAAGCGGTTTCTCAGATATATTCTTTTTAGTTGTTATCCTGCGATATTCACTTTTTTGCCTTTGACCTCAAAGAGCTACAAAATGTCAATTCGCAGAAGAATCAAAAACAGTGTTACCACACTGCTGAATCCAAAAAAAGGTTTTACTATGTGAGACAAATATACACATAACAGGTCGGCTTGTCAATAACTTCCTACTGGTTTCTGTCCTGTGATATTCGTTTTTTCACCACTGGCCTCAAAAATCTCCCAAATGCCCATTGGCAGAATGGATAAAATCAGTTTTCCCAAATTGCTGAATCAACAAAAATGTTTAAATCTGTGAGATGAATACCCACATCACCAAGGATTTTCTCAGAAAACTTCTTTCTAGTTTTTATATGAAGGTATTTCTGTTTTCAACATAGGCCTCAAAGTGCTACTAACTATCTTCTCTGAGAATCGAAGAAAACACTTTTTCCAAATTGCTAAATGATAAAGAAACGTCTCACTCTGTGAGATGAATGTGCAAATCACAAGTAGGTTTGTCAGATAACTTTCTTCTAATTCTTCTCCTGGGATATTTGCTTTTTTGTCATTGGCCTCAAACAGCACCAAAATTTCCATTAGCATAATGAACAAAAACAGTGTTCAGAAACTGCTGAATCCAAAGAAAGGTTTAACTCTTTGAGAGGAATGCACACATCAGAAAGCGGTTTCTAGGATATCTTCTTTCTAGTTTTTATCCTGGGATATTGACTTTTTTGTCATTAACCTCAAAGACTTACGAAATGTCCATTCATAGAAGAAACAAAAACAGTGCTACAACCTGCTTAATCCATAGAAAAGTTTAACTCTGTGAAATGAATGCACACATCACAGAGTAGTTTTTCAGAAAGCTTCTCTCTAGTTTTTCTCACAAGACATTTCCTTTTCAACATTGGCCTCCAGGCGCTACCAAATAGCTCTTTGCAGAATACAAGAAAACACTGTTTCCAAACCGCTGAATGAGAAGAAGAGTTTAACGTTGTGACATGAATGCACAAAACACAAGTCAGTTTGTCAAATAACTTCCTTGTAGTTTTTATCGTGGGATATTTGCTTTTACACCATTGGCGTCAAAGAGCATCCAAATGTCCATTCGCAGAGTGGGCAAAAACAGTGTTTCCAAACTGCTGAATCCAAAGAAAGCTTAACTCTGTGAAGTGAATGAACACATCCAAGAGCAGTTTCCCAGGAAACTTCTTTCTCATTTTAACCTGAAGACATTTCCTTTTTCATCACAGACCTAAAGGTGCTACTAAGTATCTCTACACAGATTCTAAAAAAACAGTGCTACAAAACTGCTGAATAAAAATAAAGGTTTAACACTGAAACATGAATGATACATCATAAAGTGGTTTCTCAGATATCTTCCTTCCAGTTTTGTCCATGGATATTCAGTTTTTTGACATTGACCTCAGTGAGTTCCAAAATTTGATTCAAAGAGTAAACAAAACAGTGTTTCCAAACTGATGAATCCAAAGAAAAGTTTAACTCTGTGAGATGAATGGACACATCATGGAGCAGTTACTCAGAAACAATCTTTCTATTATTGAGCTGAAGATATTTCCTTTTTCACTGTTGGCCTGAATGGGCTACCAAATTTCTTCTCTGGAATTCCCAAAAAACACTGTTTCCTAACTGCTGAAAGAAAGGGAATGTTTAACTCTGAGATGAATGTACAAATCACAAGTCAGTTTGTCAGATAACTTCCTTCTAGTTCTTCTCTTGGGATATTGGCATTTTTGCCATTGGTGTCAAGGAGCCCCCAAATGTCCATTCACAGAATGGGCAAAACAGTGTTACCAAACAGTTGAATACAAAGAAATGTGTAACTCAGTGAGGTGAACTCACACATCTGAAAGCAGTATCTCAGAAAGTTTCTTTCTACTATTGATCTGAAGATTTTCCTTCTTTTAGGGGCTCAAAATGCTACTGAATATCTCTTCACAGATTGTAAGAAAACAGTGTTTTCAAAGCGCTGAATGAAATGAAAGGTTTAACTCTGTGAGATGAATGCACACATCACTGGTCAGTTTGTCAGATGACTTCTTTCTAGTTTTTGTCCTGGGATATTTGCTTTTTTGCCATTGACCTCAAAGAGCTCCCAAATGTCCTTATGCAGAATTGAAAAAAACAGTGTTCCCAAACTGCTCCATCAAAAGAGAGGTGTAATTCTGGGAGATCAATGCACACATCACAAAACAGATACTCAGAATCATTCTTTCTACCATTTATCTGAAGATATTTCATTTTTCACCATATGCCTCAATGCACTACTGAATATCTCTTCACAGATTCTAAGAAAACAGTGTCCAAACTGCTGAATAAAAAAACAGGTTTAACTCAACAAGTTGAATGCACACATCATAGGGCGGTTTGTCAGATAACTTCCTTCTAGTTTTTATCCTGGACTATTTGCTTTTTTGTCACTGACCTGAAAGATCTCCCAAATTTCCATTCATAGAATGGACATGACCAGTGTTCCCAAACTGCTGAATCCACATGAAGGTTTGCTCACATCACCAAGCAGTTTCTCAGAAATCTTCTTTCTATTTTTTATATGAAGATATTTCCCTTTTCACATTGTTCTCAAAGCTCTACCAAATATGTTTTTAGAGAGTCCATAAAACAGCTGTTTCGCAAACTGTTGAATGAAAGAAATATTTACCCTCTGTGAGATAATATACAGAATCAGAAGTTTGGGTTTGTCAGTAGAAGCTTCGCCTTCTAGTTCTTCTAACTGTGATAGTCACTTTTTCGGCCATTGCCTGCAAACAACCGCCAAAATGTCTGCTCTATAAAATGACGAACAAAAGAGTGTTCCCCCAAATTGCTGAATGCCAAATAAAAGTGTATGCTCTTTGAGATGAATGGCGCTCTTGGCCAGCAAAGCAGTTTTCTCCCAGAAAGCTTCTGTCTAGTTTTTGATCTGAAGATATTTCGCTTTTCCAAAATTGGGCTTCAATGCACTGCCAATTATCCCTTCAACTATACCACAAAAACAGGGTTTCCAAATGGCTGAACGAAAAGATGAATGCACAAAACACAAATCGATTTATCAGATGACTTCCTTTTGGTTTTTATCCTGGGATATTCGGTATTTCACCATTGGCCTCAAAGAGCATCAAATGTTCATTTGCAGAATGGACAAAAATAGTGTTTCCAAACAGCTGAATCCAGCGACAGCTTTAACTCTGTGAGATGACTGAAGACATCTGAAATCAGTTTCCCTGGAAGCTCCTTTCTCATTTTTTTTACTGAAGATATTTCCTTTCTCATAATAGACCTAAGTGTGCTGACAAATATCTCTATGCACATTCTAAGAAAACAGTGCTACCAAACTACTGAATGAAAAGAAAGGCTTAATCCTGCAACATAAATGATCACCTCACAAAGCAGTTTCTCAGATATCTTCCTTCTAGTGTTTATCCTGGGACATTTGGCTTTTTGACCTTGGCCTCAATGATCTCCAAAATGTCCATTTTCAGAAGGGACAAAAACAGTGTTTTCAACTTGATGAATCCAAAGAAAAGTTTAACTCTGTGAGATGAATGGACACATCACAAAGCAATTAGTCAGAAACATTCCTTTTATTATTTATATGAAGATATTTCCTTTTTGTCCCAAGATATTGGCTTTTTCACCATTAGCCTCAATGAGCTCCCAAATGTCCTTGAGCAGAACTAACAAAATCAGTGTTCTCAAACTGTGGCATCAAAAGAGGGGTGTAACTCTGGGAGATGAATGCACACATCACCAAGCAGTTACTCAGAATTATTCTTTTTATTATTTATCTGAAGATATTTCCTTTTCCACCATTAGCGTCAATGTGTTACCAAATATCTCTTATGAGAATCCCAGAAAACACTGTTTCCAAACTGCTGAATGAAAGGAAATGTTTAGCTCTGTGAGATGAGGGTAGAAATCACAAGTCAGTTTGTCAGATAACTTCCTTCTAATTGGTCTCCTGGGATATTTGCTTTTCGCCATTGACCTCAAAGAGCCCCAAGCATCCATTTGCAGAATGAGCAAAACAGTGTTATCAAACTGCTGTATACAAAATAGTTTAACTCGTTGAGATGAAGTCACACATCAGAAAGCAGTATCTCAGAAAGATTCTTTGTATGATTGATCTGAAGACATTTCCTTCTTCATAGGAAGCTTCAAGACATTACCAAATATCTCTTCGCAGACTGTAAGAAAGCTGTTTACAAAGTGCTGAATGAAATGAAAAGTTTAACTCTGTGAGAGGAATGCACTCATCACAGGTGGGTTTGTCAGATAACTTCCTTCTCGTTTTTGTCCTGGGATATTTGCTCTTTCGCCATTGGCCTCAGTGAGCTCTAAAATGTCCTTCCACAGAATTGACAAAACCAGTGTTCATGAACTGCGGCTTCAAAAGAGTGGTGTAACTCTGGGAGACAAATGCACACATCAAAAAGCAGTTACTCAGAAACGTTATATCTGCTATCTGACAAACTGAACACTGATGTGTGATTCTTCTCACACATGTAAATTTTCCTTTCATTCAGCAGTTTGGAAAAACTGTTTCTTACAATCTGCCAAGAGATATTCGGTAGCGCATTGAGGCATCCTTTGAAAAAGGAAATGTCTCCAGATAAATAGTAGAAACAAGTTTTCTTAGTAACTCTTTTGTGATGTGTCCATTCACCTCACAGAGTTAAACGTTTCTTTGGATTTAGCTGTTTGGTAATCCTGTTTTTGAACATTCTGTCAAAGGACTTTTTGATGCTCCTGGAGTCCAGGGGCAAAATGGCAAATATTCCAGAATTGAAACTGGAAAGAAGTTATCTGACAAATCGACTTGTGGTTTGTACATTCAACTCACAGAGTTAAACATTTCTTTTCATTCACCAATTTGGAAACAGCGTTTTCTTTTATTCTCTGAAATGATGTTTGGTAGCACGTCGAGGCCCACCTTGAAAAAGGAAATATCTTGTGAGAAAACCAGAGAGAAGCTCTCTGAGAAATTGTTTGTGCTGTGTGCATTCCTCTCACAGTCATGTTTTTGTCAATTCTTTGAAGGGAACTTTTGGAACTGTTTGAAGCCAATGGAGAAAAGTGAATATCCTAGGACAAAAACCAGAAGGAAGGTATCTGTCAATCTGAAATCTGATATGTGAATTCTTCTCACTGGTGTAAACCTTTCTTTTTATTTGATAGTTTGGCAACACTCTTATCTTACGATCTGCGAAGATATATTTTGTAGTGCTGTGAGGTCCATGGTGAAAACGAAATATGGTCTGAGAAAACTAGAAAGACACTTTCTGAGAAGCTGCTTTGTGATGTGTGCATTCATCTCACAGAATTGCACCTTCCTGCAATTTAAGGACAATATTTTTGTCCATTTTGTGAAGGGATCTTTGGGAGCTGTTTGAGGCCAATGGAGAAAAAGCAAATATCCTAGGACAAACAGGAGAAGGAAGTTATCAGACAAACCGAACTCTGAGATGTGAATTCTTCTCACAGGTACAACATTTCTTTTCATTCAACAGTTTGTCTACACTCTTTTCTTACAATCTGTGAAGACATACTTGGTAGTGTTTTGAGGCCCATGGTGAAAACGGAAATATTGTCTGAGAAAACCTAGAAAGAAGCTTCTCAGAAACTGCTTTGTGCTTTGTGCATTCATCTCACAGATTTACACATTCCATTGGATTCAGAGGTTTCATAACAATGTGAATATCCTAGGACAAAACTAGAAAAAAATTATCTGACAAACCAAACTCTGATGTGTGAATTATTCTCAGAGGTGTAAATCTTTCTTTTCATTCAACAGTTTGGCAACACTATTTTCTTAAAATCTGCGAAGACATATTTGGTAGTGCTTTGCGGTCAATGGTGAAAACTAGAAATAAACTTTCTGAGAAATTGCTTTGTGATGTGTGCATTCATCTCACAGAGTTACACCTTCCATTGGATTCAGCAGTTTCAGAACAATGTTTTTGTCCATTCTGCGAAATGACCTTTCAAGTGTGAAAGGGCGAATATCCCAGAATTGAAACTGGAAGGAAGTTATCTGACAAATAGACTTGTGATTTGTACATTCGTCTCACAGAGTTAAGCATTTATTTTGATTCACCAATTTGCGAACAGCATTTTCTTATATTCTCCAAAGTGATATTTCACAGTTCGTTGAGGCCCACCTTGAAAAGGAAATATCCTGTGGTAAAACCACAGATAAGCTTTCTGAGAGACTTCTTTGTGATGTGTGCATTCAACTCACAGTTATACCTTCCTTTAGATCTAGCAGTTTCAAAACAATGTTTTTTCCATACTGCGAATTGACCTTTGTGAGAATTTTGAGGCCAATGGAGAAAAACGCATATTGTAGGACAAAACTAGAAGGAAGTTATCTGAAAACCAAACTCTGATGTGTGAATTCCTCTCCCAGTGTAAAGCTTCCTTTACATTTTACATTTTGTCAACACTCTTTTCTTACAATTTGCAAAGACATATTTGGCAGTGCTTTGAGGCCCACAGTGAAAAAGAAAATAACGTCTGAGGAAAACTAGAAAGAAGCTTTCTGAGAAACTGCTTTGTGATGTGTGCATTCATCTCACAGATTTACACTTTCCATTGCATTTGGCAGTTTCAGAACAACGATTTTGTCCATTCTGTGAGAGTACTTTTTGTAGCTCATTGACGCCAATGGCAAAAAAAGTCAGTGCCCTGGGACAAAAACTAGAAGGAAGTTATTTGACAAACCGAACACTGATGTGTGAATTCCTCTCGAAGATGTAAACCTTTCTTTTCATTCAGCAGTTTGGAAACATTGTTTCCTTACAATCTGCCAAGAAACAATCTTTCTGAGTAACTCTTTTGTGAAGTGTCCATTCACCTCACAGAGTTAAACGTTTCTTTGGATTCAGCAGTTTGATAATCCTGTTTTTGTCCATTCTGCCAAAGGACTTGTTGGTGCTCCTGAAGTCCAGGGGCAAAAGGTCGAATATGCCAGAATCAAAACTGGAAGGAAGCTATCTGACAAATCCCCTTGTGATTTGTACATTTGTCTCACAGAGTTAAACACTTCTTTTAATTCACCAGTTTGGATACAGCGTTTCATTGGATTCCCTGAAGTGATATTTGGTAGTGCATTGAGACCCACCTTGAAAAGGGAAATATCTTTTGATAAAAACCAGAGAGCAGCTTTCCTAGAAACAGTTTTGTGATGTGCACATTCATCTAACAGAGTTACACCTTCCTTTGGATTCAGCAGTTTCAGAACAATGTTTAGTCCATTCTGGTAAAGAAGATTTTGTAGCTCTTTGAGGTCAATGTGAAAAAGTCAGTATCCTAGGACCAAAACTAGAAGGAAGTTATCTGAAAAACGAACACCGTTGTGTGAATTCCCCTCACAAATGTAAACTTTTTGTTTCATTCAGCAGTTTGGAAATACTGTTTACTTACAATAGTCCAAGACATATTCGGTAGCACATTAAGGCCTCCTGTGAAAAAGGAAATGTCTTCAGATAAATAGTAGAAAGAAATTTTCTGACAAACTCTTTTGTAATGTGCCCATTCACCTCATGGAGTTAAACGTTTCTTTGGATTCAGCATTTTCGTAATCCTTTTTTATCCATTCTGCCAAAAGACTTTTTGATGCTCGTTGAGTCCAGGGGTGAAAGTACGAATATCCCAGATTCTAAACTGGAAGGTAGTTATCTGACAAATTAGTGAATTTCTTTTAATTCACTAATTTGAGAACAGTGTTTTTTTGTATTCTGCAAAGTGATATTTCATAGTGTGTTGGGGCCCACCTTGAAAAGGAAGTATCTTGTGACAAAAGCATAGAGAAGCTTTCTGAGAACCTGCTTTCTCATGTGTGCATTCATCTCACAGAGTTACACCTTACTTTGCACACCGCAGTTTCAGAACCATGTTTCGTCTCTTCTGCAAAAGGACATTTTGTAGCTCTTTGAGGCCAATGGCAAAAAAGCCAGTATCCTAGGACAAAAACTAGAATGAAGTTATCTGACAAACCAAACTCTGATGTGTGAATTCTTTTTACAGGTGTAAACCTTTCTTTCATTCAAAATGTGGAAGCACTCTTTTCTTACAATCTGCGAAGACATATTTGGTAGTGCTTTGAGGACTATGGCGAAAAGGAAATGTTGTCTGAGAAAACTAGAAAGCAGCTTTCTGAGCAACTTCTTTGTGATGTGTGCATTCATCTCACAGACTTACACTTTCCATTGGAACCAAAATTTCAGAACAATGTTTTTGTCCATTCTGAGAAAGGACATGTTGTAGCTCTTTGAGGCCAGTGGCAAGGAAGCCGGTATCCTAGGACAAATGCTAACAGTAAGTTATCTGACAAACCAAACACTGATGTGTGAATTCTTCTCACAGATATAAGCTGTTATTTTCCATCAGCAGTTTGGAAATACTGTTTTCTTACAATCTACTAAGAGATGTTCGGTAGGGAATTGAGGCCTCCTGTGAAAAAGGAAATGTCTTCAGATAAGTAACAGAAGGAAGCTTTCTGAGAAACTCTTCTGTGATTTGCTCGTTCAGCTCACAGAGTAAAACATTTCTTTGGATTGAGCAGTTTGGTAATCCTGTTTTTGTTCATTCTGCAAAAGGATTTTTTTGTGCTCCTGGAGTACAGGGGTAAAAGGGTGAATATCTCAGAATCGAAACTGGAAGGAAGTTACCTGACAAATCCTCTTGTGATTTGTACATTCATCTCACAGAGTTAAACATTTCTTTTGATTCGCCGGTTTGGCAACATTGTTTTCTTGTGTTCTCCAAAGTCATATTTGGTAGTGCATCAAGGACCACCTTGAAAAAGGAAATATCTTGTGATAACCAGAGAGAAGCCTTCTGAGAAACTACTTTGTGTGGTGTGCTTTCATCTCACAGAGTTACACATTCCTTTGGATTCAGCAATTTCAGAACAATGTTTTTGTTCATTCTGTGAAAGGACATTTTATAGCTCTTTGAGGCCAATGTTGAAGAAATAAGTATCCTAGGATAAAAACTAGAAGGAAGTTATCTGACAAACTGAACACTTATGTGAGAATTCTTCTCTTTGATATAAACCTTTCTTTTCATTCAGCAGTTTGAAAACACTGTTTTCTTACAATCTGTCAAGAGATATTCTGTAGCACATTGAGGCATCCGGTGAAAAAGGAAATGTCTTCAGACAAACAGTAGAAAGAAGCTTCCTGAGAAACTCTTCTGTTATGTGTCCGTTCACCTCCCAGAGTTAAACGTTTCTTTGGATTCAGCTGTTTTGTAATCCTGTTTTTGTCCATTCTGCCAAATGACTTTTTGGTGCTCCTGGAGTCCAGGGGACAGAAGGGCGAATATCCCCAGAATCAAAGCTGCCAAGGAGTTATCTGGACAAATCGACTTTGTGATTTTACATTTGTCTCACAGAGGCCTTAAACATTTATTTTTTTTTTTTTTTATTTTTCTTTCACCAGTTTGTAAACAGGGCTATTCTTGTATTATCTGAAATGATATTTTGTAGGGTGTCAAGGCCCACCTTGAAAAAGGAAATATCTTGTGATAAAAACCAGAGAGAAGCTTTCTGAGAAACTGTTTTATGTTGTGTGCCTTCATCTCACAGAATTTCACCTTTCTTTGGATTCAGCAGTTTCAGAACAATGTTTTCATCCATTCTGCGAAGGGACCTTTGGGAACTTTGTGAGGCCAATGGAGAAAAACTGAATATCCTATCACAATAACTAGCAGGAAGTTACCTGACAAACCAAACTCTGATGTGTGAAATCTTTTCACAAATGTAAATCTTTCCTTAAATTTGAGAGTTTGGCAACACTCTTTTCCTACAATCTGCGAAGACATATTTGGTAGCCCTTTGAGGCCCATGATGAAAAATGAAATGTCATCTGAGAAAAACTAGAAAGAAACTTTGAGAAACTGCCGTGTGATGTGTGCATTCATCACACAGCCTTACACCTTCCATTTGATTCAGCAATTTCAAGACAATGTTTTTGTTCATTCTGCAAAAGGAATTTTTGTAGCTCTTTGACCCCAATGGTGAAGAAACAAGTATCCTAGGACAACAACTAAAAGGAAGTTACCTGACAAACTGAACACTGATGTGTGAATTCTTCTCACAGATATAAACCATTCTTTTCAATCAGCAGTTTGGAAACACTGTTTTCTTACAATCTGCCAAGAGATGTTCATAGCACATTGAGGCCTCCTGTGAAAAAGGAAATGTCTTCAGACAAGTAGAAAGAAACTTTCTGAGAAAATCCTGTGACTTGCCTGTTCACCTCACAGAGTAAAATGATCTTTTGGATCTTTTGGATTCAGTAGCTTGGTAATCCTTTTTTGTCCATTTTGCAAAAGGCTTTTTGGTACTCCTGGAGTCCAGGGGTGAAAGGCTGAATATCCCATAATTAACACCGGAAGGAAGTATTCAGACAAATTGACTTCTGATTTGCACATTCGTCTCACAGAGTTAAACGTTTCTTTTCATTCACCAGTTTGAGAATAGCATTTTCTTGTATTTTCCAAAGTGATATTTGGTAGCGTGTCAAGGCCCACCACGAAAAAGGAAATATCTTGTGATAAAAAAAAAGAGAGGAGCTTTTCCATAAACTGCTCTGTGATGTGTGCATTTATCTCACAGAGTTACAACTTCCTTTGGATTCAACAGTTTCAGAACAATGTTTTTGTCCATTCTGCGAAGGAACATTTGGGAGCTGTTTGAGGCCAATGGAGAAAAAACAAATATCCTAAGACAAAAGCTACGTGAAAGGTACCCAACAAACTGAACCCTGATGTGTGAATTCCTCTTCCAGATGTAAACGTTTCTTTTCTTTTCTTTTCTTTTTTTTTTTTTTTTTTTT
>NW_016815839.1:0-11513 GCF_001698545.2 Rhinopithecus bieti | reverse complement strand
TTTTTGAGACAGAGTCTCGCTCTGTCGCCCAAACTGGAGTGCAGTGGCCAGATCTCAGCTCACTGCAAGCTCCGCCTTTCAGGTTCACGCCATTCTCCTGCCTCGGCCTCCCCAGTAGCTGGGACTACGGGCACCCACCACCTCGCCTGGCTAGTTTTTTTGTATTTTTTAATAGAGACGGGGTTTCACTGAGTGAGCCAGGATGGTCTCGATCTCCTGACCTCGTGATCCGCCCGTCTCGGCCTCCCAAAATGCTGGGATTACAGGCTTGAGCCACCGTGCCCGGCCAAACATTTCTTTCCATTTGACACTTTGGCAACACTGTTTTCTTACAATCTGTGAAGACATATATTGTAGCAACTAGAGTCCCATGGTGAAAAAGGAAATATCATCTGAGAAACAGTAGAAAGAAACATTCTGAGAAACTGCTTTGTGATGTGTGCATTCATCTCTCAGAATTACACCTTCTGTTGGATTCAGCAATTTCAGAACAATTTTTTGTCCATTCTAAAAAGGACTTTCTGTAGCTCTTTGAGGCCAATGGTGAAAAAGCCAGTATCCTAGGACAAAATCTATAAGGAAGTTGTCTGACAAACCGAACACTGATGTGTGAATTCTTCTCAATGATGTAAACTTCTCTTTCATTCAGCAGTTTGGAAACACCGTTTTCTTACAATCTGCCAAGAGATATGTGGTAGCGCACTGAGGCCTCCTGTTAAAAAGGAAAAGTCTTCAGATAAATAGTAGAAAGAAGCTTTCTGAGAAACTCTTTCATGGTGTGTCTGCTCACCTCATGGGGTTAAACGTTTCTTTGAATTCAACCATTTGGTAATCCTGTTTTTGTCCATTCTGTTAAAGGACTTTTTGGTGCTCCTGGAATCCAGGGGCAACAGGGTGAATATCCCAAAATCAAAACTGGAAGGAAGTTATCTGACAAATCAACTTGTGATTTGTACATTCGTCTCACAGAATTAAACCTTTCTTTTCATTCACCAGTTTGGAAACAGCGTTTTCTTGTGTTGTCTGAAGCGATATTTGGTAGCAGGTCAAGGCCCAACTTGAAAAAGGAAATATCTTGTGATAAAAACCACAGAGAAGCTTCCTGAGAAACTGCTTTGTGATGTGTGCATTCATGTCACAGAGTTACACCTTTCATTGGATTCAGCAGTTTCAGAACAATGTTTTCAGGCATTCTGTGAAGGGACCTTTGGGAGCTGTTTGAGGCCAATGGAGAAAAAGTGAATATCCTATGACAAAAACTGGAAGAATGTTATCTGACAAACCGAGCTCTGATGTGTGAATTCTATTCACATATGTAAACCTCTCTTTCATTCAACAGTTTGGTGACACTCTTTTCTTACAATCTGTGAATTCATATTTTTAGTGCTTTGAGGCCCATGGTGAAAAAGAAAATATCATCTGAGAAAAACTAGAAAGAAGCTTTCTGAGACGCTGCATGTGATGTGTGCATTCATCTCACAAAGTTACACTTTCCTTTGGATTCAGCAGTTTCAGAACAATGTTTTTGTCTATTCTGCAAAGGGATATTTGGGAGCTGTTTGAAGCCAATGGAGAAAAAGCAAATTTCCTAAGACAAAATTAGAAGGAAGTAATCTGACAAACCGAACTCTGATGTGTGATTTCTTCTCACAGGTGTAACCTCTCTTTTCATTCGACTGTTTGGAAGCACTCTTTTCTTTGAATCTGCGAAGACATATTTGGTAACACTTTTAGGGCAACGGTGAAAAAGGAAATAACATCTGAGAAAAACTAGAAAAAAAGCTTTCTGTGAAACTGCTTTGTGATCTGTGGATTCAGCTCACAGAGTAACACCTTCAGTTGGATTCAGCAGTTTCAGAACAATGTTTTTATCTGTTCTGTGTAAGGACCCTTTGTAGCTGTTTGAGGCCAATGGTGCAACAGTCAGTATCGTAGGACAAAAACTAGAAGGAAGTTATCTGACAAACCGATCACTGATGTGTGAATTCTTCCCATAGATGTAAACCTTTCTTTTCATTCAGCAGTATGGAAATAGTGTTTTCTTACAATCTGCAAAGAGATATTCAGGAGCGCATTGAGGTCTCCTGTGAAAAATTAAATGTCTTCAGATAAATAGTAGAAAGAAACTTTTTCAGAAACTGTATTGTGTTGTGTCCACTCACGTCACAGAGTTAAACGTGTCTTTGGATTCAGCAGTTTGGTAATCCTGTTTTTTTGTCCATTCTGCCAAAGACTTTTTGTTTGTTAATCCTGGAATCCAAGGTCAAAAGGGCAAATATCGCAGACTCAAAACTGGAAGGAAGTTCTCTGACAAATCGACTTGTGACTTGTACATTCATCTCACAGAGTTAAACATTTCATTTCATTCACCAGTTTGGAAACAGCATATTCTTGTATTCTCCAAAGTGGTATTTTGTATCACATTGAGGCCCACCTTGAAAAAGGAAATATCTTTTGATTAAAACCAGAGAGAAGCTTTCTGAGAAACTGTTTTGGGATATGTACATTCATCTCAAAGAGTTACACCTTGCTTTCCATTCAGCAGTTTTAGAACGTCTTTGTGCATTCTGCAAAGGGACCTTTGAGAGCTGTTTGAGGCCAAAGGAGGAAAAGCGAATATTGTAGGACAAAATCTAGAGTGAAGCTATCTGACAAACTAAACTCTGATGTGTGAATTCTTCTCACAGGTGTAAACCTCTCTTTTCATTCGACAATTTGGCAACACTCTTTTCTTACAATCTGTGAAGACATAGTTTTAGCGCTTTGAGGCCCATGGTGAAAAAGAAAATATCATCTGAGATAAACTAGAATGGTTTCTGGGAAATTGCTTTGTGATGTGTGCATTCATCTCACAGAATTACACCTTCCATTGGATTCAGCAGTTTCAGAACAACGTTTTTGTCCATTCTGTGAAACGACATTTTGTAGCTCTTTGAAGCCAATGGTGAAGAAGCCAGTATCCTAGGACAAAAACTAGAAGGAAGTTATCTGACAAACCGAAATCTGATGTGTGAATTCTTCTCACAGATGAAAAACTTTCTTTTCATTCAGCAGTTTGCAATCAGTTTTCTAACAATCTGCCAAGAGATATTTGGCAGCGCTTTGAGGGCTCCTGTGAAAAAGGAAATGTATTCAGATAAATAGTAGAAAGAAGCTTTCTGAGAAACTCTCTTGTGATGTGTCTGATCACCTCACAGAGTTAAACTTTGCTGTGGATTCAGTAGTTTGGTAATCTTGTTTTTGTCCATTCTGCCAAAGGACATTTTGGTGTTCCGGGAGTCCAGGGGCAACAGGGTGACTATCCCACAATCGAAACTGGAAGGGAGTTGTCTGACAAATTGACTTGTGATTTGTACATTCCCCTCACAGAGTTAAACATTTCTTTTCATTCACCAGTGTGGAAACAGCGTTTTCTTGTTTTCTCTGAAGTGATATTTGGTAGCATGTCAAGGCCTACCTTGAAAAAGGAAATATCTTTTGATAAAAGCCAGAGAGAAGCCTTCTGAGAAACTATTTCATGATGTGTGCGTTTTTCTCAGAGATTTGCACCTTTCTTGTATTCAGCAGTTTCAGAACACTGTTTTGTCCATTCTACTAAGGGACTTTTGGGAGTTCTTTGAGGCCAATGGAGAAAAGTGAATATCTCAGTAGAAAACTAGAAGGAAGTTATATGAAAATCCGAACTCTGATGTGTGTGTTCTTCTCATAGTTGTAAACCTTTCTTTTCATTTGACAGTTTGGCAATCCTCTTTTCTTACAATATACAAGGACATATTTGGTAGTGCTTTGAGGCTCATAGTTAAAAAGGAAATTTCATGTAAGGAAAATTGGAAAGAAGCTTTCTGAGAAACTGCTTTGTGATGTGTGCATTCATCTCACAGAGTTACACTTTAAGTTGGAATCAGCATTTACAGAGAAATATTTTTGTCCATTCTGTGAAAGGGACTTCTGTAACTCTTTCAGGCCAATGGCAAAGAAGTCAGTATCCTAGGTCAAAAACTAGAATGAAGTTATCTGACAAGCCAAACACTGATTTTTGAATTATTCTCACAGATGTAAACCTTTCTTTTCATTCAGCAGTTTGGAAACACTGTTTTCTTACAGTCTGCCAAGAGATATTTGTTAGCGCATTGAGGCCTCCTGTGAAAAAGGAAACATCTTCAGATAAATAGCAGAAAGAAGCCTTCTGAGGAACTCTTCTGTGATGCATCCATTCAGCTTACAGAGGTAAACGTTTCTTTGGATTCAACAGTTTGCTATTCCTCTTTTTGTGCATTCTGCCTAAGGACATTTTGGTGCTCCTGGAGTGCAGGGGTGCAAGGGTGAATATTCCAGAATCGAAACTCGAAGGAAGTTATCTGACAAGTCGACTTGTGATTTGCGCATTTGCCTCACTGAGTTAAACATTTCTTTCCATTCACAAGTTTGGAAACAGTGTTTTACTGTATTCTCCAAAGTGATATTTGGTAGCGTGTCAAGGCCCACCTTGAAAAAGGAAGTAACTTGTGATGAAAACCAGAGAGTAGCTTTCTCAGAAAATGCTTTGTGGTGTGTGCATTCATCTCACAGAGTTACCCCATCCCTTGGATTCAGCAGTTTCAAAACAATGTTTGTGTCCCTTTGAATATCCTAGGACAAAAACTAGAAGCAACTAATCTGACAAACCGAACTCTGAAGTGGGAATTCTTCTAACAAGTGTGAACCTTTCTTTTCATTCTACACTATCACAATACTCTTTTCTTGCAATCTGTGAAGACATATTTTGCAGCACTTTGAGGCCCACGGTGAAAATGGAAATATCGTCTGAGAAAAACTAGAAAGAAGCTTTCTGAGAAACTGCTTTGTTATGTGTGCATTCATTGCACAGAGGTACACCTTCCTTTTATTCACGAGTTTCAGAACAACATTTTGTCCATTCTGTGAAAGGACCTTTTGTAGTTCTTTGAGGCCAATGGTGAAAAAGACAGTATCCTAGGAAAAAAATGAGAAGGAATTTATCTGACAAGGCGAATATTGATGTGAGAATTATTCTCACAGATGTAAACCTTTCTTTTCATTCAGCAGTTTGGAAACACTGTTTTCATACAATCTGCCAAGAGAGATTCAGTAGCATATTGAGGCCTCCCGTGAAAAAGGAAATATCCTCAGATAAATACCAGAAAGTAGCTTTCTGAGAAACTCTTTTGTGATGTGTCAATTCACCTCACAGTGTTAAATATTTCTTTGGATTCAGCAGTTTTCTAATCCTGTTTGTGCATTCTGCCTAAGTACTTTTTGGTACTCATGGAGTCAAAGGGCAAAACAGTGTACATCCCAGAATCAAAACTGGAATGAAGTAATCTGACAAATCAACTTGTGATTTGTACATTCATCTCACATACTTAACCATTCCTTTTCATTTAACAGTTTGGAAACAGTGTTTTCTTGTGTTCTCCAAGGTGATATTTGGTAGTGCGTCATGGTCCACCTTGAAAAAGGAAATATCTTGTGATGAAAACCAGATAGTAGTTTTCTGAGAAACTGCTTTGCTATGTGTGCATTCATCTCAAAGAGTTACACCTTCCAATGGATTCAGCGGTTTCATAACAATGTTTTTGTCCATTCTGTGAAGGGACCTTAGGGAACTCTATGAGGCCAATGGAGAAAAAGTGAATATCCTAGGACAAAAACTAGAAGGAAATTATCTGACACACTGAACTCTGATGTGTGAAATCTTCTCAAGGTGTAAACATTTATTTTCATTCCACAGTTTGGCAACACACTTTTCTTCCAATCCTCAAAGACATTTTTGGTAACACATTGAGGCTGATGGTGAAAAAGGAAATCTCATCTGGGAAAACTAGAAACAAGCTTTCTGAGAAACGGCTTTCTGATGTGTGCCTTCATCTCACAGATTTGCACCTTACCATGGATTCAGCAGTTTCAGAACAATGTCATTGCCCATTCTGCGGAGGGACCTTTGGGAGCTCTTAGAGGCCAATGGAAAAATAAACGAATATCCTAGGACAAACATTAGATGAAAGTTATCAGACAAACCGAACTCTGATGTGTGAATTCTTACCACAGGTGTAACCCTTTGTTTTCATTCGACAGCTTGGCAACACTCTTTTTTTCCAATCTGCGAAGACATATTTGGTAGTGCTTTGAGGCCCACAGTGAAAAAGGAAATATTGTCTGAGATATACTAGAAAGAAACTTTCTGAGAAACTGCTTTGTGATGTGTGCATTCATCTCACAGAGTTCCACCAATCATTGGATTCAGCAGTTTCAGAACAATGTTTTTGTCCATTCTGTGAAAATACATTTTGTAGCACTTTGAGGCCAATGGTGAAAAAAACAGTATCCTAGGACAAAATCTACAAGGAAGTAATCTGACAAACGGAACACAATGAGTGAATTCTCACAGATGTAAACCTTTCTTTCATTCAGCAGTTTGGAAACACTGTACTCTTACAATCTGTCAAGAGATATTCGGTAGCACATCGAGGCCTCCTGTGAAAAAGGAAATGTCTTCAGATAAAGAGTAGAAAGAAGCTTTCTGAGAAACTCTTTCGTGATGTGTCCATTCACCTCACAGAGTTAAACAATTCTTTGGATTCAGTAGTTTGGTAATCCTGTTTTTGTCCATTCTGCCAAAGGACTTTTTGGTGCTCCTGGAGTCCAGGGACAAAAGATCAAATATCCCAGAATCGATACTGGAAGGAAGTTATGTGACAAACTCTCATGTGATTTGAACATTCTTCTCACAGAGTTAAAAATTGCTTTTCATTCAGCAGTTTGGGAAAAGCGTTTTCTTGCATTCTCCAAAGTGATATTTGGTAGCACATTGAGGCCCACCTTGAAAAAGGAAACATCTTGTGATAAACACCAGAGAAAAGCTTTGTGGGAAACTACTTTGTGATGTGTGCATTCATGTCACAGAGTTACACCTTCCTTTTGGATTCAGAAGTTTCAGAACAATGTTTTGTACATTCTGTAAAGGGACCGTTGGGAGATGTTTGAGTCCAACAGAGAAAAGCGAATATCATAGGAAAAGTAGAAGGAAGTTATCTGACAAACCGAAATCTGATGTGTGAATTATTCTCATGGGTTTAAACCTTTCTTTTCATTTGACAGTTTGTCAACACTCTTTTCTTACAATCTGAGAAGACATATTTCATAGTGCTTTGAGGTCCATAGTGAGAAAAGAAATATCGTCTGAGAAAAACTGGAAAAACTTTCTGAGAAACTGCTACGTGATGTGTGCATTCATCTCACAGAGTTAAACGTTTCTTTGGATTCAGCAATTTGGTAATCCAGTTTTTGTCTATTCTGCCAAAGGACTTTTTGGTGCTCCTGGAGTCCAGGGTGGAAAGGGAGAATATCCCAGAATCGAAACTGGAAGGAAGTTATCTGACAAATCTACTTATTTGTATATTCGTCTCACAGATTTAAATATTTCTTTTCATTCACCTATTTGAAAACAGCGTTTTCTTGTATTCTCAGAGGTCATATTTGGTTACCGGTCAAGGCCTAACTTGAAAAAGGAAATATCTTGTCATAAAACCAGAAAGAAGCTTTCTGAAAAACTGCTTTGAGATGTGTGCATTCACCTCACAGAGTTACACCTTCTTTTGGATTCAGCAGTTTCAGAAAAATGATTTGTCCATTCTGTGAAGGGACATTTGAGAGCTGTTTGAGGCTAATGGAGAAAAAGTGAATATCCTAGGACAAAAATAAGAAGGAAGTTATCTGACAAACCGAACTCTGATGTGTGAATTCTTCTCACAGGTATAAAGCTTTCTTTTCATTCAACAGTTTGACAACACTCTTTTCTTACAATCTGCGAAGACATATTTGGTAGCGCTTTGAGTCCCACAGTGATAAAGGAAATATCATCTGAGAAAAACTAGAAAGAAGCTTTCTTAGAAACAGCTTTGTGATGTGTGCATTCATCTCACAGAGTTACACCTTCCTTTGGATTCAGCAGTTTCAGAACAATATTTTTGTCCATTCTGAGAAAGGACATTTTGTAGCTCTTTGAGGTCAATGACAAAAAAGCCAGTATCCTAGGACAAAAACTAGAAGGAAGTTATCTGACAAACTGAACACTGAAGTGTGAATTTGTGTCACAGATGTAAACTTTTCTTTTCATTCAGCAGTTTGGAAACACTGTTTTCTTACAATTTCTCAAGAGATATTTGGTAGCCCATTGAGGCCTCCTGTGAGAAAGGATATGCCTTCAGATAAATAGAAGAAAGAAACTTTCTGAGAAACACTTTTGTTGTTTATCCGTTCACCTCACAGAGTTAAACGTTTCTTTGGATTCAGCAGTTTGGCAATCTTGTTTTTGTCCATTCTGCCAAAGGACTTCTTGGTGCTCCTGGCATCCAGGGACGAAGGGGCAAATAACCCAGAATTGAAACTGGAAGGAAATTATCTGACAAATTGACTTGTGATTTGTACATTCGTCTCACAGAGTTAAACATTTCTTTTCATTCACCAGGTTGGAAAGAGCATTTTCTTGTATTCTCTGAAGTGATATTTGGTAGTGTGTCGAGGCCCACCTTGAAAAAGGAAATATGTTGTGATAAAAACCAGAGAGCATCTTTCTGAGAAACTGCTTCGTGCTGTGTGCATTCATCTCACAGAGTTACACCTTCCTTTGGATTCAGCAGTTTCAGAACAATGTTTTTATCCTTTCTGCAAAGGGACCTTTTGGATTTATTTGAGGCCAATGGAGAAAAAATGAATTTCTTAACAAAAACTAGAAGGAATTTATCCAACAAACTGAACTCTGATGTGTAAATTCCTCTCACAGTTGTAAACCATTATTTTCATTCAAGAGTTGAGCAACACTCTTTTCTTATAATATGTGACAACATATTTGGTAGAACTTTGAGACCCACAGTGAGAAAGGAAAATATAGAAAGGAAAATATAGTCTGAGAAAATATAGAAAGATGCTTTCTGAGAAACTGCTTTGTGATAGGTGTATTTATTTCACAGACTTACACCTTCTGCTGGATGCAGCAGTTTCTGGAAAATGTTTTGTCCATCCTGCGAAATGACTTTTGTAGCTCTTTGAGGTCAATGTCGAAAAGCCAGTAACCTAGGACAAAAAGTAGAAGGAAGTTATCTGACAAACCAACACCAATGTGTGAAATTTTCCCACAGATTTTAACCTTTCTTTTCATTCAGCAGTTTGGAAACACTGGTTTCTAACAGTCTGCCAAGAGGTATGTAGTAGTGTATTGAGGAACCTTGTGAAAATGTAAATGTCTTCAGATAAACACTAGATATTAGCTTTCTGAGAAATTATTTTTCATGTGTCCTTTCACCTCACAGAGTTGAAAGTTTCTTTGGATTCAGCAGTTTGGAAATCCTGTCTTTGTCCATTCTGCCAAAGGACTTTTAGTGCTACTGGAGTCCAGGGGCAAAAGGGCAAAAATCTCAGAATTGAAACTGTAAGGAAGTTATCTGACAAATCAACTTGTTATTTGGACATTCACCCCAGAGTTAAACATTTCTTTTCGTTGACCAGTTTGGAAACAGTGTTTTCTTGTGTTCTCCAAAATGATATTTTGTAGCTCGTTAAGGCCCACCTTGAAAAAGGAAATATCTTGTGACAAAAACCAGAGAGAAGCTTTCTGAGAAACTGCTTTGTGATCTGTGCATTCATCTCACAGAGTTACACCTTCTGCTGGATTCAGCAGTTTCAGAACAATGTTCTTGTCCATTCTGTGAAGGGATATTTTGGAGCTGTTTGAGGCCAGTGGAGAAAATGCGAATATCCTAGAACAAAACCTAGAAGGAAGTTTTCTGACAAACTGAATTCTGATGTGTGAATTCTTCTCACAGGTGTAAACCTTTCTTTTTATTTGACAGTTTGGCAACACTCCTTTCTTACAATCTGTGAAGACATGTTTGGTAGTGCTTTGAGGAACACAGTGAAAAAGGAAATATTGTCTGAGAAAAACTAGAAAGAAGCTGTCTGATAAACTGCTTTGTGATGTGTGCATTCATCTCACAGAGTCACACCTTCAGTTGGATTCAGCAGTTTCAGAACAATGTTTTGTCCATTTTGTGAAGTTACGTTTTGTAGCTCTTTGAGGCCAATGGCCAAAAGCAAGCATCCTAGGACAAAAGTAGAAGGAAGTTATCTCACAAACCAAACACTGATGTGTGAAATCTTCTCACAGATGTAAACTTTTCTTTTTATTCAGCAGTTTGGAAACACTGTTTTCTTACAATCTGCCAAGAGATATTCGGTATTGAAAAAGGAAATATCTTGTGATAAAAACCAGAGAGAACCTTTCTGAGAAACTGCTTTGTGATGTGTGCATTCATTTCACTGAGTTAAACCTTCCTTTGGATTCATCAGTTTCAGAACCTTGTTTTTGTCCATTCTGTGAAGGGACCTTTGGGAGCTGTTTGAGGCCAATGCAGAAAAAGCGAATATCCTAGGACAAAAACTAGAGGGAATTTTCCTGACAAACCGAATTCTCATGTGTGAGTTCTTTCCACAGGTGTAAAATTTTCTTTTCATTCAACAGTTTGGCAACACTCTTTTCTTACATTCTGTGAAGACGTATTTGTTAGCCCTTTGAGTCCCAAGGTGGGAAAAGAAATATTGTCTGAGAAAAACTGGAAAGAAGCTTTCTGAGAAACTACTTTGTGATGTGTGCATTCATCTCACAGAGTTACAACTTCTGTTGTATTCAGCAGTTTCAGAACAACGTTTTTGTGCATTCTGCGAAAGGACCTTTTGTAGCTCTATGAGGCGAATGGTGAAAAAGCCAGTATCTTAGGACAAAAAATAGAAGAAAGTTATCTGACCAACCCAACACTAATGTGTGAATTCTTCTCACAGATATAAATCTTTCTTTTCATTCAGCAGTATGGAAAGACTGTTTTCTTACAATCTGGCAAGAGATATTCTGTAGTACATAAAGGCCTCCTGTGAATATGGAAATGTTTCAGATTAATAGTAGAATATTTCTGAGAAACTCTTTTGTGATGTGTCTGTTCACCTCACAGGTTTATACGTTTCTTTGGTTTAGCAGTTTGTAACCCTGTCTTTGTCCATTCTGCCAAAGGACTTTCTGGTGCTTCTGGATTCTGGGGTGAAAGGGCAACAATCCCAGAATCAAAACTGGAAAGAAATTATTGGACAAATCAACTTGTGATTTGCACATTCGTTTCACAGAGGTGAACATTTCTTTTCATTCATCAGGTTGGAAACAGCATTGTCTTGTGTTCTCTGAAGTGATATTTGGTAACTCATTGAGGCCCACCAACGAAAAAGGAAATCTCTTGTGAAAAAACCAGAGAGAAGCTTTCTGAGCAACTGCTTTGTGACGTGTGCATTCATCTCACAGAGGTACACCTTACTTTGGATTCAGGAGTTTCAGAACAATGTTTTTGTCCCTTCTGCAATGGGACTTTTGGGAGCTGTTTGAGGCCAATTGAGAAAAGCAAATATAATAGCAAAATAGGCCAATTGAGAAAAGCAAATATAACTCCTAAAACTAG
>NW_016815838.1:0-1329 GCF_001698545.2 Rhinopithecus bieti | reverse complement strand
GAGATGGAGTCTTGCTTTGTCACCCAGGCTGGAGTGCAGTGGTATGATCTCAGCTCACTGCAATCTCTGCCTCCTGGGTTCAGGCAATTCTCCTGTCTCAGCCTCCCAAGTAGCATTTGTGACAACATAAATGAACCTGGAGGACATTAGGTTAAGTGAAATAACCTAGCACAGAAAGACAAATATCACATGATCTCACTTGTATATGGAATCTAAAAAAGTTGAACTCATAGAAGCAGAGAGTAGAATCGTGGTTACCAGGTTGGAGGGTGAGATCAGGGAGATGTTGGTTATAGGACAAAAAGTTTCAGTAAGATAGGAGGAGTAAGTTCAAGAGATCTGTTGTATAATATGGTAACTACAGTTAATAGTAATGAATTTCACCTTTGAAAATCACTAAGACAGTAGATTTTGTGTTCTCACCACAAAAAATAAGTATGTGAGGTAATGCTTATGTTAATTAGTGTGATTTAGCCGTTCCATAACATATACAAACATTTCAAAACATCATATTGTACAGAATATGCAAGTTTTATTTCTCAATTATAAATTAACTTATTTTATTTTATCTATTTATTTTCTGAGATGGATTCTTGCTCTGTTGCCTAGGCTAGAGTGCCATGGTGAGATCTTGGCTCACTTCAACCTCTGCCTCCTGGGTTCAAGTGATTCTTCTGTTTCAGCCTCCCAAGTAGCTGAAACTACAGGCGCATGACACCACATCTGGCTAATTTTTGTATTTTTAGTAGAGATGAAATTTCACCATGTTGGCCAAGCTGGTCTGGAACTTCTGACCTCAAGTGATCTGCCCACCTCTGCCTCCCAAAGTGCTAGGATTACAGGTGTGAACCACCATGCCCAGCCAAGTAATTAATTTTTAAAAAAGAATGTAAAATATCTCATTAATAATTTTAATATTCATTATATATGGAAATAAAAATATTTTGGATGTAATGTGTTTAATATACCATTATAATTAATTTTACATGTTTTTAAACATTCTTATAATGTGGGTTACTAGAGAATATGGAATAATATATGTGGTTCACATGTATGCTTCACGTTCTGTTTTCATTGGACAGCTCTGCCCTAGAGTTTTTAATTGTTCTTGGGCATAGTTCCTGATTTTACTCTTTAATTAATATGTTTTTCCTTCAAAATGATTGAAGCTTTTCTGCCAGTACTTAAGCCTCATTATCACATAATCATCTGTTTATTTCCTGTATTTAATATTTGACACGTTAATCTAGACCCTCTTACGCTAAACACATAACTTTAAAAAAATTATAAAACCTTTTAAATATTCAAAATTACTTTCAAGTTAGAATT
>NW_016815837.1:0-1046 GCF_001698545.2 Rhinopithecus bieti | reverse complement strand
GTTTTTAAAAATTTCAAACTTCAGCAGCATACTCTGTTTTAATTCCCTTTTCTTTTACTGTCTGCCTTTATTCCTTTTGATAAAATTTTAGTTTTGAATATATAAAATATGCATAAATTATCAAATTCAATACTACATAAAAAGAATTATTATGAGGGTTCTAATTATATCTCTGCCTTCCATCCTTGTCTTTCCCTACCATTATAGAAAACATTTGTATTAATTTTTATTTACTTTTCTAAAACTTCTTTTAGCAAATATATATGCATATGAGCAAACACGTTAATACATATACACATTTCTCTTCTTCTTTCTTATAGAAAAAGTGGCATACAGTACTCATTGTTCTGCACTTTGCCTTTTTCATTTTATATTCCATCCTGTAGATTATTTCCAGTCAGTGCATAGGTGTTCTTTCTTCATTTTTAAACTACAGAATGTTTCAGTATGTGGATGAACTATAAGTTATTCAACTAGTCCTGCACTCATAGACACCTGAATTGTTTCCAAACTTTTGTAATTATAAATTATACCACAGTAAATAACCTTAGACCCCAGCCTTCCTACATTTTTGACAATGTTTCATAGACGTGAGCTTGCTGGGTCAAAAGCTAAATGAACATGTATGTTTTCTAGATATTGTTAAATTTATCTCTACTGGGATTGTACCATTGTTTATTCCCAATGGCAATGTAAGCTAGATCTCCCCAAAAGTAATGTATTGTCATGCTTTTGTGATGGGGCCTATCTGCAGCTGCAAATGACATCTTTGAGTAGTATTAATTTGCATTGCTCCTATTATGAGTGAAATTCACCCTAATGGGGCCTAACTTTCACAGTAGTGAGAACTAAGGTCTGATTTTTTTTTTTTTTTTTATCTTGCCCAAGTTTCCATCTAATGGGTCTGGGGAGTTAAGCCCTACAAACTATAAATTCTCATCAGATGGGTTTTATTTAACTCTGTATATGATGACTTACTTACCAATCTGACTCTGGCAACACAAGGAAGAAAATCAAAATATTTTACCCCAAAACATGTTTCTCTG
>NW_016815836.1:0-1047 GCF_001698545.2 Rhinopithecus bieti | reverse complement strand
TTGGTTCCAAGTCTTTGGTATTGTGAACAGTGCCACAATAAACACACATATGCATAAGTATTTACAGTAACACAATTTATAATCCTTTGGGTATATACCCAGTAATGGGACCACTGGCTCAAATGTTATTTCTAGTTCTAGATCCTTGAGGAATTGCCACACTGTCTTCCACAATGGTTGAATTCGTTTATACTCCCATCAACAGTGTAAAAGGTTCCTATTTCTCCACATCCTCTACAACACCTGTTGTTTCCTGAATTTTAATGATCGCCATTCTAACTGGTGTGAGATGGTATCTCATTGAGGTTTTGATTTGCATTTCTCTGATGAGCAGAGATGATGTGTATTTTTTCATGTGTCTATTGGCTGCATAAATGTCTCTTCATATCCTTTGACCCCTTTTTTTTTTTTTTTTTTGAGACAGTCTCGCTCTGTTACCAAGATTGGAGTGTAGTGGCACAATCTCGGCTCACTGCAAACTCCGCCTCCTGGGTTCACGCTATTCTCCTGCCTCAGCCGCCAAAGTAACTGGGACTACAGGTGCCCGCCACCATGCCCAGTTAATCTTTTTTTTTTTTTTTTTTGCTTTTTAGTAGAGATGGGGTTTCACCGTGTTAGCCAGGATGGTCTTGATCTCCTGACATTGTGATTCACCCACCTCGGCCTCCCAAAGTGCTGGGATTATAGGCATGAGCCACTGTGCCTAGCTCTTTGCCCCTTTTGGATGAGGTTGTTTGATTTTTTCTTGTAAATTTGTTTAAGTCCTTTGTAGATTCTGGATATTAGTCCTTTGTCAGATGAGTAGATTGCAAAAATTTCCTCCCATTCTGTAGGTTGCCTATTCAATCTGATGGTAGTTTCTTTTGCTGCGCAGAAGCTTTTTAGTTTAATTAGATCTCATTTGTCTATTTTGGCTTTTGTTGCCATTGTTTTTGGTGTTTTAGTCATGAAGTCCTTGACCATGCCTATATTATGAATGGTATTGCCCAGGTTTTCTTCTAGGGTTTTACAGTTTTAGGTCTAACATTTAAGTTTAATCCATCGTGA
>NW_016815835.1:0-637 GCF_001698545.2 Rhinopithecus bieti | reverse complement strand
ATAGTGGCATGATCTTGGCTCACTGCAGCCTCCACTTCCCAGGTTCAATCGATTCTCCTGCCTCAGCCTCCTGAGTAGCTGGGATTACAGGTGCACACCACCACACCTGGGTAATTTTTTGTATTTTTTTTGTTAGTAGAGATGGGGTTTTGCCATGTTGGTCTTCAACTACTGACCTCAGGTGATACACCCACCTCGGCCTCCCAAAGTGCTGGGATTACAGGCATGAGCTACCACACCCGGCCCGAGGATACACATGATGTTTTAAAGTGGAAAAACAGTAGAGGAATGTTTTGCAGTGAAAATCTTTGTCTCAGTATTTATTCTGACATATGATTTTTGTGTTAGCAATCGTGTCATAATCTTATTTGTGTCCACATTGCCTGCTATGGGGCAAGACATGGTGTAGATGTTTAATGTTTGTTAAGTTAATGAATAAATGGGATAAAATGAGTTCACATTTTAAAAAATAAGATAGGAAAGAGATATTCTATACTTCTATATTCCCAAGGCATCTGCTTGGTTTCTCTCCTTATCCCCCAGCTTTGGAATATCAGAATAACAATTTTATGACTCTACTACATTTTTAAAAATGCCTGGCACAGCATTCCTCGGGCATTCATTAAATACTTGTTGG
>NW_016815834.1:24933-26337 GCF_001698545.2 Rhinopithecus bieti | reverse complement strand
GATTTTTAACTGTATTACTTATCTTAGGAAAATAAACCAATGCATTTTCTTGTGGAAGTTAACATTTTATTCTAAGTTTGACTGGTTATGTTACTAAAAGGCATCTTTAATAAGTGTCCTAACATAATTATATCTACTATTTCAAACATCTGAAGAAGATATAAAATGTGAGTAGCTTTTACTTGAATATTTGGAATACTCTTTCCCTTTGCTTCCCCTGTTGATTGTAGATTGAAGAGTCTATTTTCATTGTCATTCAAATTTTTTGGTAATTTTCCCCATCATTACTTTGGAGCAAGACCTTCTCTTACACTTTTCTAACAATAATGTTTAAAGGAAGTTGGAGAGGAAAACATTATTGATTGTTAGCCTGTTAGGCATTCAGATAGATTTGGGCATTAGCCATTTTTTAGGCTATCTCCAAAGTAACTTAGACAGCTTACGAAATTGATTTTAATGAATAAAGAACTTTTATCCTATTAGAGAGTGTGTTTGCTTAAACTATTGCCCTCAAGAGATGTTTATATGTAACTAGAGCATTTAAAATTATTTTATAAATATGTAAGAGGAATTTGTCTTTGTGTAATATAAACAGCTAGAAAGAATGCACATTTCCTACTTTGTAAGGAACTCCTAAAATGGATGAGTGGCATGAAACAGAGTAGGATTTTGCAGTAAGACTGATAGAATAAATGCAGCCAGAGAGAGAAAGATGGAATGTCTTCATTGGCATTTCTAAGGAAATTGTAATCTATCACAACATTGAAGTCAAAACCACTCAGAGGTAGAGCTGGTAAACTGATGCCTTCAAGCTTTCTATGAGTCACATGAAATAAATGATCAGTGACTGTCAGGCTTCAAAGGTTTATGCACAAATGTCTGAAAATGGCAGTGTTACATCAAATAGATATTTTATAATTGGTCAGAGGTATCTCATGGATACCTCTGATGATGAATAGTTTTCAAGGACATTCAAATGCCCAAAGTTATTGTCTTTGCTTTCATGTAGAGAAACCTGAGTGAACATATATGTTTTATGGATCTAAGACCAAGTCAGTTGTAGTGTATACAAATTCATGTATATATTATATCTGTTTATATATATTTTAGTGGGTATTTATATTGACAGTGGAACTATCTATGATGTTTATTTAGCCGAACAAATTTTCCTTTAAAGATGCGGAAAATACTAAGATTTTCTTGGTTACTGTTTATGCAGATTTGATCCATGGACTGAATGCATGATACTGTTTATGTTGGGCTACGTACTGGTTTTAATCACATGGAACTCTTTCTTTCCATAAGTGTATATAACAAAGATTTGGTTTTAGTTGCATTAAAAAACATTACAGTAGCAATATTGGTGTTAAAGTGAGATGTTTTCCTGTAAAAAAAAAAAAAAAA
>NW_016815834.1:12776-20846 GCF_001698545.2 Rhinopithecus bieti | reverse complement strand
AAGAGAGAAAGAGAGAAAGAAAGAGAAAGAGAAGCAGTAAAACAGTAAGTGCTTGGCTGGAGTTCACAGTGTTTGATGCCTGAAAGGCAGAGAAATGGTGGTGCTGGCAAGAGAAAAAGGAAACAAAGTTATGTCTAGCCACATCCCTTTCCTTTTAACCTCTTGAGTATTGTCATCGTACATAATTATTTTATCCCCTTAGCAACGGGCTCATTTTGGGCTCCCATTCTCTCTAAAAGTTTTAAAGACTCTTACTAGGCCTCCTCTGCCCATTGGCCTAAAATATTCTCATTTAAGACTTTTCCCTGTCTAGTTTGCAATAATAGGCCCTGCCTCCTCACACTTAAGGTGTATGATTGTATCTTATTTTTTTTTTTTTTAAGAAAAATAGTAATTTTCCCTGAATAAAACCAAAGTACCATAAACTGCACCATTTGAAACAGGGGATGTGTGGGTGACTGATTTCAATTGAACAAATATGAATCATGTTCTTGTGAATCATTCTTCCCTAGACCAAGAAAGAAATAACCCTAATAATTTTAATAGCAGTAGGCATAAAGAGAATACGAGTAAAATTCAGAATTTTTAAAACAATTTGTGATAAATTTAAAGAAATCATGGATTATTTCATCTTCCCAAATGCCAAAGCGGATATTGAGGACTATGTAAAATTTGTTCAGAATTCCTATTATATAAAGGTTATTGTAGGGTACAGTGTGCTGTAATGATATCTTTTGATTTTTCTCTGTGATAAATTAAATAGAGTATATTATACTTAAAGCTGATGTCCCTTTATCCCTCTACCACCACCTCACTGATTATCGAGCCTTTAGAGAAAATAGCTCATTGCACTAGATGATTACATGCCTCAATTGAACAGTAGCTTGTTGCCAATTATCATTACAATGCCATATTGATTTTTTCTTGTTTCCATTATGGAAATTAAAGCAGAATTTGTTTAAAATGAGCTTCTATGTATATTGTGGATGGCGATTGGTTCTGAATATGAGCTATTTCAAAAGTGTATTTTCTTCAGTGATGTCTCTGATATCCCCTTAAAAATTTCAGTCTCTGCTTTGTTGGTAAGATTTACCTTAGGTAGCTATGAAATGGATAAAGACTGAAATGGAATGGTTTAAATATATACAGCATAGATGTTATTATTTCACAGAAGTCTATATATTGATTTATGTTTATGATGTTCTTGGGTAGTATGAGATTGCTTATTCTATTAACCATACAAGCCAGTAAATTTAATTAAATTTAAATTAGCAAATATTTATTTAGTGTTGACTCTATTTAATATAAATATTTAGTGGCTATATATGAGCTACCTTGCTAAACACTATGAAAGATAGAAATATTAATGAAATGATATAACTCTCTTTAGAGAATTTACATGCCAAAGGGGTAGGTAAGACATATGGCAAGAATCATTATGATTATGTCAAGCAGTAAGAGATAAATATTACATGGAGATTTTAAGGAAAAGAACTCGTTTGATTGGAGGAATTACGGGGGAAAACATTAATGACTTAAAACAGCCAATTTTAGTTTTAAATAGTTGGGAGAGATGGAGTTGAGGTTACCTTCTGGGAAGAAACAATAAATGAGCTAACATGAGGAAGGTGCAAGGTGGGCTCCAGCAATGGTAATTTGTCTCATTTTATTGGCACATGTGCTTTAAGGCCTGAGGCTGGAAAGGTAGATTGAGGCTACATCAGAATGTTGAGCCAAAGGATTTAAAATGTATTAGGTAGTCCAGGGGAAATTTTGGACAGAAAACTTTGGATAAGGACAATTTAATCTGTCATTTTATAAAATGATTCAAAGAAAAGAATGAAGTTGGGGAATCACCAGTTGGGAGTCTCCAGGCTTATCAAAGGAAAGATAACTAGGGCTAAACTATAGTGTTAGCACAGGCATTGGAAAGGAAGAAAGGGGCCATTTGGACGAGCCATTCTAGAAGTAGAAGTAGAATATTTGTGACTGGATGCCAGAAAGTCAAACCAAGCTCTACATTAGCAGTGTTTCAGCCTTCTGCCATACAGGAGACTTTAGGTCCAGCCAATCTCCTAAACTTGCTTACTCAGCTCCTGCCACATGGGTCTCCTCACAGTTCCTGGAACATTCTAAACACACTAGCTAATGCCTCACGACCCAATTTGCCCTTAATCCTTCTACTTGGAAAGTCCTCATTTTCTTCAAGGTCTGCTGAAATACCTAACCTTATCAAAGAATCTTTCCTGATCACACAATGAAAATAGCAACCTGACACTCCTTTCATTCTGTTTTCCAAGGTTTATTTTCTTCATTGCATCAAAGCAATTTTACATTTAATATAAAGTCAGTTATTTGTTCACTATCTCCCTATCTCTAGACAGTAAAGTCCATGAGGCTAGTTGCCTAATTTTGTTGCCTGTTACGTATCTCTCTCACCTAGAACATGCTTGGAACTTTGTAGACACTCAACAAATATTTGTTGAATGAATAAATAGAATAAATGCAAAGGTGAAAGAAATGGGGCATCAAATAATCATGCCAGTATTTCAAGTCTGAAGAATTTAAAGGGTAGTGATGTTATTAATACAGTATCAAAGAGTGGAAGATAAGTTGACTTCGGGATATGGAGACAGGGGAAGATGAATTCAGCTTATAAATTCATGCTTAAGTATGTCATGCTGGTGAAACAACCAAGGCAGTGCTGTGTAATGGGCGGTCTAAAATGTGGAGAAGTCTAGGATTGAGGTAAAGATCACTGAGTCATCCTCATAGAGTCAATACTTGAGGTAGTGGGAATTGAAAAAATAAAGATAGGAAATATTGAGATAGAATAATGAGATTTGAAAACTGAAATTTTATTTTGGATATTTAATGTTTTAAAATTACTGGCTTACTTATACATGTAATTTTTTGTTTATTTCTTAGCTGGGTTAACAACTTTGGCCATGAAGGTCTTGGACTCTTATTGGATGAGCTGGAAAAGCTTCTGGACAAAAAACAGTAAGAATAAACATTAAAATAAAATCACCAAAGGGGAAATGTTTCAGCACAACATAATATACATTTTCTTTTATTTAGGCAAGAAAATATTGACAAGAAGAATCAGTATAAACTTATTCAATGCCTCAAAGCATTTATGAATAATAAGGTAAGTAGTATTTATTTCTGCCCCTGTCACAAAAGGTGAGAACTTGCCCAACACTATGAAAGTATGAAATGAACAAAATTTTTTTTATTATTTTTTTAAGTTCCAGGGTACATGTACATAGGTGAACACGTGCCATGGTGGTTTGATGCACAAATCGATCTGTCACCTAAGTAATAAGCCCGGCATGCATTAACTCTTTTCCCTAATCCTATTCCCCACCCCGTACCTATTTTTTACTTTTGTTTCTGCTGTATTAATTAATTATCGGCTAGTTATTACAGGCTTATAAATAATAAGTATTTATAAAGTTTTACAGTGAGGTTAAATATACATTTGAAACCATATGTAAAAGATAAATTTGATGTTTAATTTTCCAAAATGTTAGGTATTGTTAGTTTTCTCAGTCAATTTTGTTTTTTAATTTCTATGCTGGTATTTCAGTTTAACCAAAGAAGTTCTCACAGCAACCAGAGGATTTCAGGGATGATATAGCTTCTATAGATCTAAGTCTGTTCAAAAATGGAGCCCTATTCCATTGTTTCTTCTGTTCAAATATATTGCTTTCACATAGGGAAGATAGATAAAACAGTACTTTCCATTGTCAATGCTGCTAATTTCCTCAGGAGTGTGAGCTAGTCAATGAAACAAACAAACAAAAAAAAATGATTGGAAAAAGTGTATTTGACTCTTGTCTATAATTTAGAAATGCTGTGTCTGATTCTTATTCTGTTTATTCCTCCAATAATTTCTTTCATGTGAACAGAGGTCTTTTTGATTTTATAGTACTAAATGTTCAGAAAACATGGGAAAAAAAAAGAAATGAACAAAATAGTGAGTGCTTGTTCACTTTACAAAAGGGGCCTTATGATGCAAATCCTCATAATATTTAAGTAATACTTAAATGAAAGTTATACTTTGCTTCACAAAATATTTATTGTTGGGTTTTTGAAATCATGCGAATGAATTAGTGTTGTTCCCAATTTAGGTAATAATGCTTTTTCTTTAATGGTAGTAGGACAATTTAAATGTGGTTTGTTGAATATGTTTCCATACAGAGAATTTCTGTTCTATTGAAAAGGAAAATTATAAGGATGGGTTGACTTGTTTGCTAAGAACATTGTAAGATTGAGATTTCTCTTTTTTTTATGTTTTATTAATGTCAGCAAGTTTGCATACATATAAAACATCTCTGAAAAATTGCAGGGCTTTTTATGTATATGTATAATACTAGTTGCATTATAAGGGACCCTATGAATTTTAGACAATGGTTTTTTTTCCTAAAAATAGGCTTTACTCAGGTTATGAAGTTACAGTATTTTTTCTATAAACTATTTTTTTTACTGTCTTAGAAATGACCTCTTCATACCTATAGATAAAATACTATTGACTAATTAACTTAATTACCTAATTTCCTTTACATAGCATTTTAATAATCTCAAAATAGATAATAGAAATAATTATAACAATAAGTATAAGTTTGCCAAATGTAAAATATGGCTATTAATAACCAATGCAATAAGATTATGTATTAATCTATAAACAGTCTCAAGCATATGGAAATATATGTAAGTATTTATATATTAAACATACATGTATCAGCAAAGAATGTTACTATATCAGCATATGCAATGAATGCTTGCTAGTGGACATGAGACTCCTGAATATAATATGCTATTTGTACTGTTTCTGGAAGTTTCTTACAGAAACATCCCCATTACTACTAGTACAGATTTTCTCAAAATCTGGGCTGTTAGTCCTTGGCTACAAAGTTAAAGAGAATCTGATGCCTAACAAGGAAATAATGAGCATTGCTTCTTCACAGCTCAAGATGGATCTCTTTCTTTAATCAAGGGAAACAATGACCTAATGGAAAGATAACACAGTTCTAGAATTCAGGAGATATAGTTCATGCTTTGCTCCTAATAAGTTGTGTGGCTTTTGGAAAATTACTTGACCTCTTTGAGTATCAGTCCCCTCATCTGTAAATTTAGCTGTAGGACCCTTTGTTCTAAGTTCTTATTGACTCAGGTTGTCAATTTTCGTGGCTGTTTAGGATGCTAAGTAATTTTAATCAGGACACTCACTAGAGAGAATTATAATAGTAAGATTCTTATAGAGCCTTTTTTTTTAACAGGACATACTTTGATTTGTCAACACTTAGTTTCTTAAGAGTTTGGCAGTTTCGAAAAGCATTATGATTTGACTTAGATTATTCGAAATTGATGTTTTTAGTTAGGCCACATTAATGTCTTGCACATAGGTGCTCAGAGCATGAATTAATGTATCTTTTGAATTACAGACATGTGAAACAATAGACATAAAATATGCATTCAGAATAGAAAATATACAGTGATCTTTTCACTTCATGTTGGAATAAATTGTCCAGATCAAGGAATTAAGCTTTTATCCAAAATGACTTACACATCAAATTTTTTGGCCCCATGGAGTTTACCTACTTCAAAAACTCCTTTATTTTATCCAATACATGTAAAAATAGGTTCATAAAAAGCAACCCATTGTTTCTTAACTTCCAGTGCTATAATATTGCTCTGATGTTTGGATTAATGATTTTCCAAATATATTTTTCATGTCTTCTTTTTTATATTTGATGTGTCTCTATATATTAAAAACTACCTTTAAACATTAAGTAAAAAATTTTAAAACCTAATGATTTCACTCAGTCTCAATGACTCATAAAGCTGTTAGGTTTGGTAATTGCATGGTCATTGTCTCTCAGTTTTGCAAATGTGTTTTTCACTAATATTCATTACTTTTAATCATCTACTGGCCACCTTTATGCATACTTATCTATTTTGTTTTTGTTGCTTCTTTCCAGACTTGATTCTTGCATTTTCTTTTTGGTTTTTTTGGTCTTATCTCCATATATTTTCCTATTTATTATGACCTGTGATAAACTCACATTTAAGAGCTTTAGCTATGTTCCCCATCTGCCACTCTGAGTTCTTTTAGAAGTTAAATTAGGGCTGATGGAACTATTCATATGGCTGGTAATTAACTAAAGTTTAGCTGAAATGGAAATTTTGCTCCGATGAAATATCCAATTTCACCATTAGACTGTAAAATGAAGCAAAAATATTTTATAAGAAATCTGAAAAATACTTTGTGGGACAAAGATAAAATAATATATTGCCTTCTTAATGTAATGAAAACTCAAGTTTTAGATTCTCATTAAAATTTCTTATTAAATTCATGCATGCACACACATACACACAGATATTCATGCTTAGAAAATAAATGAAAATGGTGTTTTCTCTCCTTAGTTGACTTGTGACACTTAATAAAACCCAGGTGCCTTTTCTTTAGGTTCACAGCGTTTGTAGTGCAGCACAGCTGTGTGAATCAGGGAAGATAAGCGAGAGAAGGCATGGGAATATCCATACTGAGGCTTATACTGGCATATAGTATTCAAAAGAGCCTTTTTAAAAAAAATTTCTCTTTTTCTTCGCCTTAATTTTTCATACAAACATATTGGACAATTTAACCACGAATTCCAGACATCTCCAGGGAGACCCAATGACATAAGTAGAATTACTTCAGAAAATCGTATCAGTATGTGCTTTATATGTTATTCTTTGTTGAAGAAATACTGATTGTTCCCATATTTTTCCAAATTTATGGAATTTTTAGGGCAGGCTAATGGAGATCATATCTGATCAAGGAGCAACAACTCCAAGATGCAGTCATTTCATATAAAAAACAAAGACAGATAACTGCATTTGAAGAATATTCATAGAATTAGATAGAACCTTATTGTGGGGGTATGGGTTTTTGGAAGATCGTTGTACGTTGCTTTTTTAAATTAAAGATATATTCCATAGACATTCTGAATGAAGGTTTTTTGTTTGTTTTTTTTTAGTTTGGATTACAAAGGATTCTAGGAGATGAAAGAAGTCTTTTACTATTGGCAAGAGCAATTGACCCCAAACAACCCAACATGATGACTGAAATAGTAAAAATACTTTCTGCTATTTGCATTGTTGGAGAAGAGAACATGTAAGTATTGCTATATTATTATATTTGCTGCATGGAAAATGACACTTAGGAAATTAATAAGTCCTACTTTTGTTCTGTTTCTTTGGATAACTTTCATGAAAACAGTATTTTAGATAATTTTTGATTGAAATTTTTATCTTGCCTGTTTATATTTTGGCTTTTTTGTTGATATTATGGAAACTAAGTTTAAACAGATAGAATCCTAGTGGGAAATTCTTGAAAGTTGGATTCAAAGTGATTGAGCAGAATTTTGTTTTGCTGGAGGTACAGCAATCGTTAGACAGTGGACAAAAGTCAGAGAGTTATTTTGGCAAATACACACACATACATACACAAACACTGTGCTGCGTATCACACAATTTGAATAGATGCCTTTATTTTGCATTATCTTATAATAGTATTTTACTTTATATGCCATGGTAAATGAAAATTATTTGTAGAGTGAAATAAACCCACCTGTTAGAAAGATAAAAACGGTTGTTGATAATTATTCAAAGTGTGTGTATGCCACCAAATGCAGCAAGTTGTTGCTGAACATGCATTTGATCACATCTTATGGAAATAATACTGAATCAGAAGCAAACTTTCAGATTTGATGACATTAATAAGTCTAGTTTATAAGAAACCCTTGTGATAAAGAATCAAATATCTGCTAAGGACCTGAACCAAAATATTTCTTTGGAACACTTTGCGTGATAGTAATAATGTCAATTTGAGTCAGAACAGGACTATGCAAAGATTTAAGGATGTTGCAATATGTTGACTTTCTCATAACTGTTAGAATAAAATGAGATGTTGTTTAGTGTTAGCTACTGTCCTCAGAAACCAAAAGACAAACACTAAACAAATATATTACCATATTTAGTCTCACCTCAATGATAACAAAGAATGAGATAACATATGTA
>NW_016815834.1:5852-10477 GCF_001698545.2 Rhinopithecus bieti | reverse complement strand
GTCTCCGCTAATCTCTCTTTTAGACAATGTATACCATTTAATGTACCATGGAAAACTCTGAATTTTTTTTTTTAGTTCTCATATTGTTGTTCAACAAAGAGAAGGTAGTTTCCACATTTAATTTTATCAAGCTACTTAGCATCGAATGTTTAACTCTTAAAATTTCTTGCTTGACGTGAAACAAACACAATTAATTTTCTCCTTTTTTATGTATTATGAGGTATTTGTATTTTTGTTTGCCAGAGTTTGAAACGGTATCAGATAGATGAATTGGCTTGTCTAAAGAGAATCTGTGATGTTACAAAATTGTAATACCTCTCCAAATATTGAAGGATCTTTGTTAATCATGACTTCTACTCCAACTATATTGAACATTTTGGATCAACTTTTATGGTGCACTTTTATGTCCAATGTATTATTTATTTATTTATTAAGATGGAGTCTCGCTCTGTTGCTCAGGCTGGAGTGCAACGGCGCGATCTCGGCTCACGGCAACCTCTGCTTCCCAAAGTGATTCTCCCTGCTTTAGCCTCCCAAGTAACTGGGATTACAGGCACACCCCACCATGCCCGGCTAATTTTTAAATTTTTAGTAGAGACGGGGTTTTGCCATGTTAGCAGGCTAGTCTTGAACTCCTGACCTCAGGTGATCAGCCCACCTTGGCCTCCCAAAGTGCTGGGGTTATATTACATATTTTAAAGATTAGGATATTTTTTCCAGTGTTTTTTAAAATAATACATTGTTTCTTATAAAATTTAATCTTGATAAAATTTTACACCTCTACTGAAAGGTTGAAGACTGCCTTTTTTAGATGACTTTGAAAGTTTTGTTCATGTTCCTATGGTTGAGCTTACCTAACTAAATTTCATTGGTTTTTCAGCTATATGTGTGTGTTTGTACTTCTTTTCGAAAGTTTGTTGAGTAGGAATGAACTCTTTTATTTATATTCAGAGTTTTCATTACATGGGCCAAATACATTGATATATTTTTAAAATCTTCTTTAAATAAATTTTTAGCTACAACTCTGTGAGTTATGTATTATTACCTCCGGTTTACTGATCAGGGAATTGAATTGCTAAAAGGCACTCCAAAATCACCCAGCTGTTAAGGGATAGAGCTGTAATTTGAACCTGTGCCTTTGTGATGCCAGAATTTGAATACTGCATTGCCTATACTTTGAAGGGATACCTCTGCCAATGAGTAGTTCACCCCAAACAATGAGATGGGAAAGACGTTTGCTAGCCTTCAGGAAGCTGGACAGAATGGAATGATAAAGTGACAAGTTGTTAACAAGTAACATATGGAAGAATCATAGACGTCTTGTTAAGTATTCAAGAATTTGTTGAATACTGATTATAGATGCAAAGATATGCAAACCACAATTTAAAATTTCACATTTTAATGAGCTACAAAAATTAGTAATTTGTTATATACACAGAGACTAGTACTCTCACAAGAATTGTGAAGTAAGTTTGTTTATTTAGACTAATGTGAATGAAAAGATGTCCTCTAAAAGTTCAAAAATATATTCAGAATACAGAAACAAAAACCCAAAGTTTAAATCTGTTGCTTAAAAAATATAATTAGTGTTGTATTTTAACAGAATTACTTTTCTATTTCTGTAGTATCCTGAGACTTCCCAAAATGTTATTACAGTCTCTGGAAGTAATTTTGTTAAAATACAGGACTAATTATTTTTTTAAATAACAACTATATACATTTTCCCCCCTTTTGGGGGTTTTAAAAAAGGTTATTAGCTTCTCACAGATTTTTTTCCTGGCTTACCTTTAAAGTGAAATTTTGTACCTGTGATAGGATTTTCATTATCTTCAGGAGTTCAAGAAATAGGTGGAAGATAAAGCGCATATCTTCATACACTCTCTCTTCATTGACTTTCCTTCAGCTTAGTAGCATTTTCCGGTCTCTTCTAGAAAGCACAGATTATACACCAGCAACTTCTTTTGATCTGACTTAACCTTCTAACTAGGCTCTTGTCTCTCCTTTTCATTTTGAAATCCATGCCTCTAAAAGAATAATCCATATTTGTTTTCTATGTTTTCTAAATTACCTTTTACAACTCAACTTTATTACAGTTCTCAAAAAGATTTACAGTGTGCATCTAATTTCAAAATCCAATGGCTTCTTTCCAATCCTGATCACTTGGCACTATTGATCACCTTCCTCCTTGAAAATGTTACTTCCCTTGGCTTTCTAGGCACTATTCTCTCCTTTGTTCTCTACCTTTATGTTTTTTTTTTTTTTTTTTTTTTTCCTGTGTTTCTAATGTATTTCTCCTCCTCTTACTTCCTAGGTATTTTGTTCCCTATGTTCTATCCTTGGTCCTCTTTTAGTATCATTTTATGTACATACATTCATATGCACATACACATATCTACATGTATATGTACATACATACAGACACATACTTTTTAAAACAATTTTGTCCATGAATGTTCTCAATTGCTTCTCTAGTTTTACAATCCAACTGTGGTAGTGATTCTCCAGATTTATACATCCAGCTCAGTGGTATCATAAAATTAAGAAATTAAAAATAACATTTATAACCCATATGCCGGACAGTGTTTAAAATACTTTAATATGTTATCTCATTTAAACCTCGCAGCAATTGTATGAGAGAGATAGAAGTATTATCCCCATTTTATAGATAATTAAACCGAGGCTCATAGAGGTTAAATAACTTTCCTAGGGTCACAGTGTGAATAGAAGGGAAAACACAGATTACACACCAGGGAGTCTGGCTATAGATAACGTGCTTTAACTACTAAGCTGTAACTCCTTTTATATTAAAACTTAGCTTATTATCTCTTTCTGTTAACCTGATTTTTCCTAAGTCTCCTCTTCTTCCTGTGTTTCCTATTTTGGGTTATAGAGGTATCATCTTCTACCTAATCTTTAATTTTCCTCAATACTTCTTTCTTCTTTGTCCCCTGCATTCAGTCATCAAGTCTTAAACAAAGTGTAGTATTGACTGTGAATCTAACCCACTCTACTTCCACTGCCTTTATCTTCTCCCACCAATATTATTTCAACAATTTCCTAATTAGTACCCCATACTGACATGTTCTTTCTCTCCAGACAAATGCCCTACACTGTTGTCAGTTATCCTTAAAAAATAAGTCCAATTCTAATATATTATCATTCTTAAAAATCTATGCTCATGACCCATTGCTAACTTTTTCATTGTGGCCCTAATTTAATATTCTGGCCTTTGAGCCTATCATTCTCCCGAATGTACCATATGTTTGCGCCATACTACATTTGGTGTTTCCCAGATATGCTGTAGACTTTTAAATGCCTTCAAACATTTTATCATGCAGAACACTTTGCCTGAAATACCTGACTTTCCCCACCTATATCTGTTTCTTCTATGTCTTGCATAAGTCTGGGAAGGCTTCAGTAATGAGGTGATATTTTAACTAGGCCTTGAAGGACAAGTAAGCATTTTTCATAAATTATCTTTGCTGATAGAGAAGCAGTACTATGGTAGGATGACAGGTGAAAAGGGCTTCCAGGAGGTAAAATAGAGGCCAGAATCATCTGGCAGTCACTTCATAAAAAACAGTGAGGTAATACCAGCATCTAGTTGAAACTGCTTTCTAGATAGCCAGGTAGGAAACCTAAGGTATACTGAGCATTAAAAACAGTTTATTGAAAGGGAGAGGAGTATAGTTAACATACAATGATGTACTATCAAAACAGCCCCAGTCTTCACAGGCTGCTGTTAGTTTGAAAGGTGCCGTGTTTTTACAGTATTTCAGTATATACAAAGAAGTGTAGTAGCATAATTTAATACATTTAAAAACTGTTTTCTAACATGCTGAAAATAATAATGAACTTTGCACATGTTGTAATTAGATATGGTACACAAAAACAGAGCTGTAAATATGCCCTTTCCTGATGTGTGATAGCTTCACTTATCCATTCCTCACCTATTTAATAGATTTGTCCTTTGGAATATAACTGAGAACTAAAAAATAAAACAAAAATAAAATAAAACAACCTGAGCAGTCTACAAATGTCACCAAATCTATCAAGTAAACCTCATAGTGAGAACGACTTTTTGGCCTTTAATCAGAGCCTATTTATTCTCTTTTCGTATGTTATCTTAATGAACCCAATTATCTGTTTACATCCACAGCAGACTAGAAGTGCAGGTTGGAAGGTTGGGAGAGGGTTTATTCCAGAATCATACGCTGGAATCATCAAGAAGTGACAACTGACAAGGTGGCAACAGGAGAGGGGTAGATAGAAATGTAAGAAAAGACTGAAACTGGAATGCAAATGATTAACAATAGACTTCACAGAGCGCGGAGGCTAGTAGCCCTGCACACTTCAGTACCTCCCGAAATACTGAGTTACACCATACCTCACTAACTCACATATTTAGTGATGACCCTGACTTAACAGGAAATTGTTAAATTATATCTAGTTTACTTTGCATAAGAATGTGAGAATTATATAATTCATTTCAGAGAGTGTCCCATATGAAACAAGATGTTGATGCTTAGATAGATAAACAGATATATGAACCTATTCTATGTGGCTTGATTCTTTCCACAGTGGTTCTTGAGTGTTGAGATTTTTTTTTTTTTTTTTTTTTTTTT
>NW_016815834.1:0-2327 GCF_001698545.2 Rhinopithecus bieti | reverse complement strand
CTTGGAAGTTGAGCATATGAATTTTGAAATTCTCATTATTCAGCAATGGGTTTTATAGTTCTTTGAAGTGAAGGTTTCAGAGATTAGGCCAGATCTCTTTTTTTTTTTCTTTAAAATCTCCAGTGTAGTGCTATTCAATCAAACTTTCTCCCATGTTCTATATCCTTGCTCTCCCATGTGGTAGCTACTAGCCACTTGTGGCTGTTGAGCACTGGGACAATGGCTAGTGAAATTGAGCAACTGAATTTTAAATTTTATTTAATTGTAATTAAATTAAACTGTGATAAGTGGCTCCCATATTGGATAGCACAGTACTGTAGAGTGTGTGTGTGCATGTACGCATGTGTTCACATGCATATACATGCTGAGTATGGAGTGGGTTGGCAGGAAGTAAAGGAGAGGAGTGGTAGACCATTATTTTGGATGATGGGATGCCATTTATACTTTACTGCTCAGGATGTACATGAAGTGGAATTTAACCCTCTCCAAGAACCATTTTCTGCTTTTGCTTTTTTTTTCTTTTTGCATTACATTATATATTATTATAGCCACTATGTATACTAGACAACCTATTGTTTATATTATTGTATATTTTTCTAATTAACTTATAGTTTTAAAGCTACATATCCCCAGTATATTAAGCATGTTGTACCAATTACATTTTATCATCTTACCCATCCTTAAAATCTTTTGTTGTGAGAATCTATGAATGGAGTTTATGAGACCTTTGGAATGTGCTGGAAATTATATTTGTAGTAAAGTGATACCATTTATAATCATGAGTTTCCTCCTTGCTATGTGGCCTTATATAAGTTATTCTATCTGCTTTGAGCCTCAGCTTCATCATCTGTAAAATAAGAATAACAGTAATGCTAACCTTGTGTGGTTTTTATGAAGATGAGATTAGATGGTGAATTATGTAAAGGACCTAATACATTGTGTGATAACTAATAATAATAATGATGATGATGATAGTTTGAGATTTTATATTTAGCTATGAATTCAGAATACACACAATGGGGTTGTCATGTTTATAATTAAGTAGTAATATATTCTGGCCTTTAAGCTAATTTAAATTTAATTTTGTATTTGTAAATAGTGATAATTATTTCAGTTTTGGATTTGAGATAATGTTCCATTCTCTGAAAAGGGCAGCATTTGTGTAATGGCATAAAGGAGTAGCAAAAATTTAGATGACCTTTTTGTTTTCCACATTCATATTATAATATACATATTTCTGTAAAAGAATATTACTTTATCAGCTTATGTTGGAAAATGACATGATAGCATGTCTATTCATCTTATGTTATTTGTAATTAATTAAATATCTATTAGAAATGATATATAATAAATGGTACATTGTTAAGCCAGTACCTTTACCTTTTTAAAACTGACTTCACATTATGTCCTAATTATTATATACTATAGTCAATGGATGGAACGTCTTTGTTTTCATATTAAACTATAGGTTCAAATATTATATATAAAGTGAGTATTTAATATCATTGAAACATATTATTAAAGTTATATTGATACATTCATTAATTTTATTGACTTTTATTATCTTTATTGTCTCCTGATCTAAATACTTTTATTTGTATAAAGATACAATTGCAGGACTCATTAACTTGTTTCTTACAGAAATGTTCTCTTTACTTGTAGGGTATTAATACAAGCCATTAAGCTAGAATTTCTTCTGGCAAAAACAATCCTAACAGATGGCAACTTTTCTCTCTATTAATTTTGGATTGGACATGTACTTTGGCTTGTTTGGTCGTGTCATAGGTGTAACATAACAAGAGTCATTCAAGCAAATACAATGACAATATAACCGTGGACATGTACAGTATGCAAATATATAGCCTAACCTATCAAAACTATATAAAGATTTACATGATTTCCTATTGTAAATAGGAAGGTTAAGTAATCTATTAAAGCATAAGCTTCATAATAACTTATCTGGTATGTCTTTAAAATTAATGCCAAATCTATGGCAAATATTTAGTTAGTTTTCTAAGTGTTTTATCTTGATATTGAACGTTCATAAAAATTAGAATATATTGTTGTATCATTCAGATATCTGATCATGTTAGAAACAACCTTAATCAGCCCTTTTAAACCATGTAAGTTTTGATTTTGAATGTAGATGTGGGGCAGATGGGCTAATCTCCCAAAAGCAACTTAAATATATAAGATATAGATTCAAGAGTAAAGCATACCTTTTAATCTCTTCTCCCTATTTTGGAAAAAATAACTCTATCATAATAGATCTGTAGATGTCAAATCAAAATACATTTGAAATATTTGTCTTTTCATAATATATTTTT
>NW_016815833.1:0-551 GCF_001698545.2 Rhinopithecus bieti | reverse complement strand
TCAAAAAAATCTTTGAAATATATACTTTTAGTCCTTCGTTCTGTTGATATGATGTATCACATTGATTGATTTTCATGTTGAGTCATCCTTGCATCCCAAGGATAAATACCACTAAGAATAATCTTTTAAATGTATTACTGAAATTGGTTTTGTAGTATTTTGTTGAGGATTTCTGCTCATTATTCATCAGAGATACTGGCCTATAGTTTTTTTTTTTTCTTTCTGTGTCTTTGGTTTCATAATGAGATAAGACTAGCCTCATAGAATGAGTTTCAAAGTATTTCCTCCTCCTTTAATTTTCAGAAAAATTTGAGTAGCACCAATAAGAGTTCTTTAAGTATTTGTTCAAATTCAGCAGTGAAGCCATCAGGTGCCAAGTTTTTCTTTGCTGACAGACTTCTTATTACAACTTTGATTTCATTACTTGTTATCAGTCTGGGTTTTGAATTTCTTCATAGTTCAGTCTTGGCAGTTGTATTCATCTAGGAATTTGTCCACTTCTAGATTTTCCAATTTATTGGTATGTATTTGCTTATAGTAGTTTTGAATCC
>NW_016815832.1:0-2308 GCF_001698545.2 Rhinopithecus bieti | reverse complement strand
TATATATAATAAATATATAAATAATATATATAAACGTATAGAATATATGTAAGGATATATATATATATATTATTATTATTATTTTTGAGACAGTGTCTCACTTTGTTGTCCAGGCTGTAGGGTGTTAGCGTGATCATGGCTTACTGCAGCTTTGACCTCCTGGGGTCAAGTGATCTCAGCCTCTTGAGTAGTTGGCCCCACAGGTGTGTGCCAGCATGCCTAGCTAATTTTTTAAAAAACTTTTTGTATTGACGGGGACTCGCTATGTTGCCCAGTCTGGTCTCAAACTCCTGGGCTCAAACAATCCACCTACCTCAGCCTCCTAAGCAGCTGGGACTACTGGTGTGTGACACCATGCTTGGCTAATTTTCTGTTTTTGGAAGAGATGGGGGTTTCACTCTGTTGCCCAGGCTGGTCTCAAACTCTTGGGCTCAACTAATCCTCCCACTTTGACCTCCCAAAGTGCTGGGATTGCAGGCATAAACCAATGTACCTGATTGATTTTTAATCTTTAAAATATCTGAGATATTTTTATTTGTATTATATAGGACTCTAATCTTATTTTCTTTAAATGCTTTTAATCAGTTTCTCCAAAACGATCTCTCTTTGGTTTGCCAAGCTTTCTTTACTACATATGACTCTCATGTTTCTTAGGGACTAATTCAAGGGTTTATATTGTGTTTCATAAATTTTTTTCCTTATCATTCATCACCCAGTCATTAAGTTAATGGAACATTTTTTTGGCTTTTCTCTTTTATTATGTAAATATAAAATATATAAAAGTAGAGGGAATAGTATAATGAACACCCATTATCTACATTTAACAATTTGCTTGATTTTTATTTCTTGCTGAAGTGTTTTAAAGTACATTATAGACTTTGTGACAATTGACCACTTAGTACTTTAGTATGAATCTTTAAAACATGAGGATGTTTTCCTATATAGTTACAATATCATTATCATTTGTAAAAATCAGTGACAATAATTCACGAATGTGTTCTAATACTTAATATCCTGATTTCCCTAGTTGTTTTAAAAATGTCTTTACTACCCTAATTCTTCTAACAGGTATCCATTGAAGAACCACACATTACAAATAGTTGTTAAACTTCTTTCATTTTTTAAAAAAAATGTTGGGACAACCAAAACTTACAGAAATGTCTCAAGTACTGAACAATATTTTAAAAAACAAATTTAATGAGATATAATTCATATAATTTACAATTCACCCATTTAAAGTGTACAATTCATTGGTTTTTAGTGTGTTGACAGATCTGCCACCATCATCACAATCAATTTTAGAACAGTTTAATCACCCCAAAAAGAAACCCTGGACCGTTTATTAGTCACTCCCCATTTGTCCCCAAATTACCGCTAGACAACCATGAATCTGCTTTCTGTCTCTAATTGATTTGCCTATTCTGCTGATTTGATAACATTGTAATTATAGTTTTATATGCAGCGTTTTGTGATTGACTTGTTTTACTTAACGTAGTATTTTCAACTTTAAGAATAGATCTTCTAGGGATGAAAGAAGGTAAGATTTTAGGATGGGACACTTTCTGGAATTTAGTTCATTTATGTTTCTTTGCATCCTATCATTAGTGTTGGAGCAGTAATTTCTTGCAACTTTTGTACATCCTACTTAGAAGCCAACATCCATCTAAATGTTTAAAATTTAAATATTGTTTTAAAGATGGATAATATATTCATAGTTCTAAGCATACAAAAGAGTTTACAGGAAAAACTTTTCTGTCTTAGGGGAATCAGCCTGGGCGACAGAGCGAGACTCCGTCTCAAAAAAAAAAGTATTATCAGTTTCTTACGTTCCCCTCTGCCCCTGAAATATTTTATACAGGGCATACAAATACGTTTTGTATTCTTTTACATGGGTGGATGTATCATGTACATACTGTTGTGTACCTTGCTTTTTTCTTTTTTACTTAAAATAACATCTTCATGTGAGCATATACTGAGCGTTCTGATTTTTTGTGCTTTCGGAAATTAAATGTGGGGATTGTATTATGGCTCAGGTATCAGAACACAGCATAACATTTTTCAGGTTTCTGAAGATAATAATTTTCTGGTGTTTTAAACATACCAGATAATGTCAAAGGAGTATATCAGTAGATTCGTCATGTTAGATATTTCTACAATGAAAAGTTAACAAACATTAAAACTGAAAATAAAGAAAAAATTTGGGTGAAGAAATTTTACTTATTTTTAAATATGTAAAATTATAAAATTTGAGAATATCAAGATTCATAGACAATTGGGAAAGGTATGAACAGGAAGGAGAATACCAGTT
>NW_016815831.1:0-1902 GCF_001698545.2 Rhinopithecus bieti | reverse complement strand
AAGAAAGGTGTAACTCTGTGAGATGAATTCACACACATCAAAGAACTTTCCCTGAAACCTTCTTTGTAGTTTTTATTGGAGGATATTTCCTTTGTAATCATATGCTTCAGTGCAATTCAAAATATTCCTTCTCAGATTCCCCAACAACAGTGCTCTCAAACTGCTCCATGAAAAGAGTGATGTAAGTCTGTGAGATGAACTCACACATGACAAAGCAGTTTTCAGAAAGCTTCTCTCTAGTGTTTTTGTTTGTTTGTTTGTTTTCTTTTGAGGATATTTCCTTTTCACCATAGGCCTCAAATGGCTCCAAAATATCGCCTTGTAGGTTACATGAAAACAGTGTTAGCTAACTGCTCCATGAAAAGAATGGTGTTTCTCTGTGAGATGAATACACACATCACAAAGAGGCTTCTCAGAAAGCTTCTTTCTAGTGTTATATTTCGTTTGTCACCTTAGTCTCTAATGCCATCCAAAATATCCCTTCTCAGACTCCCCAAAAACAGTGCTACAAAACTGTTCCATGAAAAGAACGGTGTAACTCTGTGAGATGAATTGACACACTACAAAGCCATTTCTCAGAAAGCTTATTTTCAGCTTTTATCTGAGGATATTTCCTTTTTCACCATATTCCTCAATTAGCTCTGGAATATCCCTTCGCAGATTACAGGAAAAAACTGTTAGCAAACTTCTCAATGAAAGCAACAGTGTGACTTTGTGTGGTGAATTGACACATCACAAAGCAGTTTCACAGAGAGCTTCTCTTTGGTTTTGATCTGAGGATATTTCCTTTGTCACAATAGACTTCAATGTGCTCCCCAATATCCTACTGCATATTCCAAGAAAACAGTGCTATCAAACTGCTCAATGAAAATAACAGTGTAACTCTGTGAGATGAATTCACACGTCAAAAAGCAGTTTCTCATAAAGTTTCTTTCTAGTTTTTATCTGAGGATATTTCCTTTTTCACTACGGGCCTCAAAGCACTCACAAATATCCCTTTGCAGATTCCACGAAAACAGTGTTAGCAAATTGCTCCATGAAAAGAAAGGTGTTACTCTGTGAGATGAATACATACATCACAAAGAGACTTCTCAGAAAGCTCTTTTCTAGTTTTTATCTGAGAATATTTTGTTTGTCACCATAGGCTTCAAAGTGATCAAAATATCCCTTCTCAGATTCCACAAAACAGTGCTACTTAGCCGCTCCATAGAAAGAATCATGCAACTCTGTGAGATGTATTGAAACATCAGAAAACAATTTCTCAGAAGGCTTCTTTTAATTTTTATATGAGGATATTTCCTTTTCCACCATAGACTTCAATGCGCTCCCAAGTATCCCTTCTCAGATACCACAAAAACTGAGGCCAAAGTGCTCCCTCAACAGAAACGTTTAACTCTATGAGATAAATGCACACTTGACAAAGGAGTTTCTCAGAAAGCTTCTCTCAAGTTTGTACCTGAAGATAGTTCCTTTTTCTCCATTGGACTCTATGCACTCCCGAATATCCCTTTGCAGCTTCCACACAATGTTAACAAACTGCTCAATGAAAAGAAAGGTGTAAGTCTGTGAGAGAAATTCACACATCACAAAGAAGTTTCAAAGAAAGCTTCTTTTTGATTTTTTTCTGAGGATATTTCCTTTGTCACTGTAGGCTTCAATGTGCTCCAAAATATCTTAATGCAGATCTCATGATAACAGTGTTATTAGACTGCTCAATGAAAAGAATGGTATAATTCTGTAAGATGAATTCACACATCACAAAGCAGTTTCTCAGAATGTTTCTTTCTAGTTTTTTTCTGAGGATATTTCCTTTTTCAGTATAGGCCTCAGTGGGCTCCCAAATATCCCTTTGCAGATTCCATGAAAACCATGTTAGCAAACTGCTCCATAAAAAGAAAGGTG